>NC_073721.1:53658356-53990636 GCF_023634155.1 Falco peregrinus
TACAGTGTCAGAAAAACATTTTCCCCCATTAAATAAACAATCTGCCAGCCAGTTTCAGGCTCTGTCACTCCCCGTCAGTCTCCCCAGCAGCAGTTTGGCAGGTCCTGGCACACTCCCCCCGCTTTGATCTCACAAGAAGCAGCCTCATGCTGAAGGAGGGGAGGTGGCCATCCCTGGGAGGTGACAGCCCTTTGCCCCCCATGCTCAGCAGCATGCCGGAGGGATGCTCCAGCAGAGGGGACGGATGGTTGTCCACATCGGACCCACGGAGCAATAGCCGGCCCCCAGCAGAGCCATGCCAGCGAGCCCAAAGGGAAAAGAGCTGGCTACCAACACAGGGCAGCCCTCCCTGAGCCTCAGGGCTGACAAGGCTGCAGTGGCAGAGCACAGGTCTTAATCCAAGCTCTGGCACTCCCTCGATAGGTGACCCCATGCTGCTACCCCTGCTGCCGTGCCCTGCCTCCGCAGAGCGTTCAGGGCAAGCGCTGGCGCACGCTCGCATCTGCCCAAGGCCTGGCATGGCAGAGCCTCACTCCCATGCCTGCAGCTTCGCTGAGGGCAACACTGTGGCGGCGCCGATGCCTCTAGGTCAACCCTGCGCCGGGGACAGGCAGGGCAGCAGAAGGGGTATGCGCCCTCTGAGGGGACACAGCACTTCACGCCCAACAAGGCTTGTCCTCCACAAAGGGATGTTGATGCAGCAGATGAAGTGATTTTTCTGCAAGGACACAGCAGCCTTTCAAAAGGTAGCAAATGCTTCCTCCGAGTTACTCAGTTACACGTTCCAAACTCCCAAACTACACAAATCTCCTGAGAAAATGCAAGTCAGTCAGAGAGGAATCTTGGAGCCACTTCAAACGTTTTGCCCATAATTCATGCAATGAGATTAAAAAAGCCATTTCTTCCTTTGCCAAGTACACAGAGACCAGAGTGTTCTCTATTGTGTAGGAACATCACAGCATGTAGCATTTGACAAGGAAAGGTCACTGGGGAGGGGCCACAACTCCTTTTTTTAAGAGGCTGCTACAGACGTCCTTTGGAAAAACTGGTTTTACTCTGTAGCAAAAACCATAATTGAACACCCAGCTAACTGAGCTGACATACCTGCCTGAGTTTTCTTTTAAAGAGACTCTGTTGCAGGGTTCTCTGCTCTCTATCCAACCCAAACCGAGTCTTCCAGCAGTGCAAATCATCAGACACCCACTGATTTATCCTGAGTACTCCCTGAGTACTCTACGCCACACTGCAGCATGGGCAACATACCAGGCAGCAGAAACAAGCTGAGAGCGGAGGCTTGGGTTCACGGGTCTCAGGGTATGACATGCCTGGTTCCCCCAGACTCCCAGGCACATACAGCATCTTTTTCAAGGGAGTAAGAAAGTTACTGGAAACTAGCCCTTGGCCAGACGAGATAGTACAAGGACAGACAGACATTAGTAACCACAAGCAAATGACCGTAAATCTAGCGATGCTCCTCAAACCACTTCTTCACCCACACTGGTGGGTGAGTGAGGAACAAATTCCAGCTGCAGCAGATTGCCTAGAATGCGTATCACTTCCCTCGCTCTCTAACACAACAGTTGTGGCCCCACAAAAATCTGGCCACAGTGAACAGGCGAGACTGCTACAAGACGCAATGTGGAGAACTTCTCTGGAAACACATAGAAAACCTCTGAAAACAGTCTGCTGTATCTAGCATCAAGTTTATGGGATAGAAAGGAGACTTCAAAATACCATTGGAAATCTCTGCCAAAACAGCACTGTGGTGCAAGGACAGCTCCTGAGACACCACAGCAGAAACAGACCCAAAATCCCCTCATGGTAATAAAAGTGGAGCTATTTCATCATGACTGATTTCATTGTGTCATTGTCAATTTATCCCAGGTAAAGTGAGAGGTGACTCTCTACCCCCAAGGGATTTTGAAAATGCTTACGGCAGTGTGAGGTGCATATCAGGGGGCTCTGAAAATACCACTAGAAGCCGTCTGGAGAATTCCCATGACAATCTCAGAGACAGACCATCCTCACAGCAAGACACAACAGCAGGATGAGGCCAGGCAGCAGGGCTATTAGAGGGTCCGGGGAAGGAAGAATGCAGGAACTACCAGGCTGTCCAGCCAGCGGTCTGTCTAAGCCCATAACCTGTCTCCAATAGTGTCTGTAATTCAGAAAAAAACCCAAACTCTGCAAGAGGCAATTATATAACAAGGTACAATTAATGAGATTTTCATGCAGCTTCCTCCCAATCACTGGCAAATCCCATCCCAGACTTGACTGTACCTTTATAATTCAGGATTTCCTCATGATCCGCTTGAAATAGCCCATCTCTTCTTGCATCTTTCCAAGACCACAGCCTCATCAAATCACTGTGCTGCAGAGTTTCATCACTAACGGTGCACTGGGCTGAAATAAAAACCAAAACCGTATTTTTTTCTACCAATGGTGAGTTACTGCTAACTCAATTTCAGTGGCTGCCAATCGCTGATTTCTAGAGAGGCCCATGAAAGGCTACTTGCTTTGTTACCAAGCAGACAGAAGGCATTCTGGTAGTTGTTAAAGAGTTTCTAGGAAATGGCAGGAGAATTAGAAACCCTATAGCCATAGCAGGCTGGCTTCCACTTGTGTATGCACCTGTGGAGGGAGAGCCTGGTGACTCCAGTCACGCTCCTGTATGACCCCCGGCACACAGGCCCGTCTGCTTCACAGCTGCAAGCACAATTAACTGATGGAATTTGATCTCAGTTGTAAATCTAAGTGAGCTGGTGATAGAGGGACACCAGTACATCCCACCACCTTCTCTCATAGTTACAAAAGGGCCACTTCTTCACCTGCATCAGTGCAGGTGACACAAGTGCTGTTTGCATCAGCATCCAAGCACCCTGCCCGCTGCAGCTCACACTGCTTCGCCTTGGAACATTGTGGAAATGCCCAATGGAAATACCCATGACTGCATTGTAGGGGGTGGCCGAGATTCCTGGGAGACAGAAAATTGACCCTCCACTAAAAATTAGTATTTTCACCTTTGTAGGGAACTTCCTTACGATGCTACATTACAGGAACATTCATAAAAACTGTAACACAAAGTCCCCTTCCTAAAGCCCACTGGTGGCAAAGCCTGCCATGAAGCCAATGAAATGTCAATGTTTATGGCACTTACTTCCCACTGCTGGCAGCAAATTCCAAAAATAAAACACACCAAGATTCCCGCCTGATGGCAAAATAAAAAGCACCAACACTAGCTCGTGACACACTACAAAATGGTGAAGGGATCAGAACTGATTTAGAGAAGGGGAGGGAGGATGAGAAAAGCCCGTGGAGATACCAAGAGCCTACCACTTTTTGCATCTGTGGAGAACAGCTTGGTGGCTCCAGCAGGTTGTGGGATCTGCAGTGCATGTAGGGAAGGACTTGCAGAACTCTTGGAAGGTACCATTTATTATTCAGCTGGAAACACAATTAACACCAGTGGGATTTGATCTCCCTCATAAATGTGAACAATTTTTACTTAGAGCAGTCAAGTGACCACCAGGGCTCCTTCAGCCTGTGGGACTACAGAGTACAGTTTTAAGCAGTTTTATTAACTTTAGTTTAAATCACTTCCAGTACTGATCCCCCTAAAGATCAAAGCTGTTCCATCATTTATACCTGGCAGGCAGTAAAATCCTTACGTAAATCTGTAAGTCCCCTTGTTAAGTTTAACATTCATCACTTAACACCACTTAGCAGCCAACCAGGGAAGACTCTGCCTGCCAGGCCCAGCCGGTCCCATCTGCATCTCTGTAGCAAGGATCCAAGGCCATGTAACAGGGGTCGCAGGCTCTGTCTGATGTCTGCTCCTCCGAAAGACGCAGATGGGAGACGGCCCTTGGAGAGCGCGTTGCTGCTCCCCACTTCATCTGTGCCCCCACAGCAACAACGTCTGAATTCCTCAAGTTACTAGGAAATCTCAAAGAGCCACAGAAAACATTTTGTGCCTAATGAGGCCTTCTTGGACCACAGTGTCATCAGACACTACCACGTCCTGCTAATGAGCTTCTCTCTGTGCGGTGCGGAGCTGCACTGAACTGAACTCTCCCCATAGGACAACACGCCGTGAACTGGCAGATTAAACTTTCCACTGGACCAGGGACAGTTGCAAGGCACTGGGATGGCATCCAACTTCAGCTAAGCCGAGTAGGGATTGAGAATATGAATTTATAACCAGCAACATCAATGAGGCGTAGGGAGCCATGTGTACAGCATACACTTGGGGAAGAAGGCTGGGGACTAGAGAAGAGTTGATTCCACCTAATGTAGGGCAGGCAGGACACGGAAGGACCATATCTATCCACTAGAAAACAACAGAGGAAAATACAGAGGCATGGCCATCGTGCCTTTAAAAAAAAAGGAGAGAAAAAAAAAGAACAAAAAGGGCAGAAAATAGATATGCCCAACTAATATTTGGAAGCAACACTTTCCCTCCTTGAGTTTAGAAAATACATCCTGTACGGCCAAGGATTTTCAGAAGAAGATCCAGCAGCCCTAGGCAGGGGCCGTAGCACCAAGAGGGCAAGTGGCCCGTCCTAAGAGATGACAAGTCTGGAATGCAAACCATGGTAGAGGGAGCAATGAAAGACAAGGGTGTTTAGAAAGCGTAGTAGCAGGAACCACACAAGATAACAAAAGAAAAACTAGAAGATGGAAGGATGGGTAGCACCCAGAAGAAAACTACAGCTACCCAACACAGCAGTTCCTGTTCCCCTTTGACTGATAGGAGTGCAGAGTCCCTGCTATGTGATGTGCCAAACCATTTCCTTGGGAAACACTTTTTGCTGAAGTTTCCTCCTCTTTTTATTTCTCCCTTTCCCCCTCCTTCCTCTCTCCCACTCCCCCCCTCCCTCCAGGCAGAGATATGTTTCTCTCAGCTGCTTCTGTGCCTGTGACTTTACTGCATGGGGGAAGTCAGTCCGGAAGGTCACCTCTTTCATCAAGTATTCTATTTGCATCCAAAATTGTATGTACATGAAAAATGTGGTCGTGTGTTGCACCTAGCTGCAGACGCAGATGAAATTCTGTGGAAAGCCTGATGCACACTAACCTTTGCAGATGGTGCAGCTATTGCTGAAAAATGGATTGCTTAATAAAGCATATCATCCGACATATTTGCTGCTTGGCTAGCCAAATAGAAGTTGTTTTTTGCACAAATTTCCTTGTCAAATTTGTCAATGTTCATGTCATTTTTGCTTTAGGTCACAGAGCAAGGTGCAAATTCTTGGCATCTTTACTAGTTGCAAGCCAATTTTGGCTATTTCTAACAATGAAGTGAATTTCTCTGAGGATAAGACACTCACTTTATGGGGAGGAAAGGAAAACAGCAGGAAGTGGATTGTTTTTTTTCTGGGATTTTTTTGTTGTTGCTTTCTCCCTTTTCTTTTTTCTCTTTCCTTCTGAGGGATAGTGTTTGCATTCATTTACAGACCTCGTTAATTCATAGCAGAGAGAAAGAGGCCTTGTAGCCTGTTAAATCAGTATTTTTGTTTGACTATTTGGTGCAGGATGCACACAGATTCTTGCATTGGTGCACTGAAAACATATTCCTTTGTGCAGGGAATCTTGCAAGAGAAGAAAAGATCCATTCCTTTGGCACTTTCAGATGTGGAAGGCAGGGGATTCTCTCCTTCCAACTGCTAGAAGAGTCATTTTTTTAAGCCTCAGAACCTCTTGCACTAAAAACCACTTAATGCATCTGTTTGTTTTTCCACCTGCTCTATATTCTTTGGCTCTGCCTACAGGCACATTGTGGACCCTGCTCTGAAGCGCTGTTTTCCAGCTTACTCCCTTCCTCCTAGGTTTCAGACCTTTTTGCGGCATGGTCCCTTCCCAGACACAGCCATGGCAAGCAGCTCTATTTAGAAGCAAAAAGTGAAGACTGCCATCACCACGTTTGCTACAATAACAACCTCAGATGGGGGCGGGGAGGGGGGAGCAGGCTTTCAAAACTGCAGCATGTTCTTGCTGCACTGCTGGGATGAGCCAGTACCCATCCAAGGCACCCCAGTGCAGCCCATCCAGAGGGCCACTGGGAACATAAGCAGCTCATGTAAGACAATACAGTGCATACGTGGAAGGGCTGGAGCCCCATTCAAGCCCTTCATCCATCCCATGGCATGGCCGAGTCAGGTGCCATGGGAAAGAGGCCGCTTCGGCCCCACTCCTTCGGCCATGCTGCATGCTGTGCTGGCAGTACGCACTTTGGGGTATGGAGCTCCACTTCCACCCATCCCTGCCAACACACCACAGCTTATCTAGCCCTCCACAAGGAGGTCTGCAATCCAGGTGTCACGCGTGGTATTTATTTTGCATTTCCTTTTTTGTTCAGTACCTCAGCGGATACAGTGTTTTCCATTTGCTAGTAACAGATGCATTCCTCTCTGGGCTGGGCTGTATTTGTGCAGCAATTACATTTCTCTTTGGAGGTTTCATTTCTCCCTGAATTCCCACCCTATACCAAGTACTTTATCAAGTATAACCTTTTCCAAAGATGCACCATTTGCCAAGTGCATCCTCCAATGATCTATTCCTATAAAAGGAGGACTTTGCTGCAGGACACAGGCATTTGACATAACCCCATTTGCCTCCCAAATAGGCTGCCCCTTCAGAAAGTACATTCTTCTGCAAGGAACATTTTGTTTACAAGGTTTATTTTGTTAGCAGGTGTATTCCCACTAGTAAGTTTTCCACCGCACCATTTTTTTTTTAAAGGTCTTGTTTGGTAGCCAGATAGCCGAGACTGCCTGTGATAAAGCCAGCACAAGTGATTAATAGCAAAGTCTCTGCCATTTTATTATTAATAGCAGTGTGTTGACTCAATTAAATCCAGCCTGCTTTTTTTGGCAGGCCTTCGCAATTATACATATCATTATGGGCTGCAGCCCAAATGCATCCTGGGAGTAGACCAGAACTCCACATTAACTTTTTCTGGCTCTCTCTTTGCAGGTTGGCCACTGTAACATGTGGGCTATAACCAATCCAGGCTGCTTTGGGGATGGCAGAAGAGAGAAAGAAGGACAAATGGCAGAGGTGAGGATCACACCTAGGAAGGGCATGCTCCCCCACAGCCATAAACAGCCTGGCAAGCACATCCTGGATCCACCCCTCCAAACTGAACCCCATAAACACAAGGTAATGTGTCTGGACAGTACCTGTTACCAGCAGGGGTGATTTTCCACCACGCTGAGGGGAGTGTTCAGTAATCCCTTCCAAACAGACTTGCAAGCAGCTTGGCCTGGCTCGAAGAGGCACTGAACTGAGGTTCAAGCCTTTATTTTGAGGCAGGCTCCAGCAACTTGTGTTTCATGGTGGTGAGAGACTCATCTCCTAGTAAAGCTGGAACAGCCCAACTCAAAGTACCCCAGAGCATGTTGCAGGCATACTCTAGTGTTGGACACACTGCTCCTACCTTTTTAAACATCCCAGCTCGTCTGTGGGGAAGAAAGCCAGCCATGTGGCCAAGGCATAAGACTGGGACAGCACCAAGCTAAGTTCCCAGCACTGATAAGGACACCATGTGACACTGCAGCAGTCTTCTATTCATAGAGTCCTGGGGCATTTTCTGTAGTCACAAGATCCATGAGTCATTAGATCGCTTGTTATTTGAGAGCACCAAACCTGGGTGCCTAAATAGTCATTGGGGAGGTGCAGAGACAAGGGCAGGTTGCCTTACCTCGGGTTTTGAAGGAAGGCCGATTCTGGGGGACCCTGGGCAGCCGGTGAACGGCAGCACTTGTGGTTTTCTCACAGCCCTTTGTGACAGCCCATCCATAAAATGATGTCCTGTTAATCATGGGAGGAAGCCCTTTTTGGACATGAATCTCATTAGACCTGAATATACAGCACCTAGCACTGATCTGAGTTTTAAGCCTTGCCATCACCCAGGTAACAAATCATAGTCATGAAGTGCTGGAGGAACAACCAGGTCTGGCCCCTTGCAGAAGCAGCATATGTTGCCCAGCAGCACTGACCCATGACTGTCCTTTGCAGACTGGGTGGGCTTCATCTCCCTGCAACCTGCTAACCAGAACTGGCAACTGCAGTTATATCCTCTAGCATGCATACGATCTATGACACCTCTCACTATGACTGCTGGATTTTTCTTCCCAAGCCCACTGCTCTCTGTAGTTGCAGAGCTGGATTCCTCTCTCCAGTGGAGCCTGGAAATGTCCCACCCTCCTGCAGGCGCCCAGGGCACCACCTGTCTTCCTGCAGCATTAGAGGAGGTCCCACCAGCCGCAGCTGAAGACCCACAAAAAACAGTAGGGCCCGTTTCTCATTACCTCAACACAGGGAGCTTTGCAGCTGAAGGCTCTTTCCAGCTTGTGCTACTTCATCTTCCAGAAGCCCATTAAGACAGGAGGGCACACTGTGCTTTCCATCCCAGCTTGGCCTGTCTCCATCCATGTCGTCCATCTGGTTTATTTGCTGGCATCAGACAATCCACAGCTGTGGGGCTCTTGCTAAACCAGGGTGGAAGAATTTAAGCACTTGGCCTACAATCTCCTCACAGTGCCTGCAATGCCTTTGTGGAAATAATTCTGCTGCTGGACAAGGGAGTGCAGAGGAGCTCTGCTGTCTGTACTCCCCTGCACAGCTCCCAGCAGCTGCAGAGAGAGGACTCCATTTGTAGCCAGCTCCAGCCATTGATGAAGCGGACAGTGGCAGAGTGGGACTGCAGCACTGAACACGGGTGACACACCACGTGTCCCATAGATCTATAGATCCGAAAGATTTGTGGAAGTCCTCAAGGAAAGTTCTCATCAGCCTGTGCAGATGCTTAGCTCCATAAGCCCCTCTTGGCTGTCCCAGACAAGGAACAGTCCAGCTGGCACCCACAAATGAGCTTTCCCTTGTGAAGAGGTGGGGTGTATTGCTATTTCTACAGCCCCAGAGGGTGGAGGGCTTCCCCCATTAACTCCCTTGCTTCTTCCATCCCAGAGGGTGGATTTCCCAACCTAAGACCAAGCTTTGGCAGGAAAAGTCTCCAAACTCTTGCCTCCCTTTCTGAGGGCCAAAGCAGAGCTGGAGTTAGGGCCTCCCTGAGGAACCTCAGCAACACAAGCAAACGCCACCTGTGACAACAGTGAGGTCCAGTACCCTCACCGTGCCTGGGAAAGACCCAGGGAGCTCTGGCAGACAGGATGGGATGCACAAATTGCAGTGGGGAAGAGGGGACAAGGAGGATCGATGGAGATACCTGGGGGGTTTGTACAACCTGTGTTTCTTCCCAGACAAAAGAGGCTGCTGATCCATGGCCGTGGCTTCCAAGAGTGCCTCTCCTAGCAGTATGCCTGCTTTGCCCATGCCTATAGCTAAGAAAGGCAAACACAACTGGTCAATGGCCTTCAGAAAATGGTCTGCTTAAAGAAGGCGCACCCTGCATGGATTAGGGAACACAGCACCCATGCCCACACAATGACTGGACAATGCTACGTTGTTTAAAAATATATTAAGAATCTAAGACACTTGTTCTGTTCTTGTTTCAATAGGAACCTCATTTTTATTTGTAGATATATGGCACTACCTACTTATGAGGCTGGCAGAGGAAAAGGACATTTTTTGCAGGATATTAGAAATATCAGTCAAATCCCTTCCAAACACATGCTTTCCCCGCTATCATACAAACCAGACCCAGACTGACCCGTGTCTCAAACATGGGAGGACAGAACTCAAGCATTACTCTAGAGAACACAGTCACAGTTCAGCACCCAAAGTTTCGTTGTCTAGAGCAACAGCACATCTCCTGCCCTAGACACAGGGCTACTGACTTCCAGGGTGGTGGCAGTAGTTCCCTCACTTCAAGGCCTTTTTATTTTTAAGGACAATGCCAGACATCAGAGAAGCCAAAGTTCTCGAGCCCACTGGTAATAAACCAGAATGCTTATTACGTCAGTGACTTAAGTCTGCCTTCCTCTGAGACTTCCCTTAACCCCAGGACGAGCGGCCACCAAAGAGGAGATGATCAGACATTTGCAAGGGCTGTCCTTGTCGCCCCAGGACCAGTTCGTGGGAACTAAGCTGTTATTGCTTCTCTGTTATCAGTTACGGCAGGAGCTTCCTTGCCTTGTGGCTGAGGCTGCGTTGTACCAATGACTCACAGAACATAACTAAACCATGTAAAATGTCATCCTGTGTTTGCCATTAATAAGCTTTCAATTAATAATACAAATTTCCAAGAACACACCGAGCCTGCAACACAGCGCTGTGCTGCCTAGCAGAGCCGATCAGGGCACTCCCAGAGTCAAGCCACAATTAAATACTTTTGCTTTCCAGGAAAGACAGCTCCTTGCTGCTGCAGTTGGAAAACCCTAACCCCAGCACATATACAGACCACAATGCCTCATATGGAATAAGGCCTCCTGTGACTTGGAGGATCCCAGGAAAGCTTTTGGACTGAGTTGCAACGGCTTTATTTTTAAATATCACAAGACTTGATTCTGCTTACCTGCTGGTGTAAGTTACCCACTGATGTACATGGGGTTGATCAGCTGTAAAAGCGGGAACTCAAGAAGAACTGGAGCTGCGTTTAGGAGGGCCACAGTCAAAATCAAATGCACGCACAATCACAGGTAGTATTGCAATGTCAGCTGACACCAGATCTTCCACCACACATGCAGCTTTTCAATACTCAGTGCATACACAGTAACTTTTTCTCTGCGTTCTCAGCCCAAGCACAGAGGAAACCACGGGCAGACTTAGGCTTGCATCAAGCACACATCAGCCTTTCTGGAGGCAGATCTAAAAGGCATGGGAACACTGCCTAGGCCATGTGCATGCCCCTCACACACATAAAAGGCAAAGACAGGGAACATGTTGCCACCTACCCAGGCCCTGTACCCTCTGCTCCCTGCACATAGCTCACCTTACCCGGAGGAACGCATTCTTCTCTCTGGCATGCAAAGCCACGCAGTATTTCCAGGGGCCCCTTCTCTCACAGACACACAGGGTAAGGCATTTCCCTTGTTTCTGCATCACTCGTGCAACTCCTGCTCTGTGCCTATCATCTTGTACAGTCTTTTGCTGTCTGTACAGATCTCTGTCCACACATACACCCCCTCTCAGTAAGCAGGCATGCAGATGTGCTCACACACACACACCACCCCCAGGAGGAGCTCTAGGTATTGAGAGGTAATCCTCCCAGCATAGAGAGCCTGGTGAATGGAATAATTAATTTTCTGACAAGCATGAATATCACGCAAAGGCAGCCACCCGGATATAGTGGAATGTTTCCAGCCAATATCCATGCGATCCGGATATTTGGATTCACCCATGCCCAGCTTCTGCTCTCAGCAGTGCTGATGGCAGCAAAGCTGAGCTCGCTGCGCTGATCGGGAAGGCCTCCCGGATCTGGCTGGCTGGCCTGGGTTGTAGAAGACAGCTGAACTGCTGTGCGTAGCCCTCTCCTCCTTACCACCAAAAACAGGGAGACCTTGCCAGCTCCTGTCCCTCAACCTACCGCCCCCACATGAAATTAATTGTCCCCCAAGACCCGCCCCTGACTCTGGTCTCTGGGGCAGGGGAGAGGCTTGCACAGGCAGCACCAGTCTGCTCAAAACTGAGTCCTCCCTGGTGGAGAATTAAGGGCAAGTCCCTGATGCAAGGACACTAATTCTCCAGGCTACAAATCAAACTTATATCACCCCAATCTCCTCCCATCCTGGCTTAAGTCAACTTGCTCTCCTCCACCTTACAGAAAGGGGTTACAATGCTTGTGGAGAGCAACTACAGACCCGAATCTCAGGAGCAGAGGACGAGGGAGCTTAGAGAAGGACAGAGATGCCAGGCAGTGCAGTACTCTTAGTGATTCAAATTGCACCCAAACACAGGGGATTCCCAGCTGCAGAGCTGCAGAGCTGCAGAGCTACTATGCTCCTAAAGACTAAGATATACGGCTATTACTTCTATGCAAATGTTCAGCCGGTGTTGCTTTAGCGTAAGTGAGCAGTCTAGACAGAAAGTAGACAGAAAGGAAAAGAAAAAGCTTACCATGCTGGACATCCGAGTCCCACTCCCAGCTCTGCCTTCAGCTTTGCATGCGATCAGTGACAAGGCACCTCTGTTCCACAGCTGTAAGATTAATACAGAAGTACTTGGCTTAACTGTTTTGCTTGTAAGCTCCTCAGATCACAAGCTCAAGAGCGCTGGTCAAGAGCTAGGCCAAGACAGTGCTAGTTGCCTTCTAACACATGCATCCCCTGCTGCTGTAGCAAAAGCACAAGCATATGCGGCTAGAGACTCGCAGGTATGGTCACCTGCACACTGCCCCAAGATACGCATGTGCGTCTGCTCCTTGTGTGGTGCCACACATGTCACATCAGCAGTCTCTGCACACATCCCACCTCTCAAGCGCTTCCATCTTGGAACTCACATCAGGGAAGAAAATACCTGGCACAACTCTTTCCAGAAGACCTGAGGCCAGGAACATAGCTGTATACTCTTAGAGGGGAACTTGATCCGTGTTTTCACAAGAGTTCAAGTCTGAGCCAAACCTCACTGTGATAAAGTCAACTTTCCATCATGTAGGTTGGGTTCTATCAACCTTCTGGTTCTAATCCTTCCCAGTACACTTGGATCTTTGAATTTTTTCGTCCACAGTCATGAGGCTTAGAAATACCGCTTGGCTTTTACTGGGAACTGGCAAATTTAACACTCCTTTGTGTGTATGAAAAATCTCTTAATCTTCTTTTTTTCTCCAAGAGAAGCTAGAAAAAGAACTCAGGGGAATAACCTTACTGTAAAATTGAGGTTTACAAGGAAAAGCAGAGTCATGAAATGAAAAGCTAAAGGTCCTTAGTCATGCTGAACTTGCTTTTTCAGCTCCTGGGGTTGTTGTCCATCTACAAGAGCTCAGTATGTCGCTATTTATATTTGCTAATAGGTCCCACAAAAGAGAGAAAGGATTGTTGTGTAAGTCATTGCCCCAGTCCAGAGTACATTGGGAAATTCCCATGGATATATACAATGCAGAAGCAAAGAAAGACATCCAAATATCTGCCTAGTAAAAGATACCTCTAGCTTTTCAAAGAGTGACATAATAATGTGATGAGGAATTGTTAAAACCCTGGATTAGATAAGAATTCAAACCCCACTCTCCTCACACTACTGTGACTTCCCAGCCTTGCATGGATGGGCTGAGGCTGTTCTGCTCAAGACCCTTGGATTAAAAAAAAAAAAAAAAAGCAAACGCCAAAAAAACACCAAAATCCAACTACCAAGAGGGCTTAGTTAGGAGTGCCAGTCAATGACATGTACTCCTAAGTCCCTCCACTGCTTCGGAAGACTTCCAGCCCTAGGAACAAAATAAAAGGCAAGGGATATATACAGCTGCTAGGCTAATGAAGCTTAATTTTTTCCAGCTCCTGTTTATTCTTCGGTTTCACTGCAGAGCATTGATTTCACATTCCTGTGCTTTTTAGGTGTGTGTATACACAGGCACACACATTTCATATATAGGCAAACATATATACACAGACCTAGGCACGGGAGTATGTTTATACATGTAAAGCAACTGGGTATTTACAAGCTGTTTCTAAGGTTATAATATGCATTGCTATTATGAACTGCTTCATTAACCTGTCAATCAGATTATATTCTGTCTTTCACCCCTCTTCCATGTTACTCTGTGTGCTGGAAGTGAAGCATGTGTGTTTATGTCAAGTGTATTATTTCAGACAGTACAGACACACAGACACACATGGACGCACGCCCAGAAATTAATATGGTTTCATTACTGCCTCCCCAGGAGCTTGGCTCTGGCCTACCCTCTGGACTTCGCTAGCCACGGAGATGCCTCACGCAGTCATTTATCACCCAGCCCCTGGCCAGTGGCACTGGGGTCCCGCCATTGCTTCCCCAGGCAGCCTGGCTGCAGCGTGTCTGCAGTTTGGAAGCGCTGCTGATGGGCTAGTCCCCAATAAACCCCCCAAAAGTGCTGATGTGCTGAAAGCAGCTGACACTGATGGATCTGCTCTCATCTTGCCTTTCAGTCCCGCTGCAAGAGAAGAGAGAGAAGAAGAGAAACAAAGGCAGAGATTAACTCTTTTGTCACACAGCTCTGCAGTTTTACAAGGCAAGATAAAGCTGCTGTCCAAGTTGGGTGCAGATGGGACCAGCTCAGCACAGTCTGTCTGATTCTCTACAGAGTCCAATCCAGGGGCAAAAAAACTCCTGAATTGCGCAATGATTTACTGACAGGGCCAGCACTGCCTAGCCGAGCCTTACAACTTTCCTTGTGGTTGCAACTACAGCCAGGGAGACCAGCAGGGACACCCAGACGTGGTCCTGGGCAACCAGCTCTGGGTAGCCCTGCTTGAGCAGAGGGCTGGACAAGGTAGCCTCCAGAGGTCCCTTCCCACTTCAACCACTCCGTGATTCTAAGATCCTCCCAGACCCACATGCCACCCATTAAACCAACGACACCGCTTGCATCCGTACACCCATGCTGCTTTAAGCACAACACACCACAGGTACACCCAGACAAATCTGCCTGGCCTGATCAACGCACACAAGGGCTGAGCCTCGAGGCGTGACACACTGCTCAGTCAGCAAGGCACACTCCTGTGGACGAAGGCTCAATAAACATGGACATCCAGGTGGATTCATACATTCCTGTTTATGAAATTGTAGAGCGGATTTTGCTTGTCCATGATGCTGGGCATCAGACTCCCCAGATCAGGTCTCAAGCTGCCATTTGTGATATGCCTCGCTAGAGCCAGCCAGAACATTTCAATATAACTTCATTTAATTGGACCAAGTTTTACCAAAACTGAACTATTTGGGCAACCAGATCCATTTGGATCAAGTTTTTCTTGAGAACATTGTGGTTCCAAGGGGCTTAGATATGAACCCCCAGACTGCATTTTGATGTCATTCAGCTGTACAAGAAGAGTTTTGAAGGTTTCCCTCTTCTCTTGCTGTGCAAAAAACTTCTGCAGCTGCCAAGGAGCAGGACCACCGCCCTCCAGACCTCCCCTCTGTGAAGGACAAGCAACATATCCATATGGATGTGCCTTTTCCCCACATGGTCACACACAGAGTTCAACACAAATATGTCTTGAGGTTCACCCCATCTCTTCCAGTGCCTATGCACAGCTGTGTTTAGCACTGACAATGTCACAGGTATGGCAGGACCCCAAATTCTCGCACACCCAATTGTAGGGCCAAATGCCCTCAGGAAGGCAGACCACGCTACGATAAGCCTAAGCGCACAAGCAGATACCTGTATTAATATTGCTAACAAAAGGGTAACAATGATAATACTAGTACTAATTCTTATTAATAAAAATGTTAAGCAATGTTCTCATTCCTATGGAAAATACCATTTCAGTTGTAACTTTGGTTTTCCTTGATTTGGAGAGATGAGGAAGGATGGTTTTTCTAGGTAATTTTCAAAAAGAAAAAAATTATCCTGAATGCATACTGAAAACTTGATAATTTTTCAGCTTCAACAGAAACTTCCAAATAGCATCTTTCAAAAAAAACCATTCAGATTTTTAATCAAGAAAGAGAGAGACATCTTGTGTCATGAGAAAGCCGTTCTCCCACTAGGAAACACTGCCAAGCTCTAACACTCCACAGCTCTAATTCTTGCCTGGATTTTTTCAAGCCTTGTTTGTCCTGCATTTGTGTTGCATGGTTCACCAGTATCCCCAGCAGCTTCAGGCAAAACAGTCACTGGGTAAAGCACAAATCAGCATGAATAAAGGGGGCAGGAGCCAGCCCCAGTTGAACATCAGGGTGCTCTGGGGTCCTGGTCAGGACCAGGGTCTTGCCAAGCCCCACACAGCTTTACCAAGACACAGAAAGAGCCTGTCAGATCTGCAATCCACCCATCACAAAGCGCATCAAGACAGACAAGTACATTACAGTTGGACATGGACACACTCTGCAACACAGGCACGTCACCGCAGCAAAAACTCCTGCTCTCACACACACTCTGCTGAACATGCAATCCTTCCAGAAACACAAACAAGATCTTCAAGCCAACAAACCGAAAATAGGGATCGGGGGGAAAGAGTCCTGAGATTTAATATTTTTTTTATTTCTAGATAAAAAAAAGAGTCTTTTAAAAGAAATACATTTTTAAAAAAAACAAACACCTATATTTTCTGAGGAAATCCTGACACGCTTTTTGCCACATCTTTTCAGTTTTTGTCTGTTGCCCCACATTTCCCTTCAATGAAAAATTCTAAAAGCTAAATCAGACTCTCAGAGTCTAAACAGAGCTTGCAGAATATTGCTCCTGTCTAGATGATGATTTAAAATGAAACCTGAAGTAGCAGCCTGTTCTAAAGCCTCAAAACAACTTTCAAATTTCAAAGTTTCCCACCACACACAAATAACAAAAATAATGTCACCATGTCAAAGGCAGACAGTCTAGGAAACAAACCCACCAAGGAATTATCGATCATCTCCTCACATGTCCTTAATAAAATCTTGGTCTAAAATCTATCCACAATATGCCATCTGACACACACTGAGATGAAATATGGTGCATGCTCTTGGCATCTAACACTCTGATGAACCGTTTGTGAAATCTCTGTAGAGTTTCACATTCTCAGTAGCACACTTTTGTGGGGAGTGACTTTTCAGCTTTAATTTTATCTGTGGTCTCTTAAAAAAAAAATCATACTCCAAGGGGCTTAGAAAACAATCTGTAGATCCCTGTACAGCTGGTTGGAACTCGCTTTTCTCAGCAACTTTTGCAGACTCATTCAGGAACAGCCCAAGGTCCCTGGGGGGGCCTGTGGACCCCGCAGCCGGGGCTCGCTGCTGCAGCAGGGCCGGCCCCTGGCCGCAAGCACCTGGGAGCACAAGTCCCTCTCCACCACAGAGCACTGCGGGCACCCAGCAGGGCCTCAGGGGACAGGAGCAAGGGCGCTGCCGGGCGCCTGGCCGGTGCCAGTGCCACCATGACTTCCTGCCACCCCCGCGCTCTGCCAGCGGCGCCCTGTGCCAAGGGACGGCAGGGGGCAGGGGGCTCGGCTGCTGGCCCCCACACCCCCCAGCGCCCTCCACTCCCAGCCAGGCCGCAAGGGCCCATTTATTCTAAGATATGAAATTTGTGTTGTTTCTTTATTGTGCTTTAATGAAACCCTGTTTATTCTAGGCTTTTAATTCTTTCCATCTATTATGTTTAGACAACTCATTAACAATCATTTGTTATCATTAGACTTCAATTTTAAGCTCCTTTTCCCAGAGGAGGCAATGCGGTGCTTTTAAACATATTTGCATCATAAACAACTTCAGGGCCCTGTGTGCCATCTATTACCCTGGCCTCTCCTCCCTTCTCACCAGCCCTTCTGCCTACCTGGCCGGAAGGTGCCGGAACCGCCCTACCGAGGGTCTGGCCCTGCCAAGGGTGCAGGGCAACACGCGCTCCCCCAGGCCTGCAGCCACCGAGGGCTCCACATCAGGACAGCAGCCTGGTGCGTCAATAGCAAACTCTTGAAATCCCAGGTCGCGTAATGGTGAGCTGCTCTTTCCACTGGGATTAATGACTACATGCTGCAGCTGAATTCATTAGGGCCTGCTAAAGATAGCATGCTAGCCTGGGATAATGCGTGGGCCTCATTCTGCTCATTTACGGTTGTTCAGCTCCACTGGATTTACTGAAGCCGTCCCTGATTTGCAGCAGGGTCCCTCATGTGCGTGCTAGATAAGCACTACGTCACACTTTGCATTCATTGACAGCTCCCAGCGGGCAAAAATCTGATCCCCGTTATGTCATGTAAATCCAGATCAACGTTCACCGAGGGTGCAAGGCATCCCTGGGATATGAGGTGGCATCAGCATGCACAGAGCGTGGCCTGCATGATGAAACTTGCCTCGGTAGAAGGGAGGTCCCTTAAATTGTACAGAAACTGGGAAAAGAGTTGCTTTTCTCCTCCTGTTTTTTCTGTGTTTTGTTTGGTGTTGCACTCATCATATGCTGCTCAGTGCCAACCCCGACCAGTAAAATAATACAGAAGAAAAAAGAAATCGCTAACCTGGAATCTTTTTATGTATGTTCTGATGCCCAAAATCTCATTCCAAATAATGCGCAAAAAATACAGGATGCGCCAGCCACACCCCCTCTTTCCCACATCACAGTTCATCTCTGTCAGTGACGAGTCTCATGCTGGTGCTAAGGCATTGTCACTGCTGTCCTGATACCCTGGGATCTGGCTTTTAAAGCTCACCTGATGGTGCCACCCCACGCCCTGTAACGAGACAGGAATGCACGTTTGGAGCTTCTGTCTCACTAAAGCCTGTGCACGCTTGAAAGTCCAAAGGAAAACCGCTGCCCAAAGGCCTCAGTTCTGCAGAGCTCTAAAAGCTTGTGCTCAGCTTTAAAGACATGAGGCCATTCCAGGCTTTTCACTTGGCCAAAAGCCTGTTCACGCCACCAAGTGCAGAGGTGCTGCACGACATCAGGTTTTGCTGGCTAGGGCACGCACGCAGGGGAACGTCAGGCTGGGCCACCACACCTATCACAGCTTTCCACAGGGACATCTGTAGCTTAAAAGAAGTTGTAAAAACTCAATACATAATACTGTGGGCAGTTCGTTTTTACACCTCTGATGAGCTCTACAGCCTGCACTAGAGATAATGATGATCCCAGCTGCAAGGCTCCACCCTGCATGCTAAGTAAATTCCCGTAATTTTCTATCCTTCCTGTTGTTATTCTGATCCAATTGAAGTCACTGCAGTTAAGTGAAAACTCATGATTGGCTAATTGGATTTGGGAAGGCAGAACACCCATCAGGGGCCAGGTTTAATTTAGGTTTCCTTAAAATTCCTAAAGCCGCTGGCAGGCTAGAAGAGGCAAGCTCCATCCTCGGTTAGCTCCAGCTCAGAGAAAAGGGATTAGTTAGTGGCTGAGTAAGCTCCCTGCTGCGTCGTGTCCATGGAGCTTTCCAATTCCAGTGCCTGCATCAGTCTTTCTTCTTTTGGAATCTGCCACCTGCAATGGTCCTTTACAGGTCTCCCACATGCCCCTCCTAAGTCTCTTGTCCCCAGCCTGGTCCTGCACCATTCACTGTCCCTCCTGCCTTCTCTAAGTACCAGTGCAGTCCGCTCCCCAAAAGCATGCTCTCACTTAGTTTTGAGGGTACTTATGTGCAAGTCATGTCTGTGACTGGACCTGCACTCCTGGATGTGGGACATGGCTCAAACCCCTCTGAAGTGGAGGTTTTACCACTGTGGCTGAAGAGGTTCAGCACATGGAGAGCTTAACACTTCTCCAAACACTGAGTGGCCAGCATGCAGTGCCCTAGATACAGACCCCTGGGGCTCCAACCATGCAGTCAGGTGAATGCAATAGAACATTGGTTTCCATGAGTATTTGGAAGTCACCAGAAGCCTAGCTGTGACATTTCCAACATAAGCCATTCAAAAATGGTGTGCCATATCTGCTAAAACCAGAAGGTTCACCAAAAGGCATTAAAATACTTTATCACAGATCCCGAGTTCCTTCTGAATTTTAAACTTCTAATAAGTTCTCAGGCTATTTATTCTGATTGAATGCCCACTTGGAGATAGAAACATTGAAAAGATAACAAACTGAAAGGACAGTTGACATTGTCATATGCTCACCTGATTCTAAGAGCCGGGAGTTTCAGAAACGTAGTAGTTTTTGTGAAACAGTCAATAAAAATGGAAGAGTTACTAACACCACCACCCAACACACAATAAGCCACTTGCATAAGACAAGTAACAATCAAGAAATGTATCCTAACAAACATTAAGAAAAGCAAAGGATAGTTGAGATGGAATCTAAATTCCCAGTTGCAGGACACTTTCCAAATACCTTCATGGTTTTTGGTTTGGCACCTTTTTTTTCTTTTTTTTTTTTTTTTTAGGATCATGTCTGAGTATTTAGAAAATCTCAGGTATTTCCAGTCTTGCATCCCAAAACACAAGACTTTCAAGATCACTGGGCATGTTAAGAAGCTTGGCTGTTAATATCTGTAAATATCTGCAGCATCAAATAATGGGAAAAATAGTCACTTGAACCATTATCTGACACACTTCTGCTCCTATTGAAATAAGACAGATAAAAAGAATCAGCCAAAGAAACAGGGCCCCTCTCTCCTACCTGTTGCTTTTTCTTTTTTTTTAAGAAATCTTTATTTTTATTTTGGTTGACAACTGCAACCAAATAAGTTGCTCCCTGTCTCACTATTTCTAACCCCTTAAGGATTTTTCAAGGCTTATTTCGACTGAGTTCTTTTTCACAAGCCTGGCCCTTTCCCCAAAGGATGTTGCTACTGAAAATATCTTTAACACCATTGCTGCTTTTACACAAATGGCCGACACATGCTTCCTTCCCTATGGTCTTGTCAGTACTGGACCACAAGCCAGAACTTGCCAGAACCCAAGTTCTCAGCTCCTCCTGATCTTGGCATTGACTGCCTTTCAGAATCTGGCCCCTGAGGCTTCGCAGTTGGCTCCTGAAAAGAAAAAGGGCCCCTCCTTAAAATCACAGTCCGTGCAAGTTTGTGTCTTCCATGAAAATTAACATGCTGGACAGCAGATGGGACAAACACATGCTAGAGGCCAGATCCTTATGTCAGTTACACCAGCGTCATCTGCAAACTTGAGGGAACAAGGGCAAACGATGGAACCAGAGCAATTTACATGAGCAGTAGGTCTTCCCTCCTGCTGGCTAACAGTAATAGTTTGTATTTTCAGGCAGGGGTTGGCGGGGAGAGAAATAAATACCTTTATACAAAACTCCAGCCTACTACAAATCTTTCCTAAGAAAACCCAACTGTGACACTTCATATCTGATTCAGATGCCTTAAAAAAACACAACAACAACAAAAAAAAACCCAAACAAAAAAAAACCCAACACAAAACCCACCAACAACACACCACCACACCACCTTGCCAAGCGACAGGCTCCACCACTGCCACACTGCCCCCAGAGATACAGAGGTGACTTAATTTTCCCCCTCTCTGCTCCCAGTGCCTGATTTATGTCTCCTAAAAATACCTACTTATAGTGAAAATAATCACAGTGCAGTCTCAGGGAAGTTTCCAGCAGCATCCTGCAAAAGAGCAAAGCCCACAGTCTTCAGACAATGCCCAGACAATTGATGCAGGACACTTTGCAAAGGAAGTGCTTCCTCCTTGGAAAGCCTTGACCACTTTGAATGGAAGACCCAGATTCCGAACCAACTTTCTCCCCCCTGCCCAAGTGTCCCCTCGAATCTTGGCCTCATCAATTTGAGGACACTCACTCCCTCTCACCATTTCTCTTTCACAGCTTTTTGTCTGGCCACCCTCAAAGCCAGAAGGACCATGCAACTTTGTGGTTCCACTCAAATCCTCCTTTTCTCCTCCAGTTTTCACACATCCTTCTCTTTACGATACAACGTCTTCAGCTCCTTCCACTCAAATTACACATAAACACTCTCTATTTATTCCTTTGTGCTTTTCAAAGGGAATTGGCACTTAACTTCCTGAGGATGCTGCGAAAATTCTAGCCATACATTAGGAGCAGCAGAGAATGCCTGTCTAGAGAGTCAGACCTGAGATACAGTCCTGGATTTCCTGACAACACTGAATTCAGAACAAGCATCTCCGCTTTTGGATCCTCCAGCAAGTGTAGCACAAAGATTTCTGTGCTCCCAGGTCAAATGCGTCTCCTTCATGGACAGGCTCTCTGGACACATCTGGCATGTTATCAAATTAATTTCCATTGAGCTTGATCCAATGTTCATCAAAGTCAATAGTGACATTTCCTGGGTCATGCTGGAGGTCCAGTAATGCTCCATACCTTCCCATATGTAATCATTTAATTACCTCCCACTAATTACTTCTGCAGGGAGCTTTAAGATGGTCAGTCTGCAACACCACCCCCTGATGCTCCTGGGATCAGTCCTTTGCCCAGAAGGGGACTGGCCTGACCCATGTTGCAGGAAGGGTTTTGCAGGCCCCTCACAGACCCACGAGAGACTCAACAGCAAGCAAGGGGAAAAAATACTTATCGTTACTTCTCCTGATCAGGATTTATTTCCTGAAGGATTCCTTGAAGCAGGGAACGCTGGTCACATCTACGCATACATACATGCTCAAAGATGATCGACCCCAAAGGTCAAAGAGGACTGCTACTCTAAAAAACAATAAAGCTCTCAGCTCAACTTCAAGGAAGAGGCAAAAGCAAATGATCAGAGAGAACAAGATAGCAAGAGAGACAGAGATAAAGAGAAAAAACCAAGGGGAAGATGATTTTCTATCAACAAAACAGCAGGGACAAATTCTAGTTCATCTCATCGGAAACGTCTCCTTCGTGTGCAAACACCGCCTGGAGCCAGCACTAATCTCCCAGATTAAAGCCTTTTAATAGCAATTAGTCCTCTCTGCACTAACCCACTGGACACTCCACTGCATATTTGGGAAAGGGGGGAGGCTGGAGGGAGTGTCACCACATGAGTTTAACTCATAAGTGCCCTGATGTGTCCGAATGCTTGTCTTATGCACACATGTTTGTGCACAGACGAGGACACAGTGGCAGTGAAACCTGTCTGGATTGCAGCACAGAACGGTGCCACGACAGCTAGGTCTGCGTGTTGCACGTGTAAATACTTGGCTGAGTTGGACTGAGCTCAGATCCAGGAGGAGGAATTTCAGAATGGCATCATGGCAAGCCAGAAGCATCAGCCAGCTACAGTCAGGAGCACTGACCTACCACCAGCTCCAAGGGCCATCCCAGCTGGCAACAAGAGACAGCCACAGGCAACAAGATGTCCTTAGAGATACCTTCATGCTACCAGCCTGCTGGAACAGCCTTGGTACTGCTCCTCCCTAGGACACCTTCCGCCACCCCCAGAGAAAAAGGAGGAAAGATATTTTTTTTTAATTTTATTTGGTTGGTTCATCCCCATATCCCATTCGAGGCCTCGCATGACCTCTCTGCGAGTGTTTACAGGGAACACGAGCTGGTGCCCCATCTGGGTCTGGCAGAGGGAGCAGCTCCCACCTCCTGCACAGGGTGGGAGGGAGCCAGATCACTACACCAAGGAACACAGGTCCTACAGAAAAGGACCTCAGACTGCATACCAGCCCCCACCAATAACCTGAGCAGCTTGGCTGAAATGGCTGAGAGTGGGAAGAGGGAAGTAGAGGACACTGGTGCGAAACAGCAGTCTCTGCACTGAGACCGTGAGCTTCCCAAATGACAAGCCAAGCAGAATTTCTTGGAAGGAGCCATATCAGCTGCCCTTCGAGCTATTAGACCACACAAACAGGACAGAGAAAAACCTTCCATGAGGTGACTGTGGGGAGGGAAGGGAAAGCTACCCTGAGCCATTATCCTCCTCCCCCCCACGAGCAGTGGGAGCTGCCAGAACCCCTGCACAACCCTGTGGTGCCCCCCACCCTCTAACACACACAACATCCATAGGGGTAGTGCAATTACTATTCAGGCTGGGGGCTGAAGATAGTCTCCTGGCCCTTCTTCTAATGTAAGGTTATTGTAATTGATATGAAGGTAATTGATAATGTGTTACGGTGAATAATGTCTTCAATTTTCTGCTAAATCCCATTTTTGTAGCCATCTGGGCTCCTCCAACTGCCCCCCTGGGATGCAGAGTAATAGATAGTAATTATTCTCAAGTCATTTACTTTTTCAAAGTGTTTAGTGCTTATCTGTTTTACAATTAAAATGGAAACGACCCTGATTCACTTCCTTTCTTTTTTATTTAAATAGCATTCACACACACACACACACACTCTCCTACACGCACTGGAGCCTGGAGGGTGTGTGCCTCTGTGTGTGAGTGCATGTGTGCGTGCATATTGCTGTCATACAGAAACATACAGGACAGAGGTACATAGTTCATCACGCACCTTCACTCCGAGGCGCTGTGAGAGTACAATCACACAACAGTAAGAAATACAAATTGCGTTCTCTCCCCTTGCTTGTCCCCATGGTGACGCTCAGAGAGAATGCTTCAAAACACCCCACAGAAACACCCCTGGGGAGGGATGCATCCAACGCACAACCTAACAATGCTGCACCTCACAACATACCCCAGAAACACACCACTGAATACACTTACCTGACCTATGTCTGGGGACCACACGTTTCCACAGGATCAGCCACTGAACTAGAAATCAGCTGCGAGTGCATCCAACTGGTAATGTTTTACCCCAATACTGGTAATCTGCATAAAGATAAACCTGCAAGTTTTAATGACATGGACACCATTATACCTAGAAGAGTGCAGTTAGGCATATAAATGCAGAGACCCATATTAATACACAGTAGATGCCAGAATATACATGTAAATAAACTAAGGCAAGCTATTAGATGCACCACCAATGAAAAGCACTCTTTGCACAGCAGCTAAACCAATTTCAGTATATAATCCGAACCTCCCTGGTGGTAGCAGAACCCCTTTGGGTTCTGTGTCAGCTTGCGGTATGCCAGGTGAGACGTAAATGTGCATATCCACAATGTTCACGGGGAGCCACCACGCTAGATTTAAGGACTACTGTAAGGGTTGTAGCCTAAGCCTTGGCAGCTGCAAACTACCTCAGTGGAACTCTAGCAAGGAGGGCTAATAGGAAAATGGTCCAGGAAATTCCCTGGGGCCAGTACTTGGGTGAGAAAACCCAAATCATTTGAAGCTGAGTTCCAACATGTGGAAATAAACCCAGGGGAAGCACTGCTCTTTCTGAGAGGTTCAGGTTCCTTCTCAAACCTGAAGCAGGGACTGTGTCAGACCCAGGCAAGTGTGTGGCCTGTAGGACTTCAGAATGAGACTCCACAACTAATCTTCAGAGTCCATGCTCTGCCATGCTCTCCATCACCACCTCCGTTACCAGCCTGCAGGCTGCACTGACTACAACAAAAATTACCTCACTGGTGTCTCAAAGTTTCTGCCTTTGCCCCAGAGCCCTAGAAAGGTGTGTTCAGGCAGGTACATGCTGGCACTGAAGCAGAAGCTGAAGGAAGTGAAGATGGTGAGGGTCCTAGAACAACCCCCCATATCGTTTCACAGATTCCAAGTTGCAAGCACTCAACCAGACCTCAAAGATCAATCAAGCCTTTTAAAGATGACTGGTCACATCCAGTCATGATTCAGACCAAATGAGTGGCTGAAAGAGCCCAGACTTCCACATCTCAAGACAAACTCAAAAATTTAGGCAACTATTTGGGGAAAACCTTTATGGGTTTGGAATATAAACCAGATCTTCCCAGACCAGACACACACCCGTACCCTTAGAGCTCAGGCCCTCCCTGGAGACAGAAGAGGAGGAACCAGGAGCTGCACCTTCTGCTCCCCAGCTAGAGCAGTTGCCAACAGAGGCTGATACTTGCCCAGAGCAAAGTGGACGGGAGAGAGACGCTGCCTGCCTGGGATTGGTACCTCGCACACTGTTCCATCTCCAAAAGGCAGAATGCAGAGCCATTGCCTATTTCAGCAGATGGAAGAGTCAGCCTTGTGTAATTAAATTCCGGTTTGTTGGGGGTTTTTTGCCCATCTGAACAATCTGGTGACTGCTTCCCCAACCAGCCCACAATTCACGTCACCACCCCAGCAGAAATACGGCCAAGGCTTTCCTCCCTTCCTCCCCTTCCCCTTCGGTAAGCCACAAGAGCACTGTTGTCTTTTGCTGCCCGGCGAGGGTGGCCCAGGGCTTTGAGCAGGAAGACCCTGCTATTCTTTTGTTTGAGTTTGTAACTGTTTGGGGCTGTTCAGGTTTGGGCTCCTCCCCACCCCCTTTCTGCTTCCTTTTTAATTCTTTTTAATTACTTTCCCCGATGCAATCGGCAGAGGACCGCGCAGAGACTGCTTCCCCCTGCTGAGAGGGAAACAAGACTGAGGGAAAAGGGCACCAAGGGAACTGTTCGCATCCTCTATTCATCTCTGCCAGCCCCTGTTCCCTGGTGACTAGCCCCACGCAGCCCGGCTGTGTGGAGCTAGCATGGAACGAAGCAGAACCTGAGCCAAGAAAATCTCAGCCAGCACCACAGGGTCTGGCTGTGTCGGCCATGTCAGGGGAAGCCAGGATGACCTGTCCATGAGGAACATGACCCACATGGTCCTACCACAAGGGCAGCAGTGTGGGCCGAGGAGGGGAAAAACAGGTTGTGGTTTGCATGAGTCCAGCAGAAGTCCCCTGGACAGGGAGCGTGGCTGGAGCCCACAGCTCAGCTATCAGGGAACACACACAAGTGCTGCAGCTTGGGAAACCTGATGCTGAGAAGCCAATGAGCTGGGCAGAAGCAAGCTTAAGACTCCTACAGCACTAACAAACTCCCTAGTCCAGGCACTCCCAAGCGATGCCATCCTTTGTTCCAGCAGTTCCCCCAGCTCCAGCCTGGGAATGAGCTTGGTAGAAGCCAGATGGCTCGTCCTCCATCTGCTCCCTGGTACTCGGCTGCACATACACCAGGGAGCAGGGCAATAGCTGGGCAGGCCGGAGTGCAAGGTGGAAGCACTTTGCAAGGAAGCAAAGTTTACTCCAGCTGGTTGCATTGGGTGAAGACCAAGCCCCCCTCCCACAGGCTCCGTCGCAGTCAGTTGCAGGGAGCGCCCCACCTTGGCAAACAGCCTCCATGCTGCACTGCGCATGGGACAGCTCTGGAAAAGCAGCTGCTGCCATAGCAGGCTCTCCCGATTGCCGGGCTGCTGCTAACGAGCCACACGCATGCCAGGGTTGCAGAAAGAGGGGCAGAGCTCCGAGCTGCCAGTGGCACGGACTGGAACACAGGAGCTGGTGGCTGGTGAAAGCACCATGTGCTCACTGCCCTGCCTCTGTGCAGGGGACACCTGTCTCAAAAGATCCCTCCCCAAGGAGGTGCCAGTTTAATCCTTAGTTTTTCCAACACCAAAGAGGAGCTGGAATCTCTGTTGTGCTGTGTAATAGTTGTCTGACAATCAATCGTCTTCCAACCAGGAAATTTCAAAGCATTCTACATCAGATAGATAGATAGCTTTGTTTTCTGCTGGGGGAATACATAGCGTGTGCTATGTGTTTTTGCTGATTCTAGAGGTTCTCCACTAGGAAAAAGGAAAAACTTCAAAGTACAAATTCCTTTGAAGCTCCCACTGTCTTGTCAGCTTCCAGGCAGATGAGAAGGATGGAGAGAAAGGCATAAACGCAGGCTGGGAGAAAGCAATGCAGTGACCCAGGTACCTCCCTCTAGAGACAAATACATCCAGACCATCCTTGGCTGTCACATATTTTGAAACACCTCCAGCCAAGATCCCAGCAGCTGCATGGTAATCTCTACTAGTGCTTCTACATTCCATGAGTTAGCAAGAGCTTTTACTGCACAGTCTCCCTCCATTCTAGGGATCCCTGTTTCTCTCTGCTTGACAGCAGGTGGGCAGAGGAAATGGCTGTTTACCTGCTTCGTGGTATCACTCACTCACACACCAGGAAACTTAGCCTTTAACACCCATAGCCTTCTCCTCTACTTCCCCATAAAGCACTTCCTTAGCCTTTCCTCACCAGCCACCGTTTCCAGCTCTATGGCAGCCTTCAGCACTGGACAAGACCCCGCAGCAGTACACCAGAGCAGGAGGGGACCCCTCTTGTGTCTCAGCAGTGACCCTGGCACTGACATATTCCAGACCCAAACATTTCCTTACTGCGAGGGTGCAATATTACTGACTTGCACCCAGCTCAAGATCTGCCCTCCCACCTCGGCAGGGCACCAGTTCCACCGTTCCTTAGCCACATAGAGCCTTTGCATCCACTGAATATAACTTCCCTGATTCTAGTTTATCTCTCCAGTATATCAAGCTATTTTGAGTTACAACCCTGTCCTCCCACAGACTTGCAACCTTCTTCCAGCTTGCTACCTCTCTGGTTGGTTTGCATTGTATTATTAAAACCACTAAAATACAGATCAGAATTAGGCCTAGGCTAATCCCCTGCAGAAACTCCCTTTTCAAAGAATAATTATGTCACAGATTAGGACCATGCTGTGTCCAGACTAGCACGAGCAAGTACCTGACCTGTGCTGGGGCCTGATCCGACCACATCCTGAATGAGTGCAAAGGAGGTCCTGCAAAGGGGGGCAGGGGGGAGAAATCGGCTCTGAAAAGACAGAATAGAGGTTCAGCCAAGAATGACTGATAGTTGAAAACTGGCCTTCAGCTCAAGCTGGGGTAAAAATCTGGGGAAATCCCAGGACTACACTTCCAGATGAAAAACTTGTTGACTGCCATTCCCTTTCTGGCCTAATGGACTGGAAAAGAGGAACAGAGAGAATCTGAAACCCTCAGCAGATTGCTTCCAGGTCTGGCTTTTCTCTTGCAATACACAGTATGTGCGGATGCCAAGCAGCAGCAGGGGAGAATCAGAGTGGTTAGATGATGCGCTTTCCTTCTGCTCTGCCATCCTACAGCAGTTCTTCCTCGTGAAGAAAACCAAGAATGAAAAGATTTGAGGTTGGTAAGAAAAAACAGCAAGTGGATATAGTAAAAGCTGAAACTTCTTGAAAAATACTTGAGTAAAAGTGTTTCTAGCACAAGACACTGCCTTTATCAGAAGCTTTCTTCACAATACCTTAGTTAAGAAAACACATTTTTCACTTTAAAAAGTATTGGAAATTTTGGAGGAATCCTCCATAAAAAATTCAGGAACTGCCAGATGTACAACAAGGAAGTACCCTGACTTCACAGAAGAATTGAGAGGGGGAAAATTCAAGTGTGGAATCTTCTCTGCAACAATACTTAAACCACTGAGTTGAAATAGCAGCACCACAGCAAGGACAGATGGGTATTAACAGCAAGTGACACTCTTCCCTGCTCACTGCAATAGATTTTACCAGTCAGTCATCCCCTTGATGTGTGATGCAATCTCTGGGTCTCCTGCAGGAGTTTCAGGGTTGCAAACTGACAGACTGTTCTAGGTGCAAAGCCAAAACAATTACGTCCAGGTAGATACTACATAAATGTGGAGTTGCACAACTCCATGGGCCTGTCCAGAGGGAACAGAGGCAATGGCAGCACAAATGCTCCCTGAACAAAGCAGCAGGGAGATTTGGCAGATACCGGGCCAGTGACATGTTGGCTGGTAGCCATAGGGTCCACAAGCCTAACAGCTCTGGTCTGTACAGCACAACAGTAACCACTCACAGCCACAGAAGACAGGTCTGTTGAGACTTTGAGAAACCAGGCAACACATTCTGCCCTTACAAAGCAGGACCAGCCAAAAGTATCAGCAGGCCCCATTGCTCTTGTAAGAACCAAAAATCAAAAGGCAGGGAAAACACACTTAAAGATATGTACGTGGATCCCTTTATGCATAAATACCCACATATAGCAGGGAGTCCCTACCTACCTGCCTTGACCTACCTATGGTGTACATCTATCTACAGGGGTTTGAAACTAACTTCAAGGAATTCTCCCACTCAGTTCCACAATTCTCTCAAATCATCAAGCCCTCCCTTCTTCCCTTTTTCCAGTAGATGTTTTTCTCAAGTCAAAATGTCAGTGGATTTTTGGAAGACTTATAATACAGAAGAAAAAGGTAAAATTTGCCAATTAAAAAACAAACAAACAAAGAAAAACCAACAAAAAACCCCCCAAAAAACACCACAAAACCCAAGAAATATTTCAATGGACCTGATCTAGTATGTGGATTAGTCTGGACCAAGATTCCTCTCCAGATTTGTCTCCTGAATCACTGTGAAATGATAAAAACATCCTTAGAGTCTCCATATAAACACCAACTGGAAAGACCACCTTTCTTCCACAGAACTTGCCCAGTACAAAGGAAACCAGGAAAATGCAAACCATAGGAGAACAATATGGAACCACTGAAGCACTGCAGGACTGCAGGCTCTGCGTTCCCTAACCAGACCTTCAAAAGAATCAAAAAGGAACATGCTTGCTGCTGGAGACCATGCCAGGACAAGGTCCTTGCCATCGCTGTTGCTCTCAGTGCCCATGAGCAGAAAATAACAGCAAAACTTAACTGATTTCAGCTCTGCACAATGGGACAGCCCCAACCAGAACTGCTGCAGACTGCTACACAGCAAATCCCCAGTTCTAGACCTTCCACACCCATCGTAAGCAAAACCATCACACAGCTTGCTGTCCTTTCCACTGGGAACTCTCATCTAGTGAGGAACCCCTACTTTCAGCACGTCACATACCACAGCAACAAGGCAGGAGCAAGGTCAAGCTGGGAAGTCAGCGCATGCACCAGGGTCTGGACTAACAAGATCCACAGCAGGTACAACAGCAGCTGATCCACGGACAGCCACTCCTCCAGCATTACACCATCAGAGACTGAAGGCCCAGCGACAAGCTCAAACTGAGCCCCTGGGCCTATGAGTGGGGCGTGTGGGTGGAGGTCCCACATGAGACTCTCAGGACGAGTAAGGTCCATCAGTGTACTTGGAGCCCTGACAAAGCCTTTGCCAAGCTCTACCAGGAATTCAGGTGAAATCACGCAAGGACCAGGAAACCTGAAAAAGCAGTACGCACATCTGTACGAAACAGCTCTGTTAGGGCACTTGGGTTCAATGTTACGCCTGAGCCCAAATCAGTCCCAGAAACATGTAAGTATTAAATGAACTGGAGTGAAAGAGCAAAGCTGCTGAGGTGTCCCTTGGAACCGAAACTCTGGTGCTCTGGAAGGTGACAGGAAAAGGCCAGCGGAGCTTTGCCTTGCATGCAAGAAGCCAGTCGGGAGGGAACGGGCAGAATGCCGGCCACATTCTGACTGTGGGAAGCCCTGCTGCCCTGCACCGAGGGGGCTGCCGCACCAGCACAAGAAGGGCGATGCAGCGACAGCTGCCAATCAAAGCCTGGATGCTGCAAGGGATGGAGGAGGAAGGCCCAACATGCAAGCAAGCTACGAGAGGTCTGGCTCAGTCTAAACCCTGCAGTCGAGGGGCAATACACATCGCTGCGCGTTGAGGACCACAACCCACAAAAAAGTCACAGAGGGGGTGAGGTATTGGCAGATCCAGCAGTCACCCTCCCGTTACGGACACCAGCCGGAGGCTGGCTGAGAAGCATGCTGTGTCTTCCACTGAAGAACCTTCATGATGAAGGAACAGCAAATAGCACGAACATAAACTCAGTCTCTATTGACACGTTAAGACCAACACATTCCCCAGAGCCATGTCCAGCTCTGGAGCAACATTCACGATGGACCAGTCCTGTTCAAGCTGTCTCCCTCTGGAGCCTAATACAGCCCATATTGTTCCTGGGAACAGATCCCAGCATACACCCAAAGGCCACACCTTCAGCCCAGTGTCACTCAGCAGAGCAGGGTGGCCATGGCCAGGAACTGGGGCACAGCACTGAGGTCAGCTGAGGCTAGGCAGAAGCCGAGACGGACCAGGTCCCCCTCCCCTGCCAAAGGCTCCACTCATCTCCGATCCCCTTCCCCAGGCAGGACAGCGGCCCAGAGGTCAAGGCGCTCTCCATTCCCTTTCCCCCTACCTCCTACCTCCCTCCTCCCCTGCACCCTGCGAGGTGCTGGACACGCCACCCCTGTGCCAGCGAGGCGGGCGCCTCTCCTGCCCTGCACCCAGCCAGCCCACCCCAGCCTGCCCAGGGTGGGTGAGGCAGGTCGGTATAACTGGACAGGGGCTGAGCCACGTCCCCCCAAGATGACTTCAGCTGCATTCCAGTGAGCCTGGCAACCTCCCGCACACACAAATAAAAGGAAATGAGAAACTCAACAACAAAGAAACTGGCAGGGAAGCCACAGAGGCACACAGGAACGGGAAAAGAGATTAAACACAGCTCAAGAGCCCCAGCGTGCTGAGCCTTCCTCTCTAAAGCCTCCCTTTAACTTTGATGGGGGGGCACAGGAGTCGCCTTTTCACTTGAAAGGGCGAGAGGAGGGGCTGGATAAAAGGGATCCAGCATTATCCGGAATTGAGAGCACAAGAACGAGCTACAAAGCTTAAGGAAAAAAAAAAAAAAAAAAGAAAAAAAATCATGTGCAGGCACCCAGCTTCCCTGCATACCTTGGTGGAAATCAGGAGCTAGGATCTGAATCTGGGCAGAGAAGAGATCAAAGCGGAGACGTTAGAGGAGGAAGCTTAATAAAACTTAATGCAAAGTAGTTTGGTGAATCCTCTTCCCAATTTCCTGCTGCCTTTTTTTTTCTAAGCAATAGGGTACGAGGTATTCGAGGCCCTGCAATTTATAATGGCAGACACTGGTTTGTATTGATACTACATATTAAGAATCGATCCCAATATATTACACCACATAACTGTGTTTCTATGCGTTGATAACTCAGGAACGTGCTACGGTGCTTAGACTCCTGGCTGGCAGCGCATCTAAACCAACTCATTGCAATACTGAGACGACTTCACCTGTGGTATATACTCCAGAATATACAGTAAACTTTGAGGCCTGCGCTAAGACCAAGTCAGACCCCTGTGCTTTGTGCATTGTTAGCTGTGTGGTCTACCATATGGAGTATCTATGTTGTGGAGCTGTCTGATCATGGGTGTAATATTTACCTTGCTCTTCATGCATCATTGAACCTCAGGCACTTAGCTGAATCTGGAGTGGGGAAGAAGACAACCCTTTCCATCAAAGGGATAGATTGTTTCAGAAAGTAAATGGGAAACCCCAGAAAAACCTCACACAAACCCTTCTCTCTGGATGAGAAAGGACATGTTCTCCATGCACAGCCCTGGCAGGGGCAAGAAAACAGGCAAAGAATTTGCACCAGGTCTGAGAAGAGCCCTAAGCAGCTGCTCCTCCAGAGCTAAACCAGATGAGCTACTTTCCTCTTCTGAAACACCCTTGGATGTCAACAGGGCTGTTGGTAGAGAACGAACTCACTCCTTCCAGACACATACACATATCACACACCTGAAAGATGAACTTCATGTTCCTTAAAGAACCATAGCAGGTAGCAACAAAACAACAAGGGGAGCCATGGGACGTGGAAGCCTTGTCCCAGCTCTGAATGCCCTGGCTGTACAAACTACCCTGTGAGGGCACAGGCCTGTGCCAGCAGGACTCCAGGAGCCACCTTGTGTTCTCCCAGTCAGACACCATCCCAGGAGCACTATCCCCCACTGATACAAAGCGATCACAGTTCAAGAGCACTCTAGTGTTGTAGATGCCTGACTGAGCATCCATGTATCATCAGCCACCTTAGTAGGTGGACTGGGACCGCTTACACGGAACAGCAGTGAAGAAATGGACTACAACTGGGACAGCAAGCTCCTCTGGGACTTGAATGCTGCAGATCTACTAGATGTCTCTGCCACTGCTCTGAGTGTCAGAACCAGTGGCAAGGAAGTGTGGCCCCAGCCTGCTGGGAAAAAAAGACAGACACATCCTAGCATACTTGCCTGGCGATACAATGATCTGTGGTGACAGCAAAGTTTAAAGTGCCTGGCCATTTCACACAAAGGAATAGGAGGCTGGTCAGATATTCATGTGTCCTCCTTCAAAGGGTGGGTAACAGGTCTCTGTTCACACTCCATATCAACAACTGGTTCATATACCATGTCAGAGGTGCCTCCCTCTCCAAGGTGTCTGAGGTTACACCCAATCTTCTTTTGCTGAAAAGAAGGGAAAATGAAGCAATTTTTTCTATGGGGTCTGCAGCATTCAACATCAGATGAGAAATTTTCCTTCACAAGTTCATTCACAAAAAGACGTGTGGTCCTTTTGGTTCCTTTGGAATCCAACCATTCGCAAACTCAGACAGCCAGAGGATTTCAAAGAAATAGGGCTAGATTCCTGCTGTATAAACACAATGGCTCCCGAGACAGTCTTATGCTGAATCAATGGACAGGGAACATTTTTCAAAGTATCCATAAACTTGAAAGTTCAAGTAGTGGGACAGTCCTTGTAAGAGAGTATGAAATGATCAGGGTAGAGCTAGGATACTTCCTTCCATTTCTGCTGCTGTATCTTGGTGAGCCTCTAACCTGCTCTGGACCTAAACTTATAGAATCATTTGGGTTGGAAAAGACCTTTAAGATCATCAAGACCAATCGTTAACCCAGCACTGCCAAGTCCATCACTAACCCATGTCCCAAAGCACTGCATCTATGCATTTTCAAACACGTCCAGGGATGGAGAACTTCCCCTCTGCAGCACAGAAAATGGTTCCCCATGCTTTAGGCCTGGCCCCTAAGCCTGTTTTGCCCAGATCCTTATGTGAACTTTCATCCACAGCAAGTGGATGCAAGTGACTCCCCAGATTCCCACCAGCTTCCACCAGGACCCATAGGCACGGCTGAGCCCACCTTCGCGTGGTCCCACCCCCAGTACCTATGTTTACCAATGTTCAGCAAAGTTGAGTGAAGGGACAGGAGCACAGGACAAAAAAGAGAAGCTGGGCCCCACTTCCAGCTTAGACTTTCTTCTACAGGAGGCAGGGGCAGATCTCCAAAACACTCAGGTTTCCTTTCTGTAAAAGGGATGAGTTATACTCTTCACCTCCCTTTGGCAACAGGGTAATGCTTCCTCTTCTACCGCTCCAGCCCCCATAGCACGCACTAGCAGCCAGATGGGCTGAGAGCTGGGACCACCCTGTTCACAGCTGCTGGCCCACCACACATCTTACTTAATCCACAAAAATACCAACCTAAAACTGAGCTCCCTGGCCTGGAAAAACGAGGTGATCAGAGCTGCCCTGGTATGTCTGTGTGGCAGTACGGTGGCATCACATCTCTGTCCTCATAGGATGTGGGCTGCAAGCTGACTCTGCTTAGAGAGAACATTAACTACACCTCTTTATTATTGAGAAGAAATTTATTGGAGACATCCCTCCCTCTCTCCAGCTTCTCCTTTACCTTCGCAGAAAAGTAAACATTTAATTTTTTTTGTTGTTAATAGATTTAATGTTCATTTGTCGGTAGCCTAGGGGCAGGAACGCGTGACATTTCAAATAATTGTTGTTTCGGGGGTATCCTCTGGAGGAAAATGCTGCAAAAGTGTGGAGAAGATTTAAGTAAATTACTGTGTCAGCTTCTATTTATTCCTTACATGATTGCCAGAGGCAGGGCTGCGAGATAACCATTAGAGGCCCAGCCATAAAACAGGGAAGCAGAATTTCAAAAAGCTGGAGTGCCATTACTGGAAAGTTAGTGTGTAACATGTTAAATTATCCCCAAAGTAGGGGGAGGTAGGAGGGGGGAGGCACGTGTCTAAGAGTGAGAGAAAAGAAAAAGACAGAAAGAGGGACTGTGCGAGTGAAAGGAAGGAATTGCTCTGTGGGGAAGGAGTGAAACATCAGACAGATGCAGAGAGGAAGAGAGAGCGAAGCCTCTGGCAGTCCTGGAGCCCCACTCCGAGGGCCCGCCATGGCGCCAGAGGAGCTCTGGAGCAGGGTGTTCAGTTCTAGAGTCCTGTCTGAGGGTGCAGAGGTGGGACGACCCAGGAAGAGGAACAGCTGGGCGCTACAGCCGAGGCGTTCCACAGCCGTGTGACAGCTCAGCTGAACCGGAGTGAAACCTCTCCTTTGCCCTAGCCAGAAAAGGCTGCAGACCTTGCAAAGCCCACTGCCCCTGTGTAAGCATCAAGCAGTTTGGGCTCCCTCCAGCTTTGTTCCCTTCACATCTCTGAGGCACAACCAGAGGCTCCAAAGAGAGTCCCATTCCCTGCCCACTGAGGCATTTTGCCTTTTTTCTTTGCTTTTCACTTTTCCCCGCTTTTTACCTTCAAAAGGTATTCTATCATCCCAGTAAGGGGGAGTGTCTGGTTTGGTCTCATTCTGGGTGCAGTTCCAATCCAAGCATGACTGCTCAGCTCGACCCCACGTGCAGGCACTCATGCATCCACCAGGAAAGGCCTCTGCACTGAGAAGAGCAGCAGGGGCAGAAAAAACTGCAAAAAACACTGTTCAAAAAGTGCATGTTCAAAAAAATACCACCCTGAGATAAAGGGAGAAGCACAGAGCAAACACACTTGCTGGAAACAAACTGCTTTCTACCTACGTGGCCCATCTGCAGGGGTGTAGCCCAGGGCAGAGAAGAAAGAGGTCGGCACAGAGATGCAGAACCAGCCCCTGCACAGGCCAGCGTGAAGGAGGCACATCAGGACCCAGGACACCATTCCCTCCAATCCCACCTCAGCCACTGCCTGCCTGGCTGACACACGCATTACATCGGGTGCGCAGGCAGGGGAAGCGTGTGGCGATGAAAGCCTCAGCTACGCCAGCAGTCTCTAGGACACCCCAACAACAGTGAGATGTTGGCTGACTAGTGGGAAGGTAGGTCTCTCCACCCAGCACAGTCAGCTTCATGGTTTCCCTCATCAGATCCTTCCCATCTCCCACCTCTCAACCACAGGACAGTGCACCGCCCAAAGGACCAGCGAGGGGCAGACAGCCCTGGCTCTGCTCAAGATCGTGGACACTGCAGCAAGATACTGCTCAGGCTGAAAGTTAAGCGACTCTTGAAAACAAAAGGAAGGAAGGCTGCCTGGGAGGAATGGAAAATGCTCAGGTTCTGACACTGAAACTAACAGAAAGAGACAGGAGCCAGCTCATTAGCCATTGGGAGCAGGAGGAGATCCCGTGGAGCAGCAGGCAGGTTGTATCTGCCACGTGCATGATTTTTGTTGAAGCATCTAACACAGCAGGAGGATGGCCCCATGGCCCTCTGCCATAATCAGGCCCAGCCCCTCCAGTGCTCTCGCCGCTCGGCCATCCCTTGGCTCCCTGCACCTAACGCTCCTTGCCGTGTCTGTTTGTGCCGCTCTGGCCTGCCCCTGCCTGTCCTGCACCAGCCTCCCTCCACTCCTGTTTATTACTCACCCTCAGCAGCTCGGCACTACCCTCTGACTCACTGCCCAGAAGCTGCCGGTTCTCCTTTTCTTTCACTGTAATTTATTTACATCATGAAAAACAATTAAGTTCCAAAAAGTCTTATTTATCCCAGAGATCTGGTTTTATCTTCCTCAGCATCACTTTTCATTTGTTCCTGCCGTTGCTTCATTTTTCCCCACTCTTTGTCCAAGGCAAGTGGGCTGCCAAGGGGATAACAAACTTGGACCAGTAGCCCCAGACTCTCCAAGCCAACGACTCTGCTCCTACCCTCTCACCCAAGAGGATGGGAGTCCAACCACACACTCAACAATAAATAACGAGGGAGATATTTTTTTTTTCTTATTTTAACGACTCACAAGGAAGACTTGCTGGTTAAATCATTGCTAACTCTCAACCTCCTCAATATTTCTTTGCTAATAGACTTCAGGTTTAATTGAAGGATCTTCTCTGGACTCTGTCTAAGGCACCATTTTCTCTTTAACCCCACCGCTCACAGCCTCACAAAAGCCAATCCATTAAGGGTCTTCATTAGTTTGAGCACCAGCCAACCACCCAAGCGGCAAAGGTCAAACACAGTCACCTGTCACAACATGGCAGTAAAACTACTAATTGTATGGGAACAAATGAGATAAAAAGATGGTACTATTATGCTATTTGATTTATTTTGTTTCCAAAGAGTCATTTAAGTCTAATTTACTTTGCAAGCTATAGAGTGGGCCTGTGTGGATACAGATACTTGTGTGAGCAAATGTGGGTGTGTACATGTGCATGTGTGTGTATCTCATGCATGCATATACACACGTGTGCACATACAGAGGACTGAAATGCAAGTCTAGGGAACCATAAAGTCATGGCACCATAAAGACTTACATTTAACCCTTCACATAGGCAGAACCACGCATCACATCGAGATGGCTCTGCAGTAGTGGCACAGAGTCACATCAGCTCCACTCCTGCCGCCAGCTCAGCTGCCCATGCACTGCTTCCACATCCCAGCTGCAATGGCAACGGCCAAGGCAGCCAGTGGCAGGGTCCTGTTTTGGAAGGGCATTTACTTTGGAAACCTTTCTCTTTTGCTTTTTTTTGTGTGTTCAGGAGGAGAAAATGGCCCACATGCCCTCTGGTGGACAAACGCCACTTAGCAGCTCTAGGATCCAAATGGAAAGCTGGAAGTGGCCATATTTGTAGGCACAGAAAGAAGTCGTCTCCATACCAGGTTTTTAAAGGCTTGCTTTCTTTCCAGCTTACCCTGGCAATCATGTTCTCAGCACGTGTCTGTGACTGCCAACTGAAAAAATCTGGGCATTCTGAGGCACAAAAACCACAGCCCAGCCTCATCTCTTCAGTGTAGGCACCAAATCAGTATGGCCATCTTCACCAACAGTTCCCGTTACCAGATGGGGGTAACATTTTTCCTGGAAGACAACATCAATGTTTCTTCTCCTGGACTAAACACCTTATTCAAACACGGGACCAAATCTCAGGCTGTGCAGTCACCCACCAGCACAGAAGACTAAACATCTGGCAGGATCAGGACAAATGTTTCCATGGCTTTTAAAACACTTAATGCTGATCACAACCTTGATACTGGATATAGATCACCAAGAATTCTCTGAGTAAAGATGAAACGTTCAAGGGCTTTTCAAAGAACAGATCTCTCCATGTTCATGCTTTAGGGACACCATCCTGGTTCTTTGTGGTTCAGGGCAATGCAGGGGAAGAGAGCAAGGGACCACGTGCTCTTGCAACATACAAATGCGGGGACAGATGACCGTCCCATAGCAATAAGAAAGCTTCGTCCTGCACAACCAACAGTGTGGGATGGTACACAGCCAGATTTCATGAGCAGAGTTGCTGGGAGAGTGGGAATATTTCTATGAAGGCAGCAATGTCATTTCTGCTTTTCTTTGAATATTTTTGACCATCTCTGTTCACCAGAGTCATGTAGATCATCACAATCAATACTTCCTGTGATGTGTTGTGCAGTAAATAAACACAATCAAAAAGGAAAAATATTCACATGAAATATTTCCGACCATTATGAAGGCTACTTTCAAATGCCTACTTGCACAGGCATGACCTTTGGTTAGGATAAACCCAACTGAACAGAGCTAGAGAAAACTAAGACTAGGAATAAAGAATGGGAGGCTAGTTCCTAGACAAGTGTAACTGAGGAAAGAAACTGAGGAAGATGAAAGTAGATGACTGCGTGGTCACTTCCAGTGCACACAGTAGCAGAGACTACACAGCTGAAAATACAGCTAGGATATCGGTAAGATATGGCTGATGCAAGTTCCCCTCTGAAGCGGTAAGAGCATTTCTGCACACTTCTGGCTCCCCTGGCTGTGTTGGTCTGGCATGGCCTGGTATGGCCCAGCCATTCAGACATAGCTGCCTTTCATGGAAAAGCCAGGGTCACGCCTGTCAAGCTCAATCAAACATGTCCTTGCGTTCACTCCAGCAAGCAGATTAGCAAGACTTAACTTGTTCTTGGCATTATGGGAGACCACATGGGCACCTGTGAAACACAAAAAGCAATACATGCCACCCCCCTCCTGTTCTGGTGCTCCCAGAGTCCAGAGATCCTCATGTCCTACATTTTCTATTCCTGCTAAAGATCAGAAGAAGCTTGATCACAGCTTTGTGCGCCAATGCTGAGCATTTAGATTAGCCAATACTATCATTAGGGACCTGAATCATGTGTCAAGTGTGCTTCTGCTCTCCTTTCTTCTTCATCTTTTCTCAGTTTGTCCCCAAGCCCTTCCTCCTGGCTTCCCACCTTTCACTTTGCTCCTGTCTCACCTCACGACTCCCTGAAATCAGCCATATCACACTGCTCGCCTTCAGCAGTCATCAACATGTTACAGAAGATCCCACCAGCCCAAACTCATTAGCCCTTAGCTAACAAAGGGCTCATGAGAAAAATACATTCCCTCAGCCTGTATTAAAAAAAGACATTTCTTATCATGGGTGAGAAACAGACTCCACCAAACTTGCGATGCATCATCACAGCTACCAGCGGGACACCACAGTGGAGCTGATTTCTGGGAAGAAGAGAAAATTAGAAGGTTTTTGCTGGCAGTGGGTCATTTGCACCAAGTAAATGTATCCAACCAGTTCTAAATCAGCTCCAGAACTGAAAGAAGGGGAAGGGAGGGGGATGACAAAAGCATTAAAACCCTTCTCCTTTTTTATGTTATTCAAAGATTACATTTCAATTCACCTTTTCTTCTGACAAAATTTGAAAAATAGTAAACCACACAGGGCTTCCTGAGACTTTCCCTCATTCCCTAGACATTCCCATAATACAAGAGGGTGAGCAGCATTTCGCAGCTCCAGTGGAGTCCAAATTAGTTTTTCTGGCAACTAAACGCTGTGTCTCCTCCACTATGCACACACGCGCGCGCACACACATCACTGCCTGCAGCATTAACAGATCCTGCCTGAAGTGCAAAGCCAAGGAGCCAAAAGGATGCAAATGCCAGAATTAAAACTGCGTTGTAGTGTTAAAGCCCCTAAATACACATTGCATTATGTTATCCGTTTAAATTACACAATCTCGACTATATTTCCAAGGAAATGGCTCCTGATTCTAGGACTCCCCTTGTAGGTCTTCCCTTAAAATAAGTGACTCTGCCATTATTTCATTTTCTCTTTGTTCACTGTTGGGTTCTATGCACTATGCTTACTGTGCAAACCTTTTTCTGAAGACAGAACTGTACATTTCTTCCTCCTGTGGATTTTTTTTCACAAGAGTGGTTGAGTGCTTTCCTGATTTGAAACCACTTCCAAAAACAGGACTTGTACTTCCATTCTAGAGACAAGAGACTGAGTCACAGAGGAATGAGGATCCAAAGGCATCTGATTTGCTTTGGAAACCCTTTATGTTTTCAAGTGCACTTAGCTCACTCTGTGCAAGCACCACCGTTCCCATTATGTTCAGCAATGACATCTGTGACTCAGAGCCACACCTCAAGATAAAGCAGGGGGAAGCACGACCCTAAAAATCAGTGAATTATTACTGGGGCAAAGTGTTTCATCCAACATCTCTTTGGAACTCCCCTTTCAATAACCATGCAATGAGCATTTCTTCACCAGACCCTGACTCGTTGCAGGTTCAGTAAGTAAAGAGGCAGAGGCAACAGGGACAAATCTCTTTCACTCTGCTCCACTCACTCCTGAGCACATCCAGGTTGAGCAGCAGAGAAGACACGAATACTATTTAAAATGTTTGTAACCAAAAACTTATCTATAAGGAATAGAGACAAAGATGTCTGGCAGAAGTTACCAGATCTTCACCACACTAATGCTGACTGCAATGTGGAAAATGCTCTTTTAATACTACTGTGACTATTCTGTGGAAGAGATGAAAGAAGACTTAGCTTCCTTTTCTAACACATTAGAAAACTACATACTTCCCCCTGCCCCAAATCCAAATCAAAAGAAAAAAGACCAGGCACCACACTGTCAAGAATAATTGGCTGTGCAAACACAATTCAGGAAGCAGCAGATTTGCAGAAAAGTATCTTGGAGTGATGATGAATCACAGCCATGAGTCAACTATGTCAAGCTTTTCAGGAAAAAAAAAGCAGCTGCCACACCAGGATTATGAACAGCAGCATCCTTTGCAAGACATGTGAATTACTCTTCCCACTATAATCTATCCCAGAAAGGCTTCCTCTGGTGGGCCGCTTTCCATATGGGGCAATTTAAGAAATACGCAAACTTACTGAGGACTCTGAGCCCTCAGAAGCAGGGAACAAATGATCAGACATCTGTGAAGATGAGATGGAAGACCAAAAGAACTGGAATTGTTTTGTTGAAAGAAAAGATTGAGGAGAGACATGGCAGCAGTTTACTAACAGGTGAAAGAGGGAAGGAATAATTTTCTTCCATGTCACTGACAGATACAAAAAGAGGTTACAGGCTTAAATTGCAACAAGAAAGGATTTACTTTGGTCACTGGAAAGAATATTAGAGGAGTTAGCGCTGCAATATATTTGCCTGGAGAAAGGAGGATGACTTCACTGGAGGCTTCTAAGGATGTTTTAAACATCTGACAGAATTGCCTGGAATACTGTAATCTTTCCTTGGGAGCAGAGGTACAGGCTAAAGATCTCCTGAATAAAGCTATCCTCATCAAATTCCAGCACTGTGACCCAGAGCATGGAATGCTAGTTCTGCTCAGAAAAACAAATATGACATTGTTTTTAAATTATTTTTTTCCAGAAGATATAAATTAGGTAATAAATGTACAACTTCAACTGAGCAAACACCTAGCCTGCAAGACCTGAGATGTGCAGTTAATATTTGACAAAATGGTAAGGAACAGAAAACAGGGGTCAATAATAGGACTTTTGGATCCTACCAAGGGATAGGGCAGGAAGGGCAGATCCTACCAACAACTGGCACTTTTGGTCTCCCTTGTAACAGAAGAGATTTGCACTGATTGAAGCAGCAGTGGCTTGTGGAGCTGATGAGAAAGTCCCAGAATTGCCTTTCCCACAAAAGCAGGGATGGGTGAACACTCCAGCTCAGGGCCGATTCACCCCAAATATCTCCTGAATCCCAGCCTGATTTTGCTTGGATCTCAGAGAAGGTTGCAGCCAGTGGGTCTTGCCAGACCACGGGCTCTTTCACGCGGTGATGTTACAGACCCCCAGAAAGCGCACAGGGCACCGCTCTCCACTCCTCCCGGCACCCCACTCCGCTCGCCCACGCGTCGCAGCAACGGGACCGGCCGCCCCTTCTGGCCCTGCTGGCCACTGCGGAGCTCGCCCCGCGGCCGAGGCCCGGCTCCGCCGCCCCGCCGTTGCCCACCGGCCCGGCAGCGGCAGGGGTGGCCCGCGCAGCCCGAGCCCGGCGGCGGCGCCTTCAGCACCGCGGACAGCAGCGCCGCGCCCGCCGGGGGCAGCGGCCCGGGCCCCGCCGGGGGGTCGCCATCCCGGCCCCCCCACTCCGGCACCCCCCACCCCGGCACCCCGCCCACCCCGGCCCCCCGCCGGGGGGTCGCCATCCCGGCCCCCGGCCCGGCAGCTCGTCATTGTGTTAACAACTCGCCACGTCTGCCATTTACTCAGGCTCACCTCACCTGGGTCAAAACTTGTTGCGAGGAAGCACTTCCATCTGAATGATAACCGATTCCAAAACGGAACCCTAAACTATAATTTAGCCTTGCACTGATTTTTGATCTAAATTTATTATACTGAATTAAGGCATTCCTACCATTCATTATCTCAGGGGGAAAAAACCCACATAGCTCTGTATTGCCGAAAAGAACCATCCTACTGTCATTTTGCTCCTATTGTAAACGGCACCAGGTCATTAATCAAGCTAGTTAAGTAACTCACCAATTTGCTAGCCATCCTGCCAGCCAGAAAACCAGCCTGTTACTTAGGTAATAGATAATTGCATTTTACATTTTCAAATAACCCTTAACAAGTGGGAACTAATTAATGTCCATAACAGTCCAATGAGCTATGAACACTTACTTACCACTTGGGGAAACTGAGGCAAAGAGCTTTATCCCAGGCTACAAAACCCAACCAGGGCACAGGAAGAGCTAGAAGAAACTCCTGGTTCCCAGCCTGGTATTCGTTCCCTTCCCTGGGAAACACATGAAGGATGCTTTTACCCATATGATGAAGCTACCAGCAACCACTGAATCATCAACTAAACCATCAGTCAGCCTAATAATTAGCCAATTAATTAGCAACCACCCAAAACAGATTCATTTACTCAGGGCTCCATCTAACACTGTACTAGCAGGAAAGTTGGATGAGGGAATCTAAACAAGGAACGGAATAGCAGAGCTTTGCCATGCACCAGACCCTGGCCAGCTTGTCAACAGGGAACAGCAGTTGGCTTTAGGATCTAGCACTGCGGCTGAGTTCCTTGGTGGCTGACACATACAGGCCCACCTTCTCAGGTCCTGCTGGAGAAGAGGATCCTCTGGCCAGGCAAGAGGAAGACTGGAAAGCCAGTTTTGAACTGGAGTCCCAACACACTTTCCAGGGAGCCAAGGGTAATGCACACCCTTTGCTGCATACAGGGAGCAGGCAAAGTCTGAGCTGTACTTTCACAAACTGTATTTAAGTGGTACACCTTCAGTCTGGTGCAGTGTTAGGAGGTTGGTAAAAAAAAGGAATCTGTCTTAATCACACAGGGCTTGGTGTATTACCCATCGTCTTTTTCAAGCCCTTCCTACTAAATCTATTTTCCCACATGGAAACTACCAAAGCCCTACTGAACCGACAGGGACACAAGAATATTGAGAGCAGGGAGGGAATCTCCCAACAGAAAATGTGGCAAAGCAGGAAAGGCTGGGTGTTTCTATTCAGGGTGGCCGGGGAATACCAAGGGCCCAGGATTACTCACCCAAGTAGTCCGGAGTCAAAAAGCAGCTCCAATGAAAAGTCAAAAGGTCTCTATGAAAGAGAAATATTTTCTTTGCAGGTAAAGCCTTCAGTGTGAAACACCTGGAGAGATATTTTTCAGGGCACAAGACCGGTGGTTTTTTTTTTTGTTGTTGTTGTTATTAATTAAACCTCTGGGCTTAGAGGGAAGCAAATTTTATATCTTCAAGACTACTCTATCAGTTAGCCAACAGCCCTCAAATGTCCAGCTAAAAATGTTTTCATCTATTTAGCATGGAGCAAAAAGAAAACAGCAGTTAAATTTGTATTTAAAGCCACTTTAGATGCTTAGCCCATGCCATCAGGGAGTGGAAGACTAATTGGTAGCATTGGGAAAGAAGTTTTTAACCCTGGGGAAAAAAAAGTGGGTGAAAAACAGAATTTTGCAGTTATGCTTTATATAAGGATAACCTTTATGTAACTTTATGTAACTTTTCTGCAACATTCAGTACAAATGCCTTCCAACAGAGAGAAAAAACATTAAAATCGCATGGTCTCCTGAAAGACCAAGGCCACACCAGCAGTAGTTCTTCAGGACAGAGCAAAGACTACAATGTTGTACATATTCTGCTCCCTCCTCCTGAAAAAACAGTGAATTTTTCCAAGTGCTTGTTGCAAAAGATACTTTCTGCACTAATTAGCTGAATCAAATAATTATTTCCCTCCTTCCAAAACAAGTTGTTTCATTCAAGCATTTTGATCAGGCTTGAAGATGAAAGTCCAGGCTCATAACAGATGATGTAACTATGCCTTAACTACTCGCAGTCTGTTAGCCGAGCTCTGCAACCCACTTTTAGCCTCTGTGAACTGCAGAGTGAGGAGACGCCATGAAGGGGGTGCCTGCTAGTCCATTTTGCCTCCTAGCCAAGGCAGGCTGCAAGTGGGGCTCCTGAGCAGCTATGTGGGCTTAGCTAATGGGAGATAACTTCTTATACTGTGATGCACTTGCAATAGTGACACCAAGTATTTGCTTTAGGCTTACCCTTCATGCTAATGCCATTAAAATGGTGTGGCTCAGCAGTTCCCAAAGGGATTATCACGAGCCTCCATTTGAGGAGCTCCTCATCTGACTGGCCCCTGAGCTGCAACTTGATCTGCAGAATGGGTGTTAGGCTCACCAGGTGCCCAGCGGGTCACCCCCACTCTCAAACTGCTTCTCCTTATGGAAAATCTTCAGCTTGTTTTGCCAAAGAGACTGGGGGGGGGGGCGAGGGAGGGCAGGGGAGGGGTGTCGGGAAATCGACACAGATTCTCTCCCCTCGCCAGCCTGCAGAACTGCCAGGTGGTCCCTTGGGAAGCCCAGAGATCTCCACGCACCTCCAAGGCCCACAGAGCCGTTTGTCCACCGTGCATGAGGAGCAGGCTGGTAAGGAGGCCAAGAACCATGAAGTGGCCTCCTGCAGCAGAAAAACCTGTGTGAGGATATGTGAAAAATAACCCTGACTTGCTAATCCTAGCTGTGAGCAAACAATTAGCAGGAAGCAGAGGCAAACAGGAAAGCTGATTTAATTATGTGACACTGATACAGCCAGTGAACTGGAGGGGAGGGAAGGGGGGAGGCAAGGGGGGGCGCCGGGGATGTGGGGTCAAAACAGTTTGTAAAAATCTGTTTCACAAAAGCTGTTGTTCCCCTCGGGGCAGAGAGAGATTACCGTGGCTCAGTGTCTATCAAACACGGGAAGAGAATAGGGCCAGGGGCAATGAGACAGCTTCCGAGTATGAAGGGCCCTTCTTCTTCTCCGCAGCAACCAGCAGCCTGCCAAAGAATTCCTGTAAGCTCTCGGCGGCTTTGTATGCCTGCCCGGGCTGTGGGCAGCACTGCAGCAGGCCTGCCTATTGTCGGCAGGGCTCAAAGGGAGCAGGGGAGAGAAAAGAGGAGCTGGGGGGAGGAAGAGGGCTTAAGGGGGCTTGTTGTTATCAAAGCCGCAGAGGTTATTGTGCTGGAGCAGAATCATGCTGCTTCTGAGCCCCTTCAGTGTGGCTGTTAATGGAGGCGCTGCAGGGAGACGGAGGGTGGGATTTGCTCCATGTAAACTCGCTGGGGTCTCCCCCTGCACACACTTTGCCTGCTCACACCCTCTGGCTCTGAGCAGGCGTGTGCGGAAGGAGGCAGGTGGCCATGCACCTTCCCTTCCCATATCCACCGGCATCCACAGACACCTGCCAAGGGAGCCAGGCTCACGTACGCTCCCACCGATGCACCTGCCATAGGCACATGCTCAGATGTGCATGGAGCAAAAACCCGTGCTCACACACACAGATGAACCAACTGGCCACTCACGGGTTCAGAGATAAACACACACACATCCAGATCTGCAAAGGCAACAGTTCACTGCTGAAGGCTTCTACAGTGGGACACACAGATATACACGATGGCTCATATGTACAGCCTCAACATCTGGGTGCAAGTCCTTAACCCAAACACACGGAGTCAGGTAAAGCCATGCGCAACAGTACGTAAGCATGCTTTTCCCAGCACACACAAACAAGAAAGTCTTGAGGCCCTGTCTTGGAGATCATGAGCACACGGTAGAGTTAGCAGAAGGGATGCTAAGCCATGCTGTTTTAAAAGCTTCAAGGAGAAGCTGAAGGTCCCTGGGGAGCGAAAGCCTCAGGAAGGGGCTTGTGAGCAGGGCTCTGCTGTCAGCAGTTTTGCAAATACTGATGCTGTGTGTCATGAGCTAAGAATCTCCCAAAACACTGTGCTCCAGGCATCCTCCAAAGACCCTGACTGACCAGACGAAGAGCCTGATACTGAAACTGGGACGCATTCTAAGGTACCACAGGGTCAGGGTGAGTGGGGTGGGAGAGCCAGATCCCTTTTCAAACTCTGGCCTGACTTGGATCAGAGACGAGAGAGCACCAACACAAGGCAGCTCCCAAAGGCTGGCACACAAGTCCCACGGACTCCATGAGGGATCCAACCTCCTGCTGTGGGAACCAAGCCGTCAGACACAAAATCACAAAAGAAACTTTCAGTGGGGACCAGAGCCTCCATCTCCTCATCCTCCAAACCCTGCCCAGGGGAAGTACCAACCAAAGCCCCTTCAAAGACACTGTTCCAAGGGAGGCTTCACATGCATATCAGATCCCCAGCCAAAACCTCAATAGAAATGGGAAATCCCAGAGGCCTGGCCCACTTTTTACTCTAAGCTTGGCCCTAAAAGGAAATCACTCCCAAAAAACTCAACAGTCTCCTTTCTGGACCAGGAAATTTTCCTCATGATCATGCCAACCAGGTCGGTAGGAGCTCTGCTCTACAGTGGCCAGATCCACACCTGACCACAGCTCTGGTCAAAACAGCCTTCACCAGCTGAGTGTGGATGGTGGACAGCTGGTGCATTACACAGCAGCCAGACCCTCTCCTGCTCCCAGGGTGCCCCCACTCCCCAATCCCAGGGAGACAACTCCCCCTTCAACCCAGCGCTGATTCACCACACCAGTGCTACTCCCACCCTGCCTGGACTCACAGAAACACTCACACGTAAGAGAGCCATGGGTGAGCACGTGTGGGGTGAGAGTCAATCATCTGCACCCAGCACCTTCTTCTTCATCCCTTCTCTTCCCACTCCCACCCCGTCACCCAGCAAATGCTGCTGAGCCAGCCCGGGAAGGCGGGTGGGGAGCTGGGAAGAGGGATGCAGAGGTACCCCAAGAGGAAGAGCGGCAGCCTCTGACAACCCTGGTAGGAAAAGTAGGGGGGCTGAGGCTGTGGGGGAGGGGATGGAGGCAAGGCTGGGAGGGCTTCTCATTGTGAGGGAAATTTTATTTTTAACAGATGCTAAGGCAGATGGCACAGAATTAACAGAAAATGGGAGAGGAAAAAAGAGGAAGAACATTACTGGCTCCAGAGAGAGTGGACATTAAAAAAATAAAGAATAAGGGAATGAAAACAAGTTTAAGTACTCTCTCCAGAGGAGGGGGGGAGGGAAAGCGCGAGGCAGAGCAGGGACGAAGCAGCGTGATAATAACCAAAGGCGTGAAATTGCAAAAGTAAAATTTGTGGCACTCGGGAGGGGCTGATAAGGCCCCAGCTTCATTGCAAAACTCACTCAGAAATTACTGATGTGATGTTTTAGCCTTTATCATTAATAATAATCGAGAGTGGGGAGCGGGGTGGGGGCGCCTGAAACAAAGAGGGAGAGAAATCGCGTGAGGATCTGAAACCTGGGGAAGGAGGAAGAGGCAGCAAGGGGAGAGCTGGGGGAGAGGAGAGGTGCCAGGGGGAGAGGATCAGCAGAAGGGGTCCAAATGAGGGAGAAAAGGGACTAGAAGGGAAGGGAAAGCTTGAAAGGGTAAAGGAAGCGATACCAGTCAAGAGGAAAAAAAAAAAGAAAAAAAAAAAAAGAGAGAAAGAAAAAGCCAGAGAAGGAAGGTTAAAGGACATGAGGAGAACAAAGGGGAAAGACAGGCAGGCAGGAGTTGGGGAAGAAAACACCAAAAAGTGAGAGGGGGGAAAAAGGCAGCTGGGCAGGGAGAAGAGGGTGAAGGACTGGAGAAATGATAGCAGAGATGAAATAGTGGGAGAAGACAGACTGCAGGACAGGGAGTAAGAGAGGGGGAGACAAAGAGATATGGCCCTGCCGCTCTCCTCCCGAATTAATTGAGGATACATCAACCCAAGCCACTAAAACAGAGCTATTATGAATGGGTTAGTCACAGGTGGAGTTAAAGGCCTACAGAGGGATATTAGCCAAAATTGAGTGGCTTTTAATTTCTTTCTAACGAGAGATTGTGGCTGGGGAGCCAGACACTGCCTCGGCTTAGCTAGGCCTGCAGGCAGCTGAACGCGGGAGCCGGCAGCTCCCCACAGCCCCGCCAGGCCGGCGCGCTGACCTGTGCGGCACGCGCAGCCAGGTGGAAACGGCACGTGCGAGCTGGGCTGCCCGCTCCGGCTGCCGCAACGGCAGAGCCGCGTGGCACAGCACGGGGACACTGACAACAAAGCTGGCAGGGACCCCCCAGCCACTCTGCCCCCTCCCTGCACTGGTGGACGGATGGACTGAGAACCGGCATCCCGCAGCACGGGGGGGGCACGCTGCCCGCCGGGCCTTTGCTTTTTCCTGGGAGGAAGGTCCCCCTGCACTGCAGCCTGCTCGCTGCCCTCCTGGAGAGACCGGGGAGCTTCGACACAAGACCAGGACATCTGGGTTCTATTTCTGGCTCTGCTGCTGGCAATTCACCACATTTCTCCATTTCCCCATCTGCTATCTGGGAATAATGCAGTATTGTTAAAACTAAGCACTTAAAAATGATGAATCAGACCATCTCCTCATTCCAAAATCATGAGATCGGTTTAGAAAAATCGTGACACCTTCAAGAAGGATAGGGCCACAGACAGGAGGACTCACATGCCTTCAGAGAACCTAGTCTATGGGACTCAAGTTTCCATGCTTTTCTACAAGATTTAGAAAGAAGTTTCTTTCTTTTGCTGAGCTTAAGGCTCACAGTTCAGCTGACCACATGAAGCTGGCATGGTGTGGAACAAAAAAATATCTCCAGAACCCGTAATACTAACATGAATTTTTTCTTTTTTCCTCTAGATCCACGTGCAAGTCTTCCATGGAAACCTCTTACTTCCCAAAGCATCAATTGATTAAAACCAAAGGGAGGGGTCAATTTCTAACAACTCACCCTCCCTGAAGCAACTGGGGGCGTGGAAAGAACACAAAAAAAGTTGTGGAACCATGGCAACATCCAGCTCTGACATTTTCTAAACAAAAACATTTGCTTTATGATTGCAAATGACTTCTCATTTTTAAGTTCTAGACCATTTAGGTTTAAAAGGGACTTTCAAGTGGCAAAAAGTTGCGCTGGGAACAAAATATTTCATTTGATCCGATACAAAATATGGGGGCTAGGGTATAAGAAGAGAGAGAGAGGGTCAGGATGAGAATCAAATTATTCCTTTGTGAAAGCATTACATATTTTTACTTCTTATCCCATTCTGGAGCAGACATAACTGCAGTTTACAAATTCTCATAGAAAAAAAAAGTTATTTTCTGCCTAGATCCAATTTCCATCTATATGAGATATTTTAAGAACTGCAGATAGTATGTGCTAAGTATTCTTAATTTATGTATTTTTTTTCATCCATTGCCCATATGATCCAGCCTAAATAACACACACACACAGGCTTTCAGCTCATTGCTGTTCAAATACTCACATATCTTCCCCTTTTCCAAGCCGAATCCAGGCCCACTTGTGATGGTTGTGGAATTCACTCAGGAGCGGATGTGCTCTCAGGTGAAAGACACAAACCAGATGAGCTGAAAAGTGTGTGTGACCTCTGAGCCAACAAAAACGCTCCTGCAGAATATACGTGAAGGCACTCCTGCAAATCAGGGTGAACTCACAGGACAGTGGCACAGAAGCACAGCGGTACATGCAATTATACAGGTGGGGCTGTTTACGGAACATGTAGTACACACATGCTAAGTCATAAAACCCCCCAGAAGCTGCTCTTAGTGCATGGCACATGGCATGAAATCTGCTAACAGCAGCCACGTCTAATGAGCAGGAGTCACATCTGGAAATCACCTGCTAATTCATCTGAGAAGAACTCATAAACTTGAGAGACAGCCAGTCTTAGTGGCAAGGTAAATCTGTATCACTTCCCTGGACCTTCCTGACACTTGGATGAAGAAACCTTACCCTTCTAGTGAAAGGGACAACAAAGAGAAGGGAACAACGCTCACGCGAGGGTTTCACCCTGTGCTGGGGGCAGGGGACCCAGAGGCAGGGCTGCTGGGTTCCAGCCTCAGCTCAGCTTCAGTACTTTGCCTCCAGCTCTGCCAGAAAACCAGAGCAGCTGCTAGGTGCATCTGGTTTAGGGCTTTCATTTATTTAAAACATCTCGGGCTATCTTTCTTTCAAAGCCACAAGAGAAACATCGTGTGTGTTCTTCTCTTAGTCAAATGGTGAGTTCAACTGGGAGAGGTCGGCAGTGCTGAAGTCTGGCTTGTCCACTTCTGAGCCTCCTCCACATCTCCAGCTGGAGAATGTCTTATCTGCCCACCAGGGAAACAGCCCCACGGCACGAAGTTCAGCCTTCAGGGAGAATCTACTTTCTCATTGAGATGGGGGGACCTTAAGGAATATCTCTATAGCAGATGGAAAATCAGTACCCTAGGGTGAGAACGTCTCAGGGGATGGAGGACAGGTGTCAGTGATCAGATCATACAGAAAGTGCACAAGAAACAGAGAGGAGGGGGAGAGAGTCCCAGAAATCAAGCACTGAGTAATGCCAGCATACGTCTTTACTCTAAAACCTCAGACACGTGCAGGTTTTCCAGCTCGCTCACTCACACAGGAGTACTGGCTGAGTGTCCAGCGTTTCCTGTTGATAATAATTCTTCTGCCTCATCTGTCGGCACGGAGCAAGGACCATTCCCCACTGTCACGAAAGCCTTTTTCAATAGACCCCGTCCCTCCTGGGCTGCCAGCTGAGGCCACTCCCTGGAGAGCTACACCCCTCTCAGAGTCTATTAAAGCTCAATTACCGAGGGCTGACTGGCCTTGTTGTCTGGCAAAGGGAGGCAGTATGCTCCTCTCCCTCCCAGGGTCAGGGCTGCTTTACTACGGCCCGGCCACTCACATCTATGTGTCAATTTAATAAGATCAAATCACGTACAAGAGGTGAGGAAGGCAGCGAGAGGGAAAGCTGTAAGGAGGCAGCTCAGATAGCCACTGGTGCTTGCCTAGGCAAGGCTGGCTGGCCCAGCGATGACAAAGGGTACGTTGCTGATTTACACTGCAGGCACAATGAATCCATCCTGAGTTACACCAGCAGGGATCTCCTGACCCTCCTGGCCTCACAGACCCTGTCCCAGCTGCATTCTTCCCATGACAGCCCAGCCCAGCATCTGATCCACTGGTGCTTTCCCAGGGACCAAAACCACTCTCTCCTACAAGTTCCACTTCCATTCTGCTGCCATGCTGTTCCCCAGGAGGTTTTCCATCTCCAGCAGTCGAGTCCTGGCCTTCCCCGTGTGTTGGCAAAGAGCTGTCATCAACGCCAACACAAAAGTTTCTATCAGGGATAAACAGCTTCTCTCCCACCTACACCCTCCCTCCCTGGATGTGTCTTCTGGGGTCTGAGTCCATGGATGGAATTATACAAATATATCAGTCATACAGATAGCAGTCGTGTTTTATTTGTTACTCAGAATCCTTATGGGCAAGAAAAGTAAGAGAAGCTGAAAAAATGTAAAAGCATTTATCTTGTTCCTCATCCCTTAAGGACCCACATTTTCCAAAGCCACTTACATCAGCGAAGAAGGTGGGGGCGAGGGAAAGAGGACATGCTGTTAACACTGAGAGTCTAACTTTGGTTTATCATGTCTCCATCATGGTCCATAGGACTCTGAATATCACACAAAAATCAGGAGGTAAATACCTCAGGTACCTCTGGAAAGCATCCTTTATCCTCATCACACAGGTGAGGAAACTGAGGCAGAGGAGAAGACTGGCAACCATTTACAAAACCTCTCAGAGATGTGCCTGAGAACTGGAGACAGGCGAAGCAGGGTCCCCTAAGCACCAGGCTGCCTGTCTTTCTTGGTACACTGTGACACCTGCCACCAGCTTAGGAACGAGGGAACAGAAGAGAGGAAACTCATCAAATGCAAACGGTTCACAGGCATGACAGAAAGACAGTCCAGAAGGGTCTGCGCAATATCCCATCTCCAAACTGCAAAACACCGCTCCCCTCTATACCTTGAGACCTCTAGTAGAAGGTGCACACGCAGTACGTCAAGTCACAGGGCAAGAGTAGCCCCTGCTAAAACCTCCCCTATTCCCCGCTTCTGGCAAAAATCAGGATATGTGGGAACGCTCTCCAGAGCTCCTCCTGAAACCACATCTCTGGTGCTGAGCAGGGAGAGCAAGACATAGCAGCACAGATGCTCCAGCCGCCAGGGGCACGCAGAGCCGGGCTGGCACACTGCTTGTGTGGCCAGGATTCAAGAGCTCTCTTGGGTGCAGAGGCAAGCTGCCAAGGAAATACCTGAACCTTCAAACTTCTTCTCTTGCCTTGAATTAACAGAGCATATGATGCAGCATGGCGCAGTGTTGTGACCTGGCCAGTTTCACAGGACAGAGAGGAAGCATGCCCTATGCTGCCAGCTGCACCAAGCCTCCAGCTTTCTACCTCTTGGCAGGGCTCCAGAACATCTCTTGCTCTTCTGCAGCACCTTCCTCACTAGGGCCCTCCAAAAAAAACTTAGCTATTTTCTGGCCAAGTGCAGTGAGGCCAGCAGGAACTGATACTTTCTCTCTCCCATCAAATATGTCACTTTAAACTGGACAGAGGAGAGATGAGGGCATTCAATCTGGTAAAGCAAGCACAGGCTGGGTGAGGGTCATTGTCCATGGATGGAAGTGGAAAGGATGGCGGAATCGACGTACATTCCCACGCAGGCTGGGCACCAGGGACAATGGTGACATCTGTCCAACAAACACTGGTTCCACAGGGATCGTGCCTCCAGGATACATTTTCCAATACATGTTCCCTTCAAGGTAGCCGCTTGAGGAGGCTGCACAACCAGATCCCAAGGAGAAAAATCAAGTTGCACCATGCCATGTGGTTGGCACAGGCAGCCACCTCCAGAGGTGCTAGCACGTTCCATTCCTTGGCAGCTCTGCCACCCTGGGCTCCCAGGCACACAGACCTGAGACCCCAGCAAGGCCCGCAAAGAGGACACTGCTGTCACCTCCCTCTATACCCTGGCAAAAACTGGTGTGCTGGCTGCAGATACCCACTTTCCCAGCTTTACTCTGGGCCTTTTGATACTTGCTGCTTCTCTTCAAACTTCAGCATCCAGAGTCATGACACTTTAGGGGATATGAATTTGGAGGGAGAGGTGTTGAAGGGCAGAGGTTGAGCTGTCATTCAGTGGAAGAACACCTAACGGATTCAGCAACACCAGAAGGCAATGCAAATCCAAAGAACATTGCACCAAACCCAACAGGCCTTTCTTTTGTAACTTACTGGCTTTGGTTCCAGACATGCTGAAGAAAACCTCCTACCAAAAAACCCAAGCCTTTCACCTGCACAAAGAGCACAGCAGGTCCCACACGTGCAGCGACCTGGGGCAGCAGAAACACCTTCTTCCCTTCCCGCTCAGGAGCGGCTCAAAGCAAGTCCCTGCGGCCTGAGCCCAGGCTCACCGCTTCAGCCAAGAGGAATTGTACCGGGCTGGTAATTCAGAGTGTGCTGAACTTTCATTTAAGTAGTCTTGGCTTTGTGCCATCCATGGTTTAAAACCTTCAGAGCCTCAGATGTGAGCATGTTCTTGCAAAAAAGGGAAGGGACAGGGCCAACGAGGAACAGGTCAAGCCTGCCGCACCCTGGTGAGGGACACCTCCGAGCAGATGACACGCACCAAGTGGGCTGCCCAGGCCTGAGCAGCCCCACATGGGGAGAACTGAGACCCTGTGGACGGGTGCCCTGACTTGCAGAGGTGTTCAAGAGCGGCTGGGAAGCTCCAGCAGCACACCAGCGCAGGCACAAAAAGGCTCTGCCCCCCGGCGCAGAAGGCAGGGGACGGCAGGTGAAGGCAGGCGAGGTGGCTTCGGCTACCCAGCAAGTTGGTGGAAAGGAGGACTGCATATTCCCTCGTGTGCTGTCCATGCCCGTTGCTCCAGCTGCTTCCCGCTGAGGTAGCAGGATCTGACACCACAAAGCACCTTATCCCTGGCACTGACATCTGACACAGCCAAGACGGGCATCACATTTACGCCCAACTCAAACCATGGCACGGTGCGCTGCACTCCCAGATGAAGCCTTTACGGCAGCCCCCTTCCTAGGGGACTGAGGGAAAACACCCTCCCTGTCCCCATCCCCAGACATCAAGCCCTCGAGCTTTACACCCAAAGGACCACAGACATGTAGGGAAGGGACAGGGACACAGAGAGAGGATCTCCCAGCAGAGACTGGGGGGAGGATTTAAAAAAAAAAAAAAAAAAAAAGATGGAAGAGAAGCAGTGAGCAGAGGCAGAGAAAGAAAAAAAAAAAAAGAAAAAAAAGGAGTGGGAAGGGAGAAAGTGAGAAAAAGAGAGAGAGTGAGAAAAATGACAGGAGCTGAATTTTCGGCGCCCTCACTTTAAATCAAGATAAAAGACTGAAATGGAAAATAACAGTCCAGAGAAACCCCTGGACGGCTTTGGGCGTTAATGGAAACACATGGCTGAAGGCTGTAGTGTTGTCAGCTTCCCCGTGCTCTGACATTCCTTTCTGATAATCCGGCCTGCCATAAAATTAGAATAGCAAATACCTCCTGACAAAGATGCATGTTTCCCTCTATTGTGCCATCATAAAAAAAACTCCGCTGGTGACTCGAGGAGCCGCAAACTTCAATTTAAATTTACAGTGCGGCGGAAGGAAAGTGATATGCACTCAAAAATTTTAATAACCTATTAAGTTACGACTTCAATTTCATTTTATGAATATTTTCCTTGGGGAGCAGTGCTATCACAGAGAAAGATAGAAATTTAAAAAAGATAAATAGTGCCATTAATCTCCAACATTTCTCTTCCATTATCCTTGAAAATTAGGAGTTATTTTTGTTCAGATCTTCATGTAATTAGCTCCCTACACTTGATTCACTAGCCAGAAAATGACCATGTTCAGAAAATTAAAAATTTGTCATTAAGTGGAATTTAACATAATATCATTTATCTTTATCTATTCCCCAGCTGACAGCAGGAGCCTTGGAAGTGATACAGGCTTCTGTGTCAGAGAGTAGAGGCAAGTCCTCGACATGAGAGGGAGAGCACGGGAGTGGGGGGGAGGCTATAAGGATGTGGGAGGGTAGCGGGAGAGGGGGAGCGCGTGAGACAAAAAGGAAGCAGGAGCCAGAGTCGCAGGAAGAGAAGGAGAAAAGGAGGAGTGTGGCGTGGGAGGAGAGGGAGAACACAGAGGGAGTCAGAGCAGCGGGGCAGACAGCCAGGCAGGGCGGAGAGGGGAGGAAGAGGAGGGCAGGGAAGGCTAGTGAGGCAGGGCTGTCCGCTGGTCTCAATGGCAATGCTCAGAAAGGGCCGCCATGAAGCCAGCTGGTTATTGCAACACAAGCAGAGTCGGGTGCCCGGTGAAATCCCGACCTGGCAGAAGCCCTGAGCGTGGTTGCTGGCTTCGGCTGGGCTGGGTGAATGCCAAGGCGCTGGGTTCCTGGTGGTGGCTTTCTCTTAATTCTTTGTGTGCCCCAGCCCGCCAGTTCCACGTGAAACACAGGGCAGGACCCCACAGAAATCCTCACCAAGGTCAGAGGAAGGCTTTTGCTGCCTGTTGAAGATCTAAAGCCTACAGCAGCTACAAGACCTAAATGAATACTGGCTGTCGGCAGACCCTCCTTCTCTGCAAGCATTTCAGAGCGATCCACCGAGTACCCGCCATCAAATCACAATCACCTTGTACAGAAGGAAAACGGGGGCACAGAACAGGTCTTTGACTTGCCCAAGGTGGTGAGACTGGAAGCAGGGCTAGGGCCAGAACACAGCCTGACAGGCAGAGCCTTTGGGACCACCTTCTCTAACTCCCACTTGGCTCTCCCTTCCCTCAACTAATCTTGTGAGCACACCAGAGGTGCAAAAAGTCCCACTCTCCAGCATGGGCTGAACTACAAGCCGCCTCTTCAGCTTCTGAATCCCTCTCATGGACAGAAAACATTAGCCTCCTAACCGTCTCATTTAATCTCTCTCTCCTACTCTCAGTGACTAGATCTGATAAAATATCTCTCTGGAGAAAATGAAAGAGAATAGGTGGAAGGAAAGAGAAGAACACCATAAAGCAAACACTATGAGCAGGAGCTATTTTAAATAACTGGCTAGCAAAAAAAGCCAAGGACATTAGCTACTCAGCAGTTCCATCACAAGAGCTTGTGCTATTTTAAGCAAATCTCTCTGCCTCTCTATTCTGGCTTAAAGTCTGGGGATTTTTCCACTCCTCCCAAAGAAGTTTTGGGGAGTTTTATTTAGCTGCATTCCCTTCCCCTATATTTTCATTTCCAAACTTGGTGCATACATTTTATTCTTATTTCGTTTTATAAGTAAATGAAGCGTGCTGGGGGGATGCCATGAATATTTGAACTTCATCAGAAACAAGCTTAATGACCTTGCACTCTGCTATATGTTCTTCTGTTCAGAACATAACATATTTTTGCGCAAGTATCTACAGGACAGTGCACAGCATATCACAGACCTGTACAACAAGAAGGCATAAACCAGCAGAGAAACATTCTAGTGCAGACACTCACCACCGTGCTCTGTGGCTGAGATTTTTATTGCAGCCCAGGGATTTCGGTACAAAACAGTCTCACGCAGTAGCATTCTCCCCACAGGCTTCCTGCAAGCCACAGTTGGCAGCCACAAAGTACCAGCGCGCGTGCATCAACGTACTTCTTTCTACCTATACAAGGACCAGATGGGTTAGGGTCACTGTGCTCATCCCATAGCTGGACACACGGAGGGGCTGAAAGTACCTCAGGCTACAGCAAACCAACCGTAGAGCAGGGCATGGGACACAGCCACCCTGCCCGTTCCAGCAGGCAGGATGCGGCCTCTGGAGCCTCTCACCCCCGGCTGAGGGATGCTGCGGCTCCAGCACGTGACTCTGTTCTGGTGCACATGCAGCTGAAGCCAACAGCAGGGCTGGGTAGGCACAGGTCTGTCTGCCAGTTCTCACTAGGGACTGGGTATGGCTCTAAACCAGATCCTTAGCCGGAGAAAAGGAAAGTAGTGCCTGCCACAGGGGAGTGGGGAGCTGTCTCCGAGGATCTGTTCTGGGACCCGTTTCCTTGTCTCAGGTCTGCTGCAGCTGTGTCCCTCCCTGGTCTGAGGGCTGGGTGGAAGCACTCAATGCTCATCACCTGCCACAATACTGCAGAGCCAACTCCCTCCAGCTAATGATCTGAAGTGGCAAGGGTCACCTCATCCCCTCAGTGGGCCACCTCCAAGCAGCTGGCTGGGACAGCCCCCAGCCCAGAGGGCAGGAAGCTGAGTACATCGGGGGGTGGGGTGGGGGGAACATTCATCCTTGTGGGGCACCTCCCCATGGCAACACTGATCTGACCCACAGAAGTTCCCATGAGGCATCTCCCTCTGTGCTGGCACTGTGCGCTCCCCGACTGCTGATGGGGGAAATCAGGAATGTGATTTCCTCTCACTGCCCCACTGCCCAAACCTTGTTGTGCCTCCCAGAGCAGCTCTTTCCACTCTGGCTCTCCAACAGCCCCTTCCCCCCACGTCTCCTCCCTCACACCCTCCCACTTAGCCTCATGCTCCTCCTCTCCCATCCCTCCACTCTCTTCCTTTGCCTTTTCCCTTCATTTTCCATCTTTGCTCTGTTCCTGCCCTCTCTTTTTCTCCACTTCTAGAGCTGTTTGATTCATGGTGGTCTCAAGGCAGAGGCTAAGGCCCCTTCCCCTCTTACCCACTTATTACGTGATTTACCAAAGTGCCTTCACTCTGTTCCCTCATTCCTTGGCTCAGTAGCTATCCTCGCTGCTCCCCTTAAAATCAGTTCTATTCCTCTTCCCACTCCCCCCCTCCTTCAAGTCTGTTTTATACCCTTGCAGGCTAAGCCAGACCATTCCCTTCCTCTGCCCCAGGCAGCCCCTGGCCCATCCCCTCCTGCATCTCCCATCCCTTTCTTGTGCTCCCCCTCTTCACCAGAGCCTCAGTGCTGCAGCCTTAAAGCAGGATAAATGGATATGGATATCGTACAATAAAACCTTCAGAATGGAGAGTTTTGTGCAAGTGAACAGCAGCCAAGCCTGAGAGACTGAAAATTGGATAAAGGGATTAAAACAGTAGCACATTAACAGGAGATTTAGAGTGTAATAAACTCATTTCATAATAATATGTGCGTTGGGGCTGGTAATAAATCATCGCGGGATCCCTGCCTTCCGCAGTGCCGGAACGAGGCAGTGACCCGAAAGCGGGGTAGGATTTCAGCGAGATGTGGATTAATTTCACAGGGTTCTTGGCCAGGAATAGAGCGGCTGTGCCATTGCCGTACAGCTGCTGCTGCTGCTACTGCTGGCTTTTTACGAAAAAAAAAAAAACAACAAACCTACAAAAGGCAAACAAATGAAACCAAACAAGAGGACCTGCCAACACTGCCTGGCACATGTGTTTGTGGAGAGGGGTGGTCAAGTGGCTTCACAAGTACAGCCCCAGAGGCCAAACGTCAGTACTTCTCAGTCACCTCCCCGACAGCATCCTGCCCGCTTTCCATGCGGACTTGCGGGGCAAAGATGATAAAACAGCACAGGAAAGAAGCCAGCTAGACACAAATGCTCAGCTAAGTCACCACATTAATGGCCCACATAACTTTGCCTAAGACACTAAAGTCACAGGAATGTAAGAGCCACATGCAGTAGGTATACCTGCCTGGTGGGCCGCCCAGAAGGCAGCCTCAGGGTGGGGGGGGATGGGAAAGATGCAGACCCCAACTCACATCTGCTGCACAAGGCTCAGGAAAAGTTACAAAAGAGATGAAGCTTTAGACGGAGAAAGGGAGGGAGAGCAGCATGCTGGAATGTTCCCAGAGAAAGAATACAGATGGATCCAAGCCATAACACAATTAGGTGAGGCAAGGACTTTGCAGCAAGAGGTAATAAAGGAATAAAGAACAGGAAAATGCAGTACAAGTGTCCTGGAGTAGAAAACAAAGGGCTTGAGGAGGCCTTGGGGAAATGAGAACAGGTTGATCATATCTTAAGGAAGACTGGGGAGCAGAAAAAGCTCCTCAAAAGAGAAAGTGCTGAGAAGCTTGCAACAACCAAGGCACTGCTCCAGGTGACAGGGAGCTGGGCTCTGCTTCCTGCCGCTGCAGCCACGGAGCCCGCTCGGATGGCAAGCTCTCAGGGATGTCCTGCCTTGCTTCTCCGTAACCTGTAAGAGCGTGGTCTGGTGTCTGCGAGAAAAATATATGGGGATAGCTTGATGTTGGTGCAATTGGACTTGAAAACAAGAACCTGTACTGAAGACAGGATGAGCCAATCTTAAGGAAATTGTCTAAACATAAGCCAAGGCTAACCTGGCACAAAGAAGGGGAGCAGAAATTTAGGTGAGAGAAATGGGACCTTTGTCAAGACTGAGGAGGAAGTAAATGGCCAGCAGGACAAAAGTCAAATCTCAAAAAGAGACTTATGGGCTGGAGACCCACAGATTCACAGGTATTTGTCTTTGCTGGTACCCCTAGGGTTAGCACCACAATGCTTATTTAGTCAAGGCCAGAGTCACAACTCTGGACTTCCCCGAAAATATTAACGTCCATGCTGTGCAACCCAAATACAGGAGTAACAAAAAGTTGTCAGCTCATGAATCAGCCATCTGTCTGCATGAGCAGACTGAGGGTGGCTAAACCAAACAAGGCATATAACTGTTTGCTCCTCAAATGGAAGCCTAAACCTTACAAGAAGCCTGCACCTGAGGCAGAAAGCTACGTTCATATGCAGGTTTCCTTTACACGTGTGTTGGCTGCTGCTAACCCACCTGCCACGCACAAATTCCTCAAGGAAACCCTGTTTCTTTAACAAAGGGAGTTTTGCAGCATCATGCAGGTGTGTGCAGAAGACAGCAAACACTTATGAGCTTTACAGGACCAGGCTGGGAGGTAGGCTAAAGCAGCATGTCTGAATTTTTAAAGAGGTATTTGACATCACATTGAAGGATGGATTAAGGGAAAATGAAAAACAAGGAGAAAGGCAAGACTGCTGTAGGACAGGGAAATGAGAGGCCACCAGCCTGGCTTGTGGACACGGGTCCTGCACAAGGCAGACAGCCCGACCACATCTAGGGCCAGCCACTAGTCACTGGCACGAGCTGGCAGAGGTCTAACAGAGGCGACCCCTACCTCCACACCAGCCCAAGTGTTGCTGGGGGTGGAGGAGCCGTATGGCCTGGGTCACCTGCTGAATCACTCTGTGCTTGGACTTGAGTTCGACTCTGCCCTTTGCCCCGAGTGCCCAGAGCACAGCTTTATCAACCACACCAGCTCACTTTCTCCGGCTGGTTTAGATCAGGCAGCTTCACTTCCATTCAGGAAATGCTCACACTGTCCCTGGAGACTCTTATTGTCCCAACCAGACATTTTGATTTCAATGAAACTGCTTTGTGTTTCAAGGAAAAAGCTTCACAAAGAGTGTTCCCACCAGCCCAGTCCTCCCAGATCCCTGTGACGTGCTGCTCCTGGAGGGCTAAGGGGAAGCACTCGCTGCACACCTCGATTCTGCTCGGCGCTGAGCACAGGGGCTCAGCCAGCGCCACAGCCTGCGCCCGACAGCTGGGCTGTCCTCGCCTTCACCCACCCCACGCCAAGCAGCCGTGCTGCCAGCCACAGCCCGACTTGCATTTCAGCATTAGACATTGCAAAAAACAGAACCCGCTCAAAAGTAAAATGTGCAGCAAGCAAAGAGTTGGGGATTGTTTTTCAAAATCAGTTTTTCTTCTGTTGAGGAAAACACATTTTGTTAAAGCCATGTTCCAGAGATCAGTTCCAGACTGTAAAGGCCATTTCAGGCAAATAAACAGAGGACCCAGAAGATCCATGTTTTGAAAATGCATGGGTTAAAACAAACTGAGTTTTAGCAAGTCCCTTAAGATTAAAAAAAGCAACATATTTAAAGAAAAGTCTTCAGAAAACAGAAGTTTTACTCAAAATATATTTGGGTTTTTATAAACACTGGGAAGCGCAGTCAGAAAAACTCAAGCAGGTCAGCTTGGCTGCCAGACCATAGTGGTGCGGAAAGGGGAAAGCAGGAAGGAGAAGCTCACTCAGCTATTTCTTTTTGTCCAGTAGCAAGGGATGATCCCACCTCAGCAGCACTGCATCATGGAAAGACGGGAGCCCCATGGTGGTCAAACAGGGCACACGAAGCTACCAGCGCTACATCACCATTACAGGTGCCCACTGAAAGGTGACAGTCCCCAAAAGAAGAGCTGGGATCCCAGAGCCTCTCACACACGACAAGTAAACAGCACGTGGCCCCCACGGCAACCCCAGCTGGGTGGGAGAGAGTCACAGCGGTAAGCCGCAGCAGCAATGCTGTTCCTCTAAGCTGGCTTTCACTCATTACCATAGCTGTTGCTACATCACTGAAGTGTAAATTCAGTCAGCAAATCGCATCGGCTTCACTGTTGCAAAATGGTACTCCAGAAGCACTAATAAGGTGGCAGAAACTGGATTTGCATTTAAGTCAACCTGCTACTTCAGCTGTCAGTCACTGCCAATCAAGGGCTGTAACCCCAGACAGACAGACTTCCCCAGTAGCAAACTGGCCACAGGAACTTGGGAAGCCAAGGAGCAAAAGTGAATATACTCAGCACAGGACCCTCGCATTTCCCCATCACGCCCCACACGTACCACAGGAGCCAACAAGACCGAGTAATAAAAGCTGCTGGACAGTGAACCACAACAGCAAGTTACTCTAAACAGCGAGTTAGACAGCCAAGGGCTGTAAAGTGCCTCGGTTTCCCTCCTGCTGGATTCAAGGGAGGTATTTCACCCTAGACCACTACTAGGCAATATTTAAGAACAAGGAGAAAATTCCAGAAACCCTCCAACCAATTTGACAGATCATTTCAGCTGGAAAATACAGGTAGCTCTCAAAAATGCTGAAAGACCCAAGTTCAGTGTCTTCCAAACGTTACCTCCTGGCTGCAAGTCAAAACTATTTCCTTTGTGTAAAAAAGGACCAACATTAGAGAAAGGGCTGAACACAACTGAAACAGAAGATGTCATTTTGGGGCAATCCAAGCCTTTACATGTAACAAAAAAAGGACATTTCATGAGAAAGGAAAGGAATGAGAGAGAAAGGAAGAAAATACATATTTTAAAGGTTTGTTCAGGGTTGGTTTGGTTTATTTTCCATTTAATGAAAAACATCAAAAAACAGGAAAAAGCAAAGCAAAGCACAAAGGATAATTTTATATGAAAGGCTGTGGCTGTTTTGCAACATCCTCCTCCTTTAGTAGGATGAAAACCAAAATCAAAGCTGATTCAATTCCCCACAACTGGGGAGACGTACAGCAGTTTCAGGGCTGCCCCATTGGAAAGGGCCACCTTCCAGAACACACTGAAGCTGCACGGCTGGTGAGCTAAGGCATGCCATTGATTATTCCCTTCCCCACCCCACCCCCCCTGCCCCCAAAATGTCACAGCAATACAGTTGCATGATACCGTGCTGGCCAGAAATCACCTTCAAGACAATTTAGTGGTAGTACATGGTACATCGTCAACAGTAAATCTGGACTGGGAGGCAATAATCCATTCCGATGCTGATCATTGAAGACATCAGAATCAATTAAATGCCCGCTGTTAATCATGTTACCTGGCCTACAGACAAACCACCTTGTTCTGTAACCTTCCATGGTTTTACTAGCTGAAGAGGCTCACATGAGGTTGATTTTTGGATAGGAGACCTGCAAAGACCACCCAGCATCGACAGAAACAGCACGGCTGTATTCAGGCACTGACTCCATTCACAACAGGCTGACCCTGGGCAACTCTAGCGAGCGCTGCTCGGATGAACCCTAAGCTCAGTCCATCATTTCTGCAGTCACAAGGGTTGCCACATATTGGAAAGACCAGCCATGTTTACCAACGTGACACTATGAAGTTCCTGCAGGGACAGTTTGTTCCTATTTAAATTCCAGCTGGACAGCTGAGGTGTCAGTCTTCAATTCCTGTGCAAAGGAGCTATTTAACATTTCTGTGGATGTAAATGAAGGCAGACACAAACAAGTTGCCTCGCTTTGGCAGAATAATCGATGGCACAGATATGGGATGAGGAACAGTAAGTGAGGCAGAAATTCTGCAGAAAAAGCTCGAGCTGAATAGCAGTTGTCAGTGCAGGGCTGTTCTGGAAAAAAACAAACTCACGGACAGCTTAAAGAGGAGCACAGATGATCAGGCCTCTGCGTTGGTGAGGTTTCACTGGAATTTTAAATCCAGGTCTAGACCCCAGCATTCAAGAGAGATGCTGGCAAGAGCTATTTGTGAAGAGAAGTAGGACTGGCCTAAGATCTGGAAAGCATGACCTGAAAGGCTGGGAAGAACTGGAGGTGTTCAATCTAGAGATGAGAAAGCTTAGGAGAAACAACTTCCTAGTAGGTAAAAAACTGGACAAAAAGCCAGGCAATAAAGCCCTTCTCCACATCAACACAGAGACAAGAACAAGGGTTAAACTGCAGCAAGATCCAGATGATTCATGAGGAGAAAGCTCTGGGCACTGTGAATTAGTGCTGGAGTCATGTGAAGCAGTGGGGCAGGCTGCTGTAGGGAGCTCTGACACCTCCATCGCTGAAGGCTTTTAAGAACAGAAAATTAGAATACACATCCAAGGTAGAATGGGTCTTGCCCTAGAGTAGGGAGATGGGTTCGATGATCTCATGGTGCTAATCCCAGGCTTAATTTTTCTGATAATCATATTCAAATTAAAGAAACTAAATTACAGTGAAGCTGATTGATATGTTCAAAGCCATATATTAGACCCATAGCAAGACAGAATTAAGACCACCAGGAAATGATACAAGCATATCAGTAGCATTTGCATCAATACTAGCTGCAAAAAAAAATATTGAGAAGAAGTAGAAGGGTAATTTTCTGTGATTTCCCTTCCTTAGTGTCCTAAAATATGTTCAAAATGACCTAACCAAAAGGCTGTAATAGTTATGTATATATTTGCATAAGTAGAAACATTTCTCCTTATTAGAAATTAAGTATTTTTTCTTCTTGAGGTTTTATGGTTGGGGTTTTTTTAATGTTAATTAAGGAATTGCTTTCCATTAAGGAATACAGACATTTAAAAAAAAAAAAAAAAAAAAAAAAGAAGAGAAAGTACAATATTTAGACTTCAGAAACTTTTTTCCTGAGAAAATGCAACCAAATGCAAGTGTTTTTCAGGTCATTCCATATCTAATTTCTCTCCTGAAAGAAAATATAAACCAAAAAACCCCAACGTTTTAAGCAAATGATTTTACCTGTTTTGGCATTTCTGAGCCCAGATATCAGAATCAATCTAAGCACATCTGTGCTTCTGTCTTCTGGAAGGCAGCAGCAAGAATTTTGGGGTCCCCAGACACGTGGAGGGGCACAGGGTTATTAGTCACGGGGGCTCGGTGCTCAAGGGGCAGCAGCACTCTGCTTGGCAGAAGCCTGCCCGCTTTGCCTGGAGCTGATCTCCAACGCTGGCATCCAGCATGTCCCGGCGCTGCCTTCCCGCGGCACCACCGCTCCCACCTGCGTGGGCAGAGCCATAGGTGGGGGAGCAAGCCTGGGCACCTCCGCGCCCCACCTCATCCCGGTGAAGCCGTTCCTGCCATGCCGGTAATGCCTTTACATGGTCTGGTATGCTTTGTATGCTGCTCCGCAGATCCCAGCTGGAACTATGCACTTGATCTCTGACACTCCACTTCCAGAGTGGCACACATGTGGTCTATCACAGATGAACTCTCTCACATCTTTCTAATACGGTAACAAATTAGCTCCTTCTCCCATTAAATTTGCAAAATCTGCTTCTCCTGCTCTCACAGGGCCAAAATGTTTGCTGGTGGAATTAGATGGGATCCATCAGTATTCACTGATGCTGCCCCTGGCCTGCACGTTGCTGTTACATTGATCTAATCTATTTATTGTATGTAGCGGGTACAAAATACACAGATCTATGTGGCTATTTCCCAGGACTGTGTAACCAAGTCAGCAAACTACTTGCTTCAGAAAATTCATGCAGCCCACCCCAGCTCTCCCACCAGAGCATGAGCAATGTCTGTAGCAAGCTGCCAGTGGGATAAAGAGGAATGTTGTAAACAGAGAGCCGTTACACCCACCACCTCTTCTCAAAGGGTGAAATGCACACACGTCCACCCAGCCCCAGCCCCTAGGCTTCACTGCAAATGGGACTGAGCACAGGTTAAACTGTGCTTCTGTGCAGGACCAGCTGCCCCTCCGGGCCACATCCCCACCTCATGTAAGTTGGTGTCTTCATGTTACCCTCACGAAGCCCTGCTGAACAGCTGCCACCCCCAACTAAGGACCTGGAGCTTTCCATCCAGGGACAAAACTCCACATTTTTAGTATGCCTGGTTGGTGTCACCACCAGCTGAGGTCTGTTCATCACGTGGGCTGCCCTGCCCTTCGGTCAGGCCAGCAATACAGCCGTTACTCTCATTTCTCACAAAAGTCCTATGCATACAGATCTTGCTGTGAAGTAGGGAACATACTTTGTCTGAACTTCATGGGTTTTATCACCCGAGTATTAGTCATTTTCAATATGTTTCTGTTGCATTAATGGAAAAATATGGGAGCCCTCCGGTGGTAAAAATAATACCTTTAATTTCCCATAGATGATAACCAGAGACTGTAACCTAGCAGATAAAGTGCCTACTTCAGCTTTCAAAGGTGCAGCTGTGAGCTCAGAACTGTATTTTCAGTACCTTTTCTGTTCACTTTATTCCACTCATGCTGCTCTAACTTAATTAACACCCATTGATTTAGCAGGACCATAACAACAGCTACCATCACCAACGGGTCAAATTCAGACATGCAGTCAGGTGTGCAAATGCGGTAGGAGGAAGGGCACATGACAGGATGAAAACTTAGGGCTTGTTTTACAGAAGAAAAATCAACTGTGTTGTAAACGCACTGATTTTCACCAGAGGGTAAAGCATACCTGATTACATTCAGCTGAAACAATGAAAGCCTCAGTGTCAAAGAAAAATTTTATTCCTCATAGGTATGGTTTTAAAAGCTATGGATTCCCAACACTGAACTTAGCTGCATCAGCTGTGAGGACAGAAAGGTAAAGAAGCACTTCATCAGATTCATCAGCTATGCTTCTTGATGCTACCTGCTATCTCACCTCTTAAATTTCAGCTGTAAAACTACACACTTTAAAAAACAAACACAAACAACCACACCTCAAAAAGTAATATGCCAGAAACAGGGAAAAAGAGAGAAGGATTGGTCTAAGTTTTGCCTTGGCAAAATGAAAAAAAAAGTGTTTCAGAACAACCAAAATGTATGGGTTTACTCCAAGCTAGTCCTTGTAATCTGGTATTAGGTTTTCTTTCCATAATTCTTTGAAGTTGCACTTACAATAAAACTCAAAATAACCAATGTAACAGGAAAAAATGAAAGCTTATTTTGCTTCTAAATATTAGAAGAAAACATTTACAGTTTTCCTGCATCTCTGTTTTTGGTCAAAAAAGTAGTTTTCAGCCAAAACACAATTCACCTGGGATGATGACAGTCACAGAGCCATGGTAATGGGCAAAAGAAGGCATCATACATCAGAGCTACAAAGCCAGCAACGCGAATTACTCCTTTATTCTGCTACACATGAAAATGTGTGTGAAGCACTCACCTAGCTGACTCAAAACCCTTCCTCTGGCATTCATAATTGCAACAGAGAGGCACACAGAGACCCGTGCGAGGCCAACACATGCCGTATCCTCATCTGGGAAACAAACCAGCTGCCTTCTTTCATCACCCAGAACAGAGACAGGGACACTGATAGTGCAGAACTCTCCAGGAGCGGCCAACCCACCCTGCAAACAGCTGCAGCAAAGTGTGCTCCTCCAGGAGACACCCAGTCACTTCGCCAGCAAGCAGCAGCTCAGGCTAATAGCTCGCCCTGGTCACGCCACAGTCCCACGGAGCCGCAGAGCTGGAGCAGAGGCTTTCCTGCTACTTGCCCACTCCTGGCAGATGCCAGTCCATACCACCATGGACCACAGTACATAACACAGCCTACGGTCAGGTAACCGTCCACCACATTTACATCTTATTTTTGATCCAAAACCCCAGCTCCCCAGGCCAGGGTCCAGCCTCATACTGTGCAGCAGACCCTCCTCGCTGGGTTCACTGCTCAGTTAGCTATAAACCACAACTACAAGCTGCAGCTCAGAAGTCCTTTAGCACTTTGCCTTGACCTTGTTCCCTGCAGGGAAAGAAGAGGTATTTTGGGCCAACACCAAGAGTAATAGATGCTCTGGAAAAATCCAATACGCAAATCAGATTTTGGCAACAGTAGGAGGTTTACTTAAGCTCACAAGGGTTAAAGTATCTCCTTACCTAGCGCAGCAACTCACAGTTCAGAAAGCATGCTTCCCTCAGGCCTTGAGGGGCACAGCTCAGAGAAGGACCTGCCCCCTCAGACATGCAAGGACCTCTCATCAGGAAAGCAGGAGGCAAGATCCACAGTGCAGATCTGAGAGCAGAAAACGTCAGTGGCCCTGTGCGCCAGCTGTTCTTCCTGCTTGTAAATAGGCTCAGCTCACCCTGACTATCTTCAGAGCCAGTTGCCTGATGCAAACACCGTAATGTTTTGCATCAAGGTCTTGCTTCTGTACCGTTCACAGTGCTGGAAAAGGAATTCCCCAGTTCCCCTCCAGTCTTTTTTATCTGTGCACCATGCAAAGAAGAAAGCAAAGTAGAAGAAGGTGAGAGAATTTTCTGGGATGCACACCCCACTTTCTGAGGTTTCTTTTAAATGCTTCCTTTGTTGAATTTTTGCCCCCTTCTCACTGATGTTCTGCCTAATGGTGTTGCACAAAGAAGTGAGAGAGCTCGTGCTGTCCCACAGACATCTTGGATGGGGAGGTCAGACTTTCCACCAAAGCCCTGCCCAAAGATCACCCAAATAGTTGTCTGAGATAAAAATTGCCTTCTTTACACTTCAGAATTAACGTGTCTGAGATGAACACAGACAGCTCACAGCTATATTATCCCTTAGTAGGCTTCATTTCATTTTTATGCTATGCTGGATTTATAAGACTGGAAAAAGTTAATTTAACCATCAATAGGGGAGGGCTCTCCAAGTGCAGAAGACTTTTATAAATGGCCTAGAGTTCACAGCCAACTTTACACCATCATCTCTCATAACCAATAGTGTAGCCCAGGAAAGGAGGGGAGACGAAGCAAAGAGGAAATTTGCCCTGTGCTGTGGACAGTGTCATTTATGGGAAACGCTCCCAGAGTCAGTCATGAGTTAGAAAGCCACCTCCAGTCTCGGTTTGACTCCCCATGGACAGGACACGGCTGTGCAGTGCGATATCTTGAGTCTGCAACCAACGCTAAAGGTTTCAGAAGTAATCTGGGTTTCACACTTTCAGTCTCACAGCTGATTTTCCTCATCATTGGCACCAGTGCTGACCAAAACGGAGCAGGATAAAAGGCAAATATTTCTGACTGGGCAAGCAATCTGACAGATCTCCAGCTCACACAAAGAATTCTTGTATTGACTTCATCTTCCTCAGATCCAGCCCCACATTTGGAAAGCCATTCTTAATAGCTCTGCTTCTAAGCTGCCCAGATAAACACTATGCATCCTGCTGCTGAGATTAGTCAAGCATAGCCTTAACTTCAGCACTTTAGTGTTTTGTGCCACATCCACCCTGCGCCATCACCTGCTAACACCGGGTGAACACAGAAGAGAATGCATGTAGGCAGGGAAGACCCTTGACGCTGATTGCTCATAGACACTGATTCCCTCTGCAGCTGCTCATGGTGCTTGAGGAAGGTATGATCAGCTCTAACCACAATGGCAAGCATAAGCGAGACTTCTTGTGAGCAAAAGGAGTGTCTTCCCTTCAGAGGTCCAATCCTCTCCAAACCCTTATTTACCAGAATCCAAGCAAGAAATGCAGAAGCAAGCAAGCACTTCTGAGCCGCCTCTTGGCAGTGCAGATGGCAAGACTAACTACGGGTTTTCCTCTTCCCCATATTTCTTTCCGTGACTGTCAGGTCAAAGACACAATAACTAAATTGATATGCCCCTGATTCTCTCATTCTACAGCCACGTCTATCATTGGTCTCCTCTCCTCTGCTTCCATTAATCCACGTGATACTCTCTACCCATTTGGAAGATCTCCATGGCTAGCTATGTATATTGGAGAGTATTTGCCAGTAACAGGAGCAATGTCCAGCTTCTGGTGCTTGTCCCAAACCTCATCTTTAAAGTCCCACAGGAATAGCAGAAGACCACCAGAAAACAGCTGTGTTTCACAAAGACTGCGCTCTATTGTTCCCTAAAGGCTTATAGCAGATGTACTCTTCTGGACCTCCCAAACACCCTAGAAGATTACCATCCATGTTTGTAATGACCCAGTGTTGCAGCTAGGGATTTATTTTGTTCTCCCATCTCCCATTTAAAAAAAAAAAAAAAAAAACAAAACCAAAAAACCACACACACACCCACAACCAAAAAAACCCCACAAAACAGCATCACAGCATAGCAGCCACCACTGTCGCAGCAGCTCCGTGCAAGTCACATCAATCCCATTCCCAGGGGTGCAAACCAATTTCTCTTGTTTTTCCACCCGTCTCTCTGGCTGAACCTCCAGCAGCCTTCAATCCCATTAATCCAAGCACTGCTGGCGATGACGAAGACTGATTTCACCAGCAAACGATCAATTTGTATCTCCCCCCTTTTTTTCTTTTCTTTTTTTTTTTTTTCTTGGTGCAATGTACAAAATATCATGAAAAAGGCGTTAGTGGTGATAGTTCCACAACAGTGAAATAATAGAGTAATAAGGCAATCCACTTTTGACCTTGCAGGACAGCTAATTCATCTACCCATCTATCTTAATTATTCCCTGGGTTACAAAAGAGAAACTGTACAATTCATTCATTCCACGGTGACAATTCCATTTTCCACCCCCAGTAAAGCACCATCCTTTCTCTGCAGAGATCCTGCCATAGACCACATCCCTCCTCAGCCCGCTCGCACCAGCCCACATGTGAATGCTCATTAAAGGCCTGATCCAACGCCTGTTGAAGCTGATCACGTCAGGCCCTTGTTGGCCCCAGCGCACTCTAGCCTATGCCCTTCCATACTTTCCACTCACTTCCAAGCAAACCAGAAACTGGCCACCTTCACAAGCCATATCAAAAGCAGCAGCAGGATCTCCGGCAGGGTAGACAGATGTTCACACATGCTAACTCTGCCCTGGCAGACTGATCTTCTCAGATCTTCTCACACTGATGCAAAGAATGTGTCTTACAGAAAGTTGTGCATTGTCTCAGAAAAGTCTATGACAACTGTCTGCACTGGGTGAGAGCAAGATAGGACCTCTGAATTTGGAGACCACATTGTGATAAGGGTACAGAGAAGACATAGGCCAGACAGTGGAGAAGATTCAAAGAGCACCTTCTGACGGCACCGCTAAGTTCTGCTATGCATCATTTGCTGGATATTAATGCCACCTGGAAGTTAATATCCAAGTCTCAAATATCAGAGTCTTACATCGGTATAATCTGATCTTTCTGCTGCTTCACCTCGGAGGCGGAAACCCACAAGCTACCCATCTTTAGGCATAGCACCTACAAGTAGACTGTTTGCACATCACTCTCCAACCTGCAAGGAGAGGCTGGTGTGAAACAACGTTCCCTACTCCTACCAGTCTCTGGAAAAGCCAAGGTTAGTCTTTACCTCCAACAGGCAAAGGGTCTGTTGGCACTTGCAACGCCAAAATTTCACAATGCCCTTTACAGACCAACAGCTGCAAGTAATAAAGCAGAGAACTGGTCACAAAAGAAGGCAAGGAGGAAGGTGCTTCAACGGGAGTAATGATAACTGATATAAATCCCACTGGTTCTTGGTTGTTCCTCCTGTGAGTTAAGTGGAAACAAAAGCAGCAGAAATCCCCATAAAGGACAGTTGTCTTGGGTCAGGCCTGCTACTGGGAAGAGTCTTGGCTGCTGATATATCCTTGAAGATTTGCACTTTCCTAGCATCCCACTTCTCTGCAGATGTTTTTAAGGTCATCTTTGGGGTCCACAGCTCACCCTGTCCTTCTGCTTAGCATCTCCTGATCCATTTTGGACTTCTGAGCAAGTCAGACTCCCTCCTCACCATCATCTGTCCCTATTCCATCACTATACTCTCCTCCTACTGCTCAAACCCGTATCTCTGCTCGCCTTTCCAACACCCAGTTCCCCTGACCTAAAATATATACCCCTCTCTTCCTTAAAGGCACTAAACCCAGCACTTCCTCCCTCTGTAACAGGTCATCTTAGCTTGATTTCCTTTCCAGCCTGGTTCCTCCACCTCCGTCACATCTGTCTCCAGTCCATGCTGCCCTGCCATACCAAATCCATTCCCTTTTTCACACGCCCACACTCTCACCTCCTGGACTCCTCTACTTCTCTTACATAGTCCGTCCACACTTTAGATTCACATTAGGAAGGCAACACCAATCTTCCACCAACTTTACTCTGCTGATATACAGAACTGTTTCAGTTGGAAAAGACCTTTAAGATCATCGTGTCCAACCATTAACCCAGCACTGCCAAGACCCACTAAACCATGTCCCTAAGTGCCACATCTACATGTCTTTTAAATACCTTCAGGGATGGTGACTCAACCACTTCCCTGGGCAGCCTGTTCCAATGATTGACAATCCTTTCAGTGAAGAAATTTTTCCTAATATCCAATCTAAACCTTCCCTGGTGCAACTTGAGGCTGTTTCCTCTCATCCTATCACCATATCCTCTGCTCCCTTACCTCTTTCCCCACTCTTACCTTCATTTTCCCCTTCTTACTGTTTTTTTATACTTACTGTGGTCCTTGCCCCATTATCTCACCAGCCTGCTCTGCTTCCTCCACCCCATAATCCTTTACATGAGTAGACATCCTATTTCCCTCTTTGCCACTGCTGAGAATGCACTCTCTTAAGAAAAGCAAGTACATCTTATGCAAAGCTTTTACAGTGCCTTGTCAACATACAGTGCTTTGAAATATTACTGTTAATACATTACTAACACAAAGATACCACCTTGGGTTCAGGTATCCCTGAGACATAGCCTACTGCAAGCAGCAAAGTATATAAAGGAAGTATTAAGAGTTGCTTGCTCCTTCATTATAGTTTTCCCCTAAGTCAACCCTAGCAGCTCCTGTCAGGAGCAAGAATGTAAGCAGAGCAGAAAGGCAACACCGTACATCTCAGAGAGCAGAGCTGGAGCCTAAAGTCAGGCATACACAGGGAGGGCAGGAAAACCCACCCCACTAACAATAAATACCCAGGACACTGTACAGATGAAGACCCAGAGTCAGTTGATAGGAGCCTGGCACAGAAACATGGGTGGAATCCAGGCCAGCTGAGTACAGCCCAGGCTGCCACCGAGCAGTGAAAACAGCAAAGCAAAGACCCTGAGGCAGAGCTTGGACCAGGGGTGCTGCTTCACTGCCACGTGTATGCCATCATGCTCAGTGCCTCAACGTGCATTTCAACAGAGCCTGCATAACACGTCCAGGCTCTTCAGAAGCAGCAAGTGGATGCAGACACAAAGTCTGCAGTGAATAATGTTATAGCAGGACACAGAGATCATGTGTGACCAGAAGCACTAGGAGCAAAGCAGGGCAGGCTGATACACAGGCATAGCTAGCAGGTTGCTGCAAGCTGTTACACTGGCAACAAAAAAACTACCCCAGCCCATACCACAACTACCCCAAGTCTCAGCAGAGAAGCTGTACACTGTCACAGTGCAGAGTGACACATAACTGGTTTTGACTACCAGTTGAGGAAGATGCATTTCAGTCCCTGACTGACAGAGGTTCCCTGGCTGACCTCACTCAGTTCACATGCCATGGTTTGGAGTCCATCTTCACACAAAGGACACAATCTTTCATTTGCTTCTTGGCATAGTCTAGATGGGATGACAGACACCCTTTTGTGGTATGTCCAGTCTCCAGCATAAAGTTCACATTCTTCTTCCACAAGGCAGTCTCTGGTTCCTCGAGCTTTTATCAGGTGTCTCCCTGACTGCAAGACCCCGGAGTTTTCCCTAAGCTACAACCTGAGTTTTGCTGTTCCCCAGAAAATCCTCTTCCTCTCAGTTCCCTCTTTTTGCACTGTTTTCAATAATCCTCTTCCTTCCCCTTTTCCTTAGAGACTAATCACCATTCAACCAAGCCCCTGAGAGTCCAGTTCTCCCCTTCAGCTATCTTTAAATATTATATTTGTGAACTGTAAGGTGCTCACAGGTGGCTGGTGTGCCCTGTTAGCATGGTTACAGGATGACAAAGGAGCTGGGCCATAAGCCCTGGCATAATGCAATTATTTTTTTTTTTTCCCCAACAATCCAGAATTCACACTGGAGAAGCTTCATTCTCTCCTCAAGAATTAGCCTTTCTGCACCTCCTACAATGCTGGTGCCTCAGGTATACAGGAACATCACCCACCTCAGACATAGTTACTAGTCTCTTTCCTGGCACTGGAGATGGAGTACAGCTAGACAGCTGAATGCTTTGATCTTCTTGATGGCTGGTGCATGTACAAAGCTTTTGGAGCCATGCACTTCCTTGTTCCCCAGAAGAGCAAAGTTTCTTGCTCAGCTGAAAATTGACTTTGGGGTTGCACTTACTCACTTCCACTTAAATGGCCTGCAAAGCGGCTCAAAGACGAGTACTGCACTCCAGGGATCCCATGACCAACCTTTCCCAGGCACTCCTCAAGACAAAAGATGGGGAGAAAAGCAAGATGAAAGGAAGAATAAGAATGGTTGTCCCAGATAAAGAAGTTGCAGAGGAGAGAAAAAGGAAGAGGGAGTGAGAAGGGAGTGAAGGAGAGAAAAAGGAATGTAGGGAGATGGGGAACAGCAATAATAAGGTCATTTGTTACAGGAGCTACTCCTAGTCTGTGTGTATGTAACACAATTTGAGCTAATTGTATTGCCCTCACTTTGGGGACGCTGCTGTCTGTCTCTGAAGCTTTTTCTAATTTCCCCCCTTAATGTACGATTTCAGAATCTTTCATTCTAATGATTTTAATGCAATCAGCAAAACTATGCATGTAATTGTCTTTGGCACGGCACTCGCTGGAGTGGCACTCGGGGACAGCTCCCTGAACCCAGGACTCCGGCAGGAGAATGCAAAACAGGCCTGTTTTCAATCACCGCGGCAGAAGGCAGCCGGCAACGTCTGCGAAAGGCTGCCGAAAAAAAACATTTGTCGGAAGACAATGACAAAAAAGGGGGTCTCAGCTCGGTGCTATTCAGAGACAATTTGTAAGCACGGCTGTTGAAGTCGATCCAAAGGCTCCGGAACAGCTGGAGCTTTGCAGTGATTGATAAGTGCGCCCAGGAGAACTTCATTTCTGCCTGAATGAAGACAAAAGCCCCGCGATGCTGGGCGGATGGGTAATGTCACTATCATTAAGTAGTGAGAGTGGATATGCCAGACCTTCAGATGGGGACACAGTCAGGGCTATGAGGAGAGGTCAGGGCACCCTCCCTTCCTTCCCATCACCGCCAGCTCTTTCCCCTCCCTGACTCACCCCTCTCACACACACACTTCCAGTACAAACACCCCCTTTTCTAATTCTAATGCCCATATAATAAAGGTTCCCCTAGCTTGTAAGTACCACACCATAGGTCTCTCCCTCTCCACAACTGCTGTGTACACACTCCTTCCAGACTTACTAGGGCTGGCTCTGCCAGGGGATGCTCCAGGCCATCCAGATGCACCTTGCACACAGTGTTGCTGTTGCTCATGATCCCTCACTCAGAAGACACCACCCTTGAGAGCCACCGTCAGTACCCACACTTGGGTGACTCCTGCCAAAGGCTCCTTGTCTCCTTCCTCCCTGTATTGCTCACCAGTACCTTCTGAAACTCAAAGCCTGCATTTCTGAAGTCCAGCTGAAATTTTTGGGAACACTGTGAAAATGGTTAGCACATCACCACAGGAGAAGAAAGCACACAATCTATAAAGCTGATCACAATGAAACTGAACTGGCATCTATGTGCTTTGCACAGAATCTCAACTGTCTTAAGGCTTGTCTGGTTTGGGATGTTTGCTGGCATGGTCTCTTTTTCCCTGCAGTTACCAGATCTCACAGACAATAGTCAACAGGAAGAACACTGGAGACAAGTGAGTAAATGGATAATCTCAGCTTTCACTTTGTGCTTCTCTCACAATGAATGAAGAGCTGGAAAACACAACTCAAATTGTCCTGAAACGAGAAGCAAAATTAAAGGGCTCTTTACTCATCGAACTACCGTTGGTGCTGCCCACAACTAATCAAAATCAACAGCTGTCTACTCAGTTTCTACATACTCAGTAGTCAGGACATTGGCCACCTCTGAAACCCCACAGCACAACTGGGAACCAGCAGCACACCACAGAAGCCATCAGAAAACAGCCCACAACAAGGGTGACATCCATGCAGGAAGGGGAGCAAACCACCTGAAATTGCTCTAAGCGCGTCTCACGCCCTCAGAGGATTTAACAACCCGCCTCAAACACTTGCTCTTTCCAAGTACTGAACCCACCTCTTTTCTCCTGTTGTCAATGGCCAGCCCATGCAATACCATGGACAAGACAAAGACTTCTTCCAAAAACCCCACAGAACTTTCCTTTAGTGAGAAACATTAGTCCATCATCTTCTGGGGTAAATGTGAAGGCAAAAGAAACAGGACTGGAGGGGAAAAAAAGGGTTCTTACTGGGCAGACAGCCCATCACTATTTTGCTTCCTTATGAGACTTCAGGCCACCCTACTCACACATAATGCAGTTAACTTCTGTTCAGATGACACAGCCTAAGAGCACAGAGCTACAGTTCTCCGGTGGGGATCCTGGTCCAGGATACTTTCACCCAGCCACAGCTGAGTAGCATGTTGCCAAGGAAGGTGAACCTGAAGAAAGACAACAAGCTTCAGAGTCAGGAGGTCTGGGACCATTTCCAGACCCTATGGCTGACCTGGAGCCAATCACATCCATTCCAATATCTCTTTTTTTCCCCACTCTTCTGCCCAAGAGCTCTACAGTGCAGAATCCAGGCTGCTGTTGTTCAGCACCTACAACCACAAAACCCCGCTCTAAGCTGGGGCTATAACCTGCCCCACCAATAGTATTTCCAACAGTCCCTACTTCCCAGCACCCAGCATATTCCTGCCATCTTGCCACCATGTCAGAAGCCATAAAGCAAAGTTACTTGGGAAAAGCAGAAACTCCAGCTATCAGATTATCACACGTCCCTTCTGTGCTGCAGATCAGATCCATGTGAACCTTTTAGGAGCTCGACCACCACTACCTTGATCCCCATATCCTTCACAGATAAGCTGCCCTGAGGGAGGGAGCTGAGAGACCCTAGAGATGTCCTTTGCAGGAGGTGATCTCCAGTTGCTCAGCTCTAGCAGTGAACTATTTAGAGCCCAGGAGGCATAAACTCTTGTTTCTCCTACTCATTCGATGACACCTGTGTCAGCAACCCTGTCTCACCTTAGACTGTTAGTTCTTTGGATAACAGAAAGCTTTGTGTCCTGTGTTTGTACCAAACCTACCATGTGCCCAGGCCTCCCAACCACCACAGAAGCAGCAACAGCCCCCATACAGCTCCAGCACACACACAGAAAGCTGCCCAACATCCCTCTGCCTTCTGCTGGTGGTGGAAGGAAGGTCAGCTGACACACCCCTCAATCTCCCTCCTTTCCAAACTCCAGGAACCTTTTGCTGAAGCAACACTTTCTTTTTCTTTTTTTTTTTTTTTTCTGACCTACCCAGCCAGCATCTTGCTCTCTCTGCAGGGTGATGGAACAGAACAGGCCAGCAATCAGCAGGAAAGCCGATTCCCATCGGCCTGCAGAGGAGCACCAGCCCCACTGCTATTTGTACACGTCCTCTGGAATCTTCACATTCAGCACTGTCCTTGCCAAAGCCACGACCAAAATGTGCACATCGTTCCCTGATCTCACTCGCTGTCCCCAGAGCTGGCACTGGCTGAGTGTTCTGCCTTCCTGCTCCGACAGCTAAGTAGTTATGCAAAGCACTGCAGTGCTGGGGGAGACCTCAGGTCTTCGGCATGCACTTTGGGGGCCTCTTGTGGACATCCTCCTGAGCTGGTAGCCCTGCTGACTGCAGAACAGCTCTTGTAGCCTCTCTGGAGCAGAGGGGTCACAGCAGACCCCTTCTGGAGCAGGAAGCGGAGGCACTCAAACAGCCTAGTGGTCACTGTCAACCAAGCAATAGGATCAGAAAGTCCCAGTGGCTTACAGCTCCTCCCTTCCACAGAGCAATGCTACTTCAGCTTCTATACCTCCACTCTGCAGACAGCCACGAATGATGAACCAGGAACCTACTTCAGAAAGCAGAGATATCCCACACATTCAGCAGTGATGTTGCCAGCAACATGTCAGATCAAAGCTTTAGCGGTGAGCAGAAGCAAGATACACAGCTTTAATGAACCACTCTGGACCTGCAAAGACTTCATTCCAATCAAGTAAAGATCCCCCCAAGCCTCCACTCAGGCTCAGTCAGGCCTAAGCCTCCAGCAAAGTGACAATCTGTTGCAGTAACACGTTCCCCACAAGACACTCTGCTTCTCACAGCCACTAGGTGCCAGCTTCTTGGAGGAGGAGGAGAAGAAATTGCCCAAGTGTCTCACTGCTGTAAGACTTCCTGCTCCCGATTTTTGGTCACAGAAAAGGGTTCAGCAAAGTCTCCAGAGATATTTTCCCAGTCTTTTACACCAGGCTGGGATGCCCATTTAGCCTGATCCTCCCAGTGACTGTAGTTCACCTTCCAGTTGCCATCTTCAGCACAACTGACACTATCAGGTCCAGTACAACCTTCACAGGCAGGCAGAGCAACAGTGAGCATAGAGTTCCTCAGATAGGGTTGTGCTGTCAGGCAGGAGGCCCCTGGGCCCCTCCTTGGCTGCACACACCCTGCATCATGTCCTCTTGAGCACAGGGGCCTTAGGTGTCCAAAAGCACACAGAGCTCATGGCCAAGCAGACTGAGACAAGCTGCATGCAGGCCACTTGCAAAGGCATTCACAGGGACAGCCAGGAGGTGGCCTGTGCTTTTAGACCTGTACAGACACAGCCTCTGTTCCCACCCGGAAACACGTGGCCAAAGCTAAGGTAGTCCCACGATCTCAGAGCTCTGTTCTGGCCACACAGCAATAGTACTCGGTGCTGGCAAGTTTTGATCTCTGCGCGGTCCTCCCTGCCCTAAGCCACGATGGTAGGGGCCAAGCAGGACCCAAAACCTCCTCCAACATGTCTTTGTCCCCAGTCTGATCTGTGCAGTAATAAATAGTGATCAACCTTGACAGAGAGCATCCAAGTGTCTGGCATGCTGTGGAGGGTGAGGGCAAGGCAGCCTCTGCCACAGGAGATGATCCCTGGCCTGCCTTTCCTGATGACCCCAGAGAATTCACGCCGCCCCACTCCCTCCTCTTGAAAGGTGATAACAAAGGTGTGAGTTTCTAAGCCTGACTGGCTCATGGAGTTAAAACCCAGTGAACCTGACCAGATCAGTGATAAAGCCAGAGCTCTGCTGAATTGGTCATTCTCTTGCTCTCTCCTTCTCTTGCCTGACCCCTCTTTTGCATGGTTCATAGAATCGGCAAAACTCCCTGACACAGAAACTAGAAGACACTCGATCTGTCGGTAACAATTTCCAGCGGCTTTGACAGGAACAGGCAGAGCACAGGAATAAAAAAAGGGAAAGGGGAAAAAAAAAAAAAAAAAGAAAGAGCATAATACCTCCTGCCTCCTATTCTCCTTTTCATTTTTCCTTTGGCTTCCTCCCTTTCCTGGTGCCATGCAAGCATCTCCTTTCCTTTGTCTGCTGCTGGACAGATGAAGACAGCCCATGGGTTGCAGGAGGTGTCCCAACTCAAGCCATGAAACAATCCAATTCATTGCAGAGGAGAGACTGCCTGCACGCAGCAGCACCGATGACCATCTCTTACTTTGAAGCCCCTACTGCTCTTGCAGCATGTCAGTCCCCTGTCCAGGCCTGGGGTTGCCCACACTGACAGGGAGGCTTGGAACAGGTAGGAAGGTCAGTGGAGGCTGGTGATGACTCATATGTACATGCTATTTGTATTTTTTCAGGTCAGCTTCGCTGGGGGGAGGGAAGCTTTCACTTTATTCTGCAGTGAGGTGTGGCCTGGGTGCTTTTACCCACCAGATGCCCGGCCCAGTCTTTGATCTTTCTTGCTCTCATCACTGTAGCTTCAAGCCTGATGCACAGCAGGCTTTACAGAGGATGGGAGAGGGGTCTGTGAACACTCAGGGCGTATGGACTGAGAGTTCTGCAGCCCCTTCTGAGCTATACACCTGATTCACAGGCTGACACCATCACTGTAGGAGACTGGACTCTGAAACCCAGGCAGTTCCTTCCCATCCCTGAGTTCTGATGTCCTTCCCTACACAAAAGTCATCCTGACCAAGTGCCTAGGGAGATGTAGTGTGCAGTATAATGCCTACCTTTTCAGACAACCCATACTTCAGTCTATGTCCACCCTAGCCAAAAATTAGATCAGTGAGACTTACAGATAGCAGATTCTGTGTTGCATCTTCAGAGCTGCATTTTCTTCACCTCCCTCTCCCACAGAGGGAAATGTTTTCCAGAACAGGTGATATTTTGAGGGAGGTATGTGAGGTGATAGGAGGGAGAAACCATGGCTCTGACGAGCCAACGGCCAAGAAACAGCAGTATCAATTACACAGGGCCTAACTTTGATCACAGTAAAACCAGACTATCATATCATCATACAGCCTGCACCTTCAGATGACACACACCCTTGGAAGGGTCCACGCTTGAAAATAACACCTTACATTACACAAGTCAGCTGTACAGAGGGAAGATGGAAGAGCACTGGAGAAGAAATAGAAGGGTTGACAACAGCAGAAATGCACAGAACATACTTGGCTACTGGATCACAGCAAGTCAGGTTTTTATATTTAGCCCAGGCACCACATATGAGATACCAGCAGGACATGGCACAAGGGTGCTCTCCACACAAAGCCTTCTCCTTCGAAAGACAACACACATCTGGCTCAGAGCCTACAGAGCATTTCATGGCCTAGATGAGACTAGGGACCATGAAACCAAGACATACAGATTTATTTATTTATAACTCTTGACAAAGATGGAAATTCAAGAGAAAAGCTTTACTCCTTCCTCCATGGTAGAAATATCATCAGTGTCTGTTTACAGCAGGAACTGTTCCCAGGGTTGAAGAGAAGGCTGAAGTCTAACCTTGGAAGTGATCAGTGCTCAGACTCTCCCTGAAGGCAGGAGCTTGCCTCCCCATTCAGCTCTTTACTGTGCCAGGAGCAAGCTTACACGGCGCCCCGCCATGAGTCAGCCTTGAGTATCATCGCACAGCAACAAAAGGAAACCCAACAGGTGAAGTGGCAACTGCCCTTCCTGCCTGAGACAGCTGATCAGAGCTGTGCCAAAGGCAGCGGCTTGTTTCCTTCTCAAGAGATAATTACAGCAGCTAGAAAACACCATTTGCCTTGTTGCTTTTAATTCATATCAGCAGAACTGACAGTTCCAGCTACGCTCACTCAGGAGCTGCAGGTAGAAGTCTGGGAAGGATGGAGATGCTCCAGCTTCAACTGCAAAGGGCTGGGAGGCTTTCCTCTCAGCCTTCACCACCAACTCCCTTTGCTTTGCCTTGACCCACTCAGCCCCCTCTACTCTGTGTCTGCCCCACGGTTTAGCCATCTGTAGCCAGCAGTTGCACCCATTGCTATGAAGGGAAGGGTGACCTTGCGCTTGAGACGCTGCTGCCCTCAGAAGATCGGGAGTTCACACCTGCTGCAAGCTCCCTGACCATGTCCTGGGGAAGCTGCAAAATCTCCTCAGGCTTTTGGTGGCTACTTATCCCCAGCAAGCCATAGCACAGCTACCACTACCCCACTGATGAGCCAGGTGGTGCGTGGAGATGCTCCTGCTGCCAATAAGGCTGCAGATGGGCTGAGTGCTCCAGCAACTGCTAACAGGCTGTTCACACAGCAAAATCTGGGGCAGGAGGGATGAGGGGTGGATCTTGTACACTACAAGCAAAACACACATGCTATTCCTTGGTGTGACTGGGGAGATCCCCGAAGCGGGATACACAGATTCAACAGCACAGTTGAAGAAAGAGAAAGGGAGAGGTAAATTCGATATCTCGCAGGACTGAGCATGAAGAGCCTGTAACAGACCTGCACTTGAGGAAAGGAGAACACCATCCTTGCAAACCTGGCAGCTGTGTCCATTCAGACTGCACAGTCTTCAGAGCAGCTGTGGCCTCCTATCACGCCTTGCACAGCACCAGGCACCACAGACCCCCAGCTGAGATGGGGCCACCAGGCCATGAAGAGCAGCAATGAAAATACAACAGACAAAACTCAATTCATGGAACATCCCTGAGGCTGAAACCACACCCGGTGAGCCACAACTGTTTCTACTGCCTCTGAAAAGAAGTCCTCTTTAAGCTCAGAATTGGCCCAAATTGCCTACAATCATACAGACTGACGAAAAACATGAGCGACTCAAAACCTAGGGACTCTCAGCCATGGAAACTCAGGACAGGGAATGTGAGGGAGCAAATCAAGCCCTCTCTGTACAGCTGCAGCCTCTTGCAAGTCATGATGCAGTGGGTGCATTAAGACTCTGTCCACCACAACCACACCAATTTTGGACTTAATGCCAGCATGGCAGTTTGAAGTGAACAGTCAAGTAGCTGGACACCAAGGATAAATAAGATTTCTGCTAATCCTGCTTTCACAGCAGGATACTAGAAAATTTAGCTGACCTTTGTTAAATAAGCTCAATGGGTCCCCTGAGAGATGGTGAATTACTGTGAGCAAGCAAAGAATGCCTGCCCCAGGCCATAGCCTGCAGAGAGAGGTTTTCCTGCACAGGAGGCTGCAATCCACCCCCTTCCCTGGACAACATATTTCTTTTGTGCTAAGGCAAATACGCTACCCCAACCTACTGCAAAGCAAGCCAGTTGTGCTCCACCTGCGAAACAACTCTGAGCAGTATAGGGGACATTCGGCGCCACGCAGGTTTTAAGCTGTGGCACTGGAAACTCTCACTATTTCTCTCACTGAGCTGATGACAGAGCACCTCTTGCCCCAAGGTGTCACTGAGGCTCACAGGCTTGCCCTCTGGACTGACAGCACACACACCTGTGTGGGACCTTGAGGGGACAGCAAAGAACAGGCAGCATCTTGGAGACGAGCTCCCCATAGACTCCAGTGCTGCAGGGTCCCTTTACCGATACGCTGTGATTCCATGGGCACAACATGGACCCAGACAGTACTGCGGCCAGACACAGGCAGGCCAAGTATCATTGCTACACAGCACATTGCCTCTGGGAAATTTAAAACCTTCAAAATCACCTGTCCACCTGCTCCAGTTTGACTAGCTGGAATTCAGGCCACCTCATCCGACAGACTGAGACACATAGAAATGCAGGGTGCTTCCTTTCCAGGTATGATAGGACAGAAAACAGTATCAACAAGCTGCACCTAGGGTGCAATTCAGCATCTAAACCAGGGGTCCTCAAACTTTTTGAACAGGGGGCCGGCGCATGGATTAAGTGGCAGGATGTCCTCTGCGGCTGCTTGGTTTCCCCCCACAACCCCCGGCGGTGGGGTGCGGGGTGGCAGGGGGGTTCTGTAAATACCAGGGGCCAGACTGAGGACCCTGGGGGGCTGTATCCGGCCCACGGGCCGTAGTTTGAGGACCCCTGATCTAAACAGCTGGAGCAGAACACTGATCTGGGCTAACCCCTCCAGAGTGAACTCAGCTGGGACAACCTCCACCTGGCCACGATGTGTCCAGAACTACACTTCTGGGTATCCACAACTGCTCCAGGTGCCACTGCTTCCATGTTTCACAACATCAGGTAGCGACGAGTAGGGAGGGGAGAAATGCGATTAGAAACTGGTTTTTTTCCCCAGATTGTCATTCTTTAAGCAACCCCTGGCTATCAGTATAGGCAAATACCTCCTCATGGCAAATTAAAAAAAAAAAGATATTTAAAAAGTCTGCTTCACACTGGTTTGAGCTCCTTTGATTTTTCTCTCCCCCCTCTCCTCCAAACTGTGACCTCTCAGAAGTTCTCAACTGAAACAGAACACAGGTTCCAATGTCCATAAAACCAGGAACATTTTTATTTTAGTTTTGAAGCCTATTTCAATGACCCTGCTGGGGTGGGGGTAGGGAAACAGGATCATTCATTGTGGCTAAGCAACACAATTCCATTTACCAGGCTCTGAAATGAGAGACTCACTGCTGATGAAGTCAAAAAAGGAAAAAGCTCCTCCATGTCATTTTTTTTCCTTTTCCCTACCCCAAGTCTTTCTTTTCTTTTTCTTCCCCTCTCCCTCCCCCCTCCTCCCAGTCTTCCAGCAGGCTCTCTGAAGATGAAGGGAGAGAGAAACAGAAAGGTTGGTGTCTCAAGGGAAACCCACACCTCTCAATATTCAGAATATTGAATATGAAATGTCAGAGGAGTTATCAATCTTACTTTGATGACACAGGGAGCTTCATTTGTTAGTGCAGGATGTGAAAGGGGCCTCTCAGAGCCATTCACTGACTCTTCAAGACACATTTCAGTACTGGAGGTTTGTGATTGTTCATCCTACACAGCGACCAGGTAGAAAGGGGAGCCACATCCAGCCCTGCCAATCTGTGCTAGGCACCAAGGGAGGCACAGACAAGCAGAAGCACCTACGGTGGCAGCGGTGCCGTGCAAAGCAGCAGCATGAGGTGAGGGCCAGTTCTTAGCTGGTGGAAAGTCACATATGATACTTCAGTTGGCCTGTAACATATGATGATGCAGCCCAAAACGCATAATAGAATCAAGCAGACCCTCTGCTGACACCAATGACTACAGGCAGCTGTGAAACCAACTGAACCTAATCCTTTCCCTCAACTGTAGGCTCATCCCTCATCATCATCAGCATGTCAGCACTCTTCCTCACCTCCTCCCTAATCCTAGTGCATGCAGAGAGTAGCCTCATCAAGGACCGGAGAGCAGCCTAGTTCTGAGATGTGCCAGACAGCCCCAGCTTGACAATCACATATCACACACAGCAGTATGGAGAACGGGGTCCTGGCTGACAGCAGAGCAGAGGAAGAACTGGGATTAGGCTCCACTGAGATCAGCGGGAAACAATACTGCTGGGGCAGTTTCTAAAAAAAAAACAAAAACAAAAACAAAAAAACCCACCAAAAAATGTGTATATATACACACATACACATATATACACAACAAGCAAAGACAGGGTGCAGGACTGCTCACCAGTGAAGAATGATAGCACTGTTATGGGCCACAGGCTGCAGGTTATATATTCTGGTCCGTGCAGTTCTCTGGCTCCTTGTCAGCCCCACAGTTCAGAGGTTAACATTTCTAACCCTCACCCACTGCCTTCAAGTTGTCACACAGTCCCCCTTTCGGGCAGCCACAAGGGACAGGTTTCAGTCTTCCCCTAATTCCTCTCTCCAACTACTCCCTAATTTTTCCTAAACATCAGCAGTTGTATTTGGGACTGAACTAGACAGCATGTAACCAAATTCTCTCCGCACTTGCTAGCTACTGTAAATTGCAGACAAATCAGACGCATGTAAGCTCCAGTGATCTACAAGAGATCACATGCATGTTGCTCTCTGACCAACATTTTCAAGCTTTTAAAATGAAGGTTTGATTCCCAATTGCATATTCTCTACTGCTAAGAATGTTTCGTTGCTCAAAAGTTAGCATAAGCAGCACACCCATTCTGGGGGCGGGAGAGAAACCTGGCCACCCCACAGCATTCAGTGCTCAAGCCTTGCATTCAAGAACCAGCTGGTGGAGGTAAGTAAAGCTCCCGTGATTCCCAGGGAGCTACACTGATTTAAGGCAACTGGGGGGTCCAACCCCAGCCTTCATACACGCAGGTCCGGCAATGCTGGACCACTGCTGTTTCCTGCGGAGCCAGCCTGTGGAAATGAGGTGCTGTTGTTTATGACAGACTACTGTGCAGAAAAAAAATCTCCGGGTCTCAAACGTGACCTTTCCATCAGAGGTCACCAAAAAGTCATCAGTGATTTCATCAGATATCAACCAACTCAATTGCCCTTACGTGCACACATAGCAGTAACAACATACAGGTCACACTCATTTCCTTGTGTGAGTCAGTCACTCTGAGCCCAAGGCCACCAGTTAGAAGAAAGAAAGATCGTCCGAGATCCTGAATTAGATTTCTGCTCTTGGCTCAGATCTCATTCTCAGAAATATGCCTACTGAGTGATTACAGGAATTGTACACCCAGATTAGCATTACAGGAGGGTGTCCTAGGGACAAGGGGGCTGCACTGCAATGGCATAAATCAGTGTGGCTCTACCGACACCCCAGCACCTCCACTCACATTGCAGATCCACTTCGGCATATTTACCCCATGGATTTGTTTGGCTGCTGTCCGATGCTAGCGCAGGAAAGACAATAAAGAGATGAAAGAATAATACAGACACGAGGGTGACTATTTTCCAAAGAGGAAACACTTGCTCTGCTCTAGCTGTCAATTATTTACAGGGTCACGTTGACTATTTTATTGTCATTATTTATCACATTCACTGTTGGAGCCCTAAGGAGCTCTGCACAGGAACTCGGGCCGCATAGTGCAAGGTGCTGCACAAATACAGAAAGCTGTCAGGGGGGTGAAGGCACCGGAGTCCTGCCAGCTGCTGCCACTGCAGAAGATACTACAGATTCACAGCAGGACATAAAAGAGGCAGTAGGGGGAAGATGGCAGGTGTCCAGAGTGCCAGAATATTTCTCAGCTCAGCACAGAACAAAAAGATTCTCTTCACTCCATCAAGTTTATAGAGTTAAGTTCACAAATGCTAAATGCTTGCATCATTTTTAACGCTTTCTTACTGGCCACAAGGCTGTCAAAACAGAGAAACTGCCTGCACAGTCAGAATCCCGAATAGGAGATTACTGAATAATAATTATTATTATTGGTATTATTACTACCGATTTATACAGGCTGCCTCTATCAAGAGAGACATTGTATTCTCCTTGTGAAATAACATTTGCTTTGCTCTTCACAGAAGAATTAGAGGCTTCACAGACAAAAATAAATTGGCAAACTACTCCAAAATCACTCTGAGGGAAAGCAGAGGTCTACATCAAACATGTACATTTGCCCCTGCTTAGTCAACGACGCCTTTTGCAGTGGGGTAAATCAGGAGAGATGTTCCTGGAGTCAAATGCACCAGACACTCCACTAATACAAATCAGTGCAGTTCACTGACTTTGTATAAAAACCCCACAGACATGATACAGGCAAGAGCGCGCAATCAGGCCCCGTCCGCAATCACCCTGTGCCCATATGCTGTTATTCATTACGAAGTATGATCTCAGTGCCTCAGGGCTCCAAGGAAGGCCAAAGTCCCCACTCCCCCATATTCTGTGCTGATCAGTAATGACATACAGCACCTGCTTCAACAACTTGCAACGAAAGGAGATGGAAACCAGGTATATTCCGGATACACTCTCAGATGACGAAAATACTGCCAAGTCTCATAATCATATGGTGAGCCCATACAAGCCCACATTTTTTCTTCAAGCCTCAGCTCCCAGCCCTAGTTGATGAGATCTTGCAGAGAAAGGCTTCTCTTTTCCCTAAAGAAGCTTCACATCTCAGACCTCCAGGCTAGACTTTCTGTCCATTTCTGGTTTCCAACCGCATCTTCAGTGCATGGCACGTTAGCCACTGGCTGGGCTGGCTCTCAATCCTATTTGTGCTAAATCTGTCTAGAAGGAACTAGAAGCTCAAAGAACAAAACAACAGGAACCACAGGCTAGGCAACAAAATGCCACTCCAACCCTCATGAGTCAAAATTGACACAAACTTTCCAGACTGAGTTTTCAACGTGCCTGAACTCAAGTCAGAATTGCCAACTCGACGTGCACATTTGTTTTACTTACTTATTATTCAGATCTAAAGAAATCATTTATCTCTGTCAGGAAAAAAAGTGAAATACCAGCACACACTAGGAAAGAAAATAAACACACTACTGCTCTGAAACAGTGGTGCAGGAGCTACGCGGCGCTGGCAGCCACCACCCCCACGGGAACAGCACGGCTCCTCCCTGCTCTGGTGTGTTCTCGGCTGTTAGTTAACTGCTTTATTTTAGTTAAAGGCAGTAACCCAAGTCTCCCAAAGAGCAGCTGCCACTATTGCCCATACATACAGTTACTAACCAAAAAAGAAACACAAGATGAGCGGCTGTGCTGCCCCTCCCGCAGCACAGCACCTGCAGCCCAGGTGGGAGGAGAGCCATGGCTGTGAGCAGCCAGCCCAAAGGCCTCTCTGAAGCACAGCATCCTTCCTGGACCACACTACAGGTCCTAGAGATACCTACAGCTCTGCAGCACTGCCAAGCTCCCCACATCAAAGACTTCCAGGAGGTCACTGGGAGACAGCTTCAGGGCCATGCCCCGCAGTGCCTGTACCAGAAGGACGACCCTCCAGGATCTCTCTGCACCACTGTGACTTACAACACAAAATCACAGACTGGATGAGGTGGGAAGGGACCTCTGGAGACTGTCTAGTCCACCTGCCCCGTTCAAACCAGGTTTGAACAGGCTGAGGATGCTCAGGGCTGTGTCCAGTCAGATGGAGACTCCACGACCTCGCTGGGAAACCTGTTCCAGTGTTTGACCACCCTATAAAAATCACTGGTACACAGCTTACATGTGGAGATATTCAACCACCTCCTAGCCTGATTTGTCCACCACATGTCAGAAACAAAATGGAATAGCTCCAGTCTGCACACCACTGGTATCATAACAAACCTACTGCAACAGTATTTGGAGCCCAGCTGGAGCCTGAGGCCCCACACGCTGCATCTGTCACACCATGAACAGACAAGACAGAGAAAGAGTGAGGAAATGGGATGCAGAGGGGCGGCACAGTTCAGTTTAGCTCACACAACAGGCAGGACTAAACCCAGGGTCTCCAGATCCTCTGTTCACTTCAGAAGAACCATGATAATACATCCACAACAAAGCAGCTTTCTGTGTTGCGCTTTGCCACCAACACTGGTGACATTTTTCCTAGTAACTACAACCTGTTACAAGTTCAGCCTTTACCTTTTCCTGTCCACAGATCTGAAAAGGATGGGCTTTCCCCAAGAGAGTTCCTTGTTTGAGTATTCCTTACACAAGGAACATGCTCAGATCTCTGTTGCAGTGATTCACTTTTTTGAAAGAACTTTCATTCCTGTGTAAGACATCTGAAGTCATCCTACTGCAGCATGGATAACCATGGGAATAGAAAATAGCCACAAAACAGGAATTTTCAGGTGGACCAAGAGCCACATCGTTCTACAGCAGCTTTAGAGGGCCATAGGTCTCCTTCTCATTAAAACTTCCAGGTGCAAACAGACACCCGCTGCCCTGCAGTCCGTGATCTCCTCCGTAGGGCTGTGTCGCTTCTCCATCCAGGGCAGGGACCGCCTCTCCCCCATGTTACCTTCTGCCAGCACTTTTCTGGTTAAAGGCAAAGCAGAGGGAAAGTTAAAGAGCAGAAACAGCTGCTCCGGTGTCTTCCCCAGATGTTCAGCTATGTTCAGCCCGTTAACGGCTTGAGAAATCATTTGTCAGCAAAGGTTTTGCTGCCTTGCAGGCTTATCCCTGAAACAACATGGTACTTACAGAAGAACTTGCTCTCACCCTGCCACACTTAGTACCTAGAAACCCCTTGTCGTTTCTTAACTCACCACAATGTATTCTCTCTTTCGGTTGTAGAAATTATTTAGTGCCATGACAGACAGAGATGCAAAGAAGCAGCCACCCAGCTAAGACCGCCCGCATGCACTCACAAAAGACAACCTAAATGTTTTGTGAATAAAAAAAGTTAACCCATTTTTTCTGGGCCCTGTGCTTCAGCACATCTCCCTGCTAGAGTGCTGTCTTCTGCCGGTTATCATTCAATTACTGTTATGATTCTCTGTTACAGGGATTGATTGCAGAGGTCAGTAAAAGGGAGAATTACAAGGAGTGTTAATGTTGAGATCAGGGTACGGCTGAGACCAAGGTGGAGAGAGCTGCTCGTGTCCAGAGCCGTAGCAGGTCAAATGACAAACAGCAAAGGGCAGTTTAAGCAAGCCAGTGTTGGGACCTAACACCAGGTATCAAGGACTTGGAACTGAACCACAGTGACAAGAGCTAATTGCCAGAGGGATACAGTCAGGACCAATTACAAGTGTTAACTGCCAATTAAAATGACAGGGCCAATATCAGGGCCACTACAAAGATCAATTATGGGATTACGGCAAAGGCCCAGAAGTAGATAAGAACAAAGCCCACCTGCAGCCACACAGAGAAACTCAAGATGACTAGCTTCCAGAAGTGGGAGAGGGCTTTTTTGCCTTGAGGCAGCTGGAACAGAGGCTCAGTCTCCCCCAGCTGGCACCACTGAGGTTCCACGAAGTTCAGGAAACAAGGCTGATTTACTCCAGCTGGGGTTTCAGCCTGAAGGCCTTCAGTGTTGTTGAAGTGAGGTAAGATTTGATTTACCTTCTTCATGGTGTTAACAGTCTCATGGTTGTAAAGAACTACCAGTAGCAAGAAACAGCTGCATTTACAAAGGGCTCACTGAAAACAAGCACAGCTCTACCATCCTGAGGAACCAGCCAGGTGTGAAATCCAGACCTCCTGTACTGCTTCTTTGCTAGTGTTAACACTAGTGAAACCAGCGCCAGAGCTTTCAAGCTCAGCTTTGCTCCCTCCATGCTTAATTACCTGTCCATCCATAAGCACATTACACAGCATGTGGAAAGGCTTCTCGGACCTCTGCTAAGCACTCCAGCCGTTTCAGAGCAACACACTGAGCATTATGAACAACCTTAGAGGTTTTCCCCTCAGTCTGCAGAGCTCACACATAGACCTTCTCATCCACTTTGAAGGCATCCAGCCACGACTACAGCACAATCAGGACAGTGGTACAAAAAATACCATCTCTCCTTTACCCTCCAAAGCCATCTAGGTGAGGAGTGAGGTCAGAGCAGAAGATGGGCAGGCAGAGAAGCCTCGCTGGGCCAGAGGAACACACATGTAGATTTCCCTGGGGCCTGAACTTTGGTTTGTTCAATGATGCCCGGGATCAGACATATTCCTTCCAGCTGCAAAACTCTTCCAGCTTTGCTCTTCCCTGGTATCAACCCAACAATACCTAACTGATCCCAGCCTGGAACAAAATTGCTAAATGCCTGTAGAGACTGACCACACCCACCTTTGGGGCAGGACACATGCTACTCCAGACCCTTTCACACATGCAAGAAACAGTGATCCTCCTCATGCCAGCCCTAGAAAGAACATATTACACAGCCCTGGACACCACAGAGGTTGCCCAGATTCCTCTGGAGCTGCAGGTCCCACAACAATGTAATCAGCTGCAACCTCACAGCACACCTGCCTCTGCAGCGTAGCTAAGAGAGCACCAAAACCTCACCCCAAAAAGCCTGGCTTTCCTATCTGAGCACCCACCCTTACACTGCCGCACCATTTGCCCAGGCTGGGAAACGATGTCCTTTTTACCGGCTGGACAAGATTCCCTGAATCCCATGCTGCGCGGAGGCAGCCGGTCAGAACTGTGCTACCTTCCCAACCCACCTCTGAGAAGCTGCTGTAAATCCAAAGAGAGATTATCTTACCTGCCACAGTGTTACCTCCTTGACTGCCAGCAACAGCAAAGGGACTGGTGAAAAATGCTGTGAATTAATTAACATCAGACCTCTTGTAGCTGTTTGTTACTGTAAACAAACATTTTAATATGCAGTAATTAATTAAATCTGCCATGCTGTCCCCCTCCTCCCATTGATCTTTCTTCAGCTTTTCTTCTGCTCTGCCTCATCTTTTTCGCTTGGTGAAACAGATCACTCGCAAACAGAGACACCGCTTTCCCAGTGGTCCAACAGCAGCGACCCAATTCAAAGAGATCACTTTCCTCTTCTTAATCAAATGCTCGTTCCTTTTTTTGTCCACACATACCAGGTTTTTTCTCCTCCCATGCACATTCTTTTCTCCCTCTGACACTTTCCTTCTCACTTATCAAATGGAAATACAAAATCAACCTTTTTGCCAAGGATTTAAACATCACCCCAACACTTACCAGTTGTTCCCCAGACAAAAAAAAAAAAAGAACAAAAAAACCCACCACTATCACATGACATACCTTGGCACTATCCACTTTCCTTCAGCAGAATCTTTCCAGCCCCATCCTACTACAGCTCAGCTTTTTTATTCTCTCAGCTCTAAACTGAGCCTTAAGTTTTCTCTGAAGCTGTAGGCAAGCTGCATCAGGCATCGCTCAGACAAAACACATCTCCCAGCTAAGTTTTCCTGGTAGCTCCAGCTTACATTTGATAGCCCATTAACAGTCCCACAGCAATACTGCCCTATGCTTTACCTTTCTCCCATCCCTAAACACTTAACAGAACCCAACTGTAACTCTTTAAGATTTCTGCAAAGCTGTCAGCAGAGCCCCAGGGCTGTGGCCCAGGCAGACCCAGCACTTTCAGCCTGGAAGATCAGGGTCAGGATTTGGGTCCGGGCTAAGGATGACAGGGGGAGAAGGCCCAGGAGGGCAGTTGGAGCGGGGCTGACAACACATGGTGAAAGGAAAGCAGGTATTGTCAGGAGATGGGAGAAATCTCCTGCTGACCACAGCTAAAGCGATCTCTTCTTTGACAAACCAGGAAAAGGACAGTTTAAACAAAAGAACCATAGCTACAACTGGTAGAAAGAGCAAGCCCAGCGCTTCAGTCAGAGCAGGCTGAAAAGCATCAAGGAGCAGCAGGAGCAGGGTTGCTCCATGACAGAGTATAAGCCACCACCCAAAGGAACCACAGCAGAGGCTACACCCACCAGAGCACAGCTTCGCAGGACTGCTGCAACAGGTCTGACAGTGTCCCTGGGCCAGGCAAGATGCTGACTTAAGCTCAGGCTCCTTCCAGGGAGCCCAGTCAGAAGCAGCACAAGATGGTACTATGAACAGAACCGAAGACAAAGCTAAATCTTGGTCTAAGAGCCTTCCAGGAGACCAAGCCGCAGACAGATGTGCCTAAAGCACACGTTAAGCAAGGAGCAGCTGGCCAGGCCTCAGATGAGACCTGCCAGACCGATGGGCAGAGCGTGTGTGACTGTGGGTCCCAGGTGGGGCTTGTCAGGCCCCCCCAGCTCCCCGTGGGTGTGCCATCACACCTTACGGAGATCTGGGTACAGGTGAAACAATCTGCTTGCTGCCAGGTGACATAGGACTGTTGTATGAGATCCAGCACAGCTCTATGCTGGGTCCTGCACGTGGGTGGCACCAACCCCACACAGCACTGCAGGCCCAGGGAAGGGGGGCTGGAAACTGCCCGGCAGGAAAGGGCCTGGGGGCGCTGAACGTGAGCCAGCAGTGTGCCCAGGTGGCCAAGGCCAGCAGCATCCTGGCTGGCATTCAAAACAGCGTGGCCAGCAGGACCAGGGCAGTGACCATGCCCCTGTACCCTGCACTGGTGGGGCTGCAGCTCAAACCCTGTCTCCAGCTGTGGGCCCTTCGCTGCCAGAGGGACGGAGAAGGGCCGGAGCGTGCCCAGAGCCGGGCAGGGGGCTGGGGAAGGGGCTGGGGCACCAGTGTGAGGGGGCGCGGCTGGGGGGGTTCAGCCTGGAGAGGAGGGGGCTCAGGGGAGACCTGATCGCTCTCTGCAGCTCCCTGACAGGGGCTGTAGGCAGGGGGGTTGGTGTCTTCTCCCAGGGAACAAGGGACAGGACAAGAGGGAACAGCCTCAAGCTGCGCCAGGGCAGGTTTAGGTTGGGTATTGGGGAAAATGTCCCCACGGAAAGGGGTGGCCGAGCGTGGACCAGGCTGCCCAGGGAGTCGGTGGAGTCACTGGCCCTGGGGGGATTTAAAAGACATGTAGGTGTGGCACTTAGGGACTTGGTTTGGTGGGATTTGGCAGTGCTGGGTTAACAGCTGAACTTGATGACCTTAAAGGCCTTTTCCAACCTCAACAATTCTACGATTCTGTTTCAGTGGGACACAGAGCCAAGCAGCAACATGGCATGGGGGCCTTGGAGCTAGGCCACAGCTATGGCTGGGACATGGAAATGGAATAGGGGTGTGATGCAGGAGGCCCCGAGGACATTTAGACCCGTTCCCTTTCCTGTTTTCAAGGAAAGTACCCATTTGAACTACACTTGGCCCAGTCTAGGTTCCATTTGGCATGTCCACCTTATCATTTCCATGCACCAAAAATGATGGTAATATTTGAACGGAAGGAGTACATGGGTTTGTTGGATGAGGACTGGGATTTTGGGGTGCCTCTGTATGTGCATAAAGATGAAGGTAAGCATGTGAGAATGAACTTACATATCAGTACACTTGTATAATTTTATGACAATGCATGCTGTTTGTGGAATGATTTTTCCCATTGACAGGCTGTACCATCTTCACCTTTGTGCAACACGTCCAAAGACAATTAACAAAATTTTACTTGCACAGAAAAAAAACTCTTTGTGTGGGTGGAGCTAAGCCAGCACTGTGGGAAGCAGGAGGAAGCTGGAGCAGAAATGAGTTACAGTTAGTTCCTCACCAATACTGGCTTATACTGCAGCACAAAAAAGTTGCCTTTCCTGGCAACCAGAAATAGCCAAAGAACCCGGCCAGGGCCCAGAGCAGGGCCCCGGAGCTGTGAGCCCCCTTCCGCTATCCTGATCACTTGGCATGATCCTTATTCCTTCCAGAGAAGAGAATTCCTGCAGACCAGGCAGGTCTGCCAGACGCACTTCACAGGCAGGAGACCACCTGGTCTGCTACAGTGCAGGGAGAGCTCCCTAAGCTCTGTGAGGCTGCCAGGCTGTGCAGGTCCGAAGGTGGCCTCGTGCCTTTCAAACCGTGGGCTTCACGGCGAAAGCTGGCTCCAGTGAAGCCAACCAGAGTCATGAGTACCCAGCCCCTCAAAGGCACAGGCCCTGCATTTGCAGTTTTATTATCCATTTTTCTTTTAATGCCCTGCACACTTGAGAAACCCTGTGTGAGAGTCAGAATGAGAGGGAGAAACAGGGGGGCAAGCTCATCATGCCCATAAAAGGGACAGATTCTGATTAGCTGAAGTTATAAAAATGATTTATACTTGCAAACATTATTTCTACTTGTATTGTTTGCCTGCAAGCGTTAACATCACGTCACGGACACTGTAGCCAGACTCAGTCATCCCTTGAGACAGGACAGATGGCTAACGTCCCCTTCCCATCAAAGAAACCCCCTGACGCAGAATTGGGGTGACCAGAAGAAAGACTTTGCTGTGGCTCTTGGCACTTCTGAGCCTCATGGGAACATTCATCCTCATGCAGCCAAAACAGAGTCCCAGGCACCAAGAAGAGCGATCCTGATGTCAGCTTCTCCTCTCTGCTTGGCATTTCCCAAGCAGAAGCACGCTGAGTCCTGCCTATATTGTGTGCTTTCCCCGCCTCCTGCCAGCCCAGATCTGGGTTTATTTCCTCATCCGTGATTATTGTAAAGAGGAGCAGAATGAAATGCAGATGCAAAACATGCTCGTAAGAATTTCCTCTCTCTCTCTCCCCCATCTGCCAGAGAATAGATTTTAATCTTTAATCCATGAGCAATCAGCGAACACTAGCGAATTGCAAATTACAGATGTTTTACTGTCTTTGGCATTTTTAGCTTCCTCGCTTCCCCACTGCCACTCAGTGTCTTTCTCACATCCTCCCCTCTTCTGCATTCATCGAATGCCACGCGCCATCACCAAAACCATATGACACTGTCATCATTTGGTAATTAAACCTTTACTCACTTTAAATACGCAAAGCTGGCTGGGGTAAGCGGCACTTAACCCTTTCCTGACTGGCTCTGTGCCTATCTGGAATGAAGGTAAGGCAGGAGGCAGTGGACAGAACAGTAGGTGAGGGGAAGCCCAAAGCTTGAAATCATGTCCAGGTGCTGATGGCTTTCCTTGAAAGCATCCACGCTCCCAGGCCAAAAGAGACGGCAAAGGTCTCTGCTCGTTTCCATTTACCTTGTTCCCTGGGCTGTACAGTATGCTGACAGAGAAGGGCATAGGCTCCTCTGTGAAACAAACCCCAAGGGCTGCTGGAAGACACCATGTCCCTGACAAAAATCATCTCCAGGAGCTGCTCACTGCAACTTGAACTCTGCACCACACTTTTATACCAAGCAATTAGAGACTCAGACCCAGGCTAGCCCTGGCTGCTTCGCTTTGTTTATTAGCACAAGCTGTGCCAGTTTGGGGCCCTTGGTTTGGCTCTTTGCTACCCAAGTGGACACCTCCAAAGAAAATCAAGTGCAAGGGCAACAAGCATCAGTTGTAAGAGCATAGGCAGCCCCCCAAGAGGGGTGAGAAGTAGGTTTGTAATAAGCCTTCCTTTCTCTTTAACCCCCCCAGTGAGGTCGGTACAGCTGGGCCCCCCTGCATACATCATCTGATTCAGTTCCTGGGAGTGTATTTCAGCTGTGAAGGACAGGGAAGAACTTTTACACTGCCTCAGTTGCAAACTAATAGAGAAAAGACAAAGCATGGCACAAAATGCCTTCAGCAAGGGTTGCTGTAGTGGCATGGGTCTCTTGTCTTAGGGTGGCTTCCAACAGGGGTCACAGCAGGGTCCAAGGCACAAGACAGCGCTCATCCCTACCAGTCTGTGAGTGATCTGAATTCTTAGCAGATGTTACAATGCAATTCTTTATCAAAGGAATCCAAGGTAAATCGTAGATGGAGTGAGACATGGCAAGAAACAGAGAGGGAGGGAGGCAGAGGGAGGGGGGAGAGAAGGAGAGAGAAAGGTGGCTGCAATTATTTTGCCATAGATTGGCAGGGCCTGCTTTCCCTGTAAGAAGACTGCAACATTTGGGGAAACATAAATAACAGTTGACAAGAGACAGCACCGTAGAGACAGGCAGTAATTGTTTCACCTCCCTCTGTGCCCTGTCCACTGTAGGCTCCCAAGGAACTACCTTTGTATCTTAGCTCGAGGCAGCAGCTCAGGGCCCCTCTGGACCAGGAACAGCGAGAGCCTTAATCATTTTCTACAAGTTTGTCAATTTAACAAGTGTTTGCCCAAGGGGCATCTGTCTTCCTGCCTTCCTTTATTCCTCTCCGTGCTTGTTTGTTTGTGAGCTGGTACATTCTGGCCGCTATCACCAGCACACCAGCTTCACTCAAGTCTGGCCCTAAGCAGGATGCAGCCATCTCTGGAAGCAATGTGGTTAACCCCAGTTTCAGAGGTTACTAACTGGTATCCTCTCCACTTTCTGCCTTCATTTCTTTTTTTTCCCACCTCTCCTTCATGTATGTGCAGGCAGCTGCAGTCCCAGAGAGAAACAGTGATCCTTCCCTGGCTCTCTCCCTGCACCCTGCGCTGGAGACCGAGTTTACCCCACAGCAGCTGGAGCTGAATTCATCAAAAAGCTGAGCACTGGCTGTCCTTGAAAATGCTGCCTTTCAACCGAGTCCCCACAGGACACGGGGCAGCACCAGGGAGCTCTGGTTCATCAAGATATTTTGGAGCGGCATCCTGCTGCTGGGCGTCTCAGCTGAAAGCACATGCGTGTCGGGCGAGGAGGAGGAGGAAGGCAGGAGTGAAGACCAACTGCTGACGGGAAGGGGCCGTGCCCCTCTCCCTGAGCCACAGCCCCAGGCCCTGCCAGAGTGCGACAGGTTGAAACACGGAACGTGGGAATTTCCACAGTACTTCAGACCACTAAAAAACAGGCCCTGAACCTGCTGTTCCTTCTCTTTTTCCTTCCAATGCAGTAACAATAAAAAGTTTTGTAAGAAAGGATTAAAATGCCTGATTTGAAACATAGCCTTTCATTTCAGATCTCTCAGGGCAGAGTTACTTTCACAGATGCTGCTCCGATTAGCCATAACCTGCAATATCATTGTAACGTGGCATTAGAACACTCAGCCTACCTCGAGAAAACTATTTACTCCCTCTCACATTACTCTGAGCTACTGTTCAGAAAGCATTGCACTTTAGTGCCCACAATTTCCAAGCTTTGGCCTTAACCCTAGCCCAAACCCAAAGCTCAAGAGCCAAGTCACCCATCTCTGCAGTAAAGTAGAACATAGGACACACAAGTCCAGAGGAAGCAGATCTCTTCCTTACTGTAAAGACCCAACAGATACTGCTAAAAAATAGAACTGTTCAATCATTATATTCTGACCCAAAACCAAGTGATAGCCAAGACTGTCATTCCCATAGCAAGAGAGAACAGAGGCATCAGCCCTGGTGAGAACTAGACATCTCTCTAGGGATGATGACCCCACAGAACACGTTGATTTTGGCTCCCTCAACCTAAAATTTCACTTTAATTATAATGGACAGCCCACCTTTACGGTAAAGAGAAACTTAAGACTTAGCAGCTGTGAGAGCTCTGTAGTGTCCGGCTAAACTTGGTTCTAGTCATTTGGATAGGGATGATTCTCCAGCCTATATTTCAAGCTGCAATAAGAATCTTTTTCTGTTTGGTTGTGAGACTACAGAGACTGAAGCTTCTGGTTCAATGCTCCATAGTGCTGAGCCTTTTTCAGGAGAGAGCTGTGTTTGATTGGCAGCATTACAGTAATTTTTCCTGAATTACCTCCATGGATTTCATTGTTCTGGTATTTCAGCACCAGAACCTTTTTGGAGGTCCCTCCACATCTTCAGGTCAGTTATCGGTGTCTTAAGTACAGGGTAGTAACACAGAGTAAATTCAGCTGGTATCTCCTATAACACTGAGCTAAGACACAAATGGGATCCAAACCTCCTGAATGTTCCTATCCTAGATTTGGTTTACGTCTAAATATTAAATATGTGACCAAATGACCAAAGTTTTTAGAGAAATAATTAGAGATGGGAGCAAGAGGACAGCGCTGGCATTTACTCCACTGTGAGATGGGACAGGGAAGAAAGGGTTGACTGCAAAACACATTTGTGTTCCAGACATGGTTTTTAGTATGGAGCTAGGCGGGAAGAGCTCAGGCAACAGGACATTACCACAGGCAAGCAGTAGCAACAATCCCAAGAAACCTCCCTGCCACTGTCCATGATTTTTTTTTACAGTGAAGCTGGCCTCGAGCTTTGTACTTAGGTCAGACTCTCATTGATTACAAAGGAAGACTTGCCTGAACCATGATCCATTTGAGCAAGGCAAGCAAAAGAACATCCACCTAGCCACCTGGATTCACAGCAGTCAGAACCCATGAGAGAGGCAAAAAGTCTCAAGTTTGATGGAAAATCTTCCAGGATGCTCACTTGTTGGCTTTTCTTGATCTTTCAGACAGTGAAGAAATGCTTTGCAAGAGCCAGAAGTACCACAACAGCTACTGTTGGGATTGTCACCTCTGAGAAGATATCAGTGTGAATAACAATGAACCATAGATTCCAGTGTTTCACTTCAGCTGCAGGAAACCTACAGCTGACAGCAGAATTTGTCTCTGTAAGCCGCCCTGTGCTCTCTCCATGCTTGGAACTGCATCACAGCCTCTCCAAGACTTGCTGCCCCCGGGCCCTTCACGTGCCAGCAGTGGTTTATAATCTCGGTCTGCTCACCACTGGCAGGCAAGTCTTTAAGAAAAATGGGTGCAACACCCAGGAAATGCATGTCCTTATTAATCACTGTTAGGGCTGACAGGGGGGAAGTGAGTCCTGGACCATATCCGGATGCAGCTGGGAGGGAGGCAGAACTGGAAAGACCGCTTCCCAAAGTAAACAAGGCCCCAGAGTGGAACCCAGAGCGACTCCTGCAATCAGAGAGGCTGGAGTGTGTTTACAGGTTCCCCTCAATCTGACACGAAGATGGCCAGGACCAAAGCAGATATTCTGTGGCATTTTCCACCTGCCACTCCGATCAAGAGAAGTCTCTTCTGCCTTCCCCACCCACTTCTTGGTGACAGACATCTCCCTGGGTCATTTACAATGAAGGTGATTAAGAGGAGATGAGCAAACCACAATACGTGGAGCGTTCGCCAAGTCCTAGTAAGAGGCTAGAGAGACAGAAATGCAGCTACCCTTCACATCAATCTCAACTCCTTCTCCAGCAGCTACGACCACAGTCTGCTGAGCGCCAGAGTCAGAGCAATGTTTTTCTCTGTGGCACTCCTCTCTGCATGTCACTGCTATTAGAGACCCCAGGCAGGACAGAACAGGGACGGCATATGCACTTGCTTAGCACTGACCATAAAACATCCACCACTGTGGAACTAACAGGGGGACCAGTGAGGAGTTTCTAGGAAACAGACCTGATTACCCCTGCTCAGTCCTTCCTGTCCTAAGTCATTCTGCAGCTTTGTCTGACCCACTGACACATACCCCTCAGGTCTTCTCCAGCTCATCTAGCCTAGGTGTCTCACAGGCACAGAGCCAACCCAAGAACTGCTCCAGAGTAACTTGAATCTTAGGTCAAATGAACCTCCCTTGAAGATATCTCTGGCTCTGCTGACTACAGAAGGAGCCTCAAATATCCAGCACTCTAGATGAAGAGATCCAACTCTCTTGCCATCACCCCAATTTTGCCAGGGTGGGGGCAAGAGCTGAGGTTGGGCAGGCAGAACAAAAAGGAGGAGTGGGAGTGAGTGCTGCAGAACAAAAAGGCACTGTACTTGGGGGGTAGACGATGATGAAGGAGAAAAGGTGAAATCAAAATAACAACAGCAACAAACTTCAGAAAGTCAGTAATTCACACACACACACCAGTCACATTGCTGAGGCTTCATCTGTACAGCCACCAGTATTCCCCAAGCCTAACCAAAAAGCATGTGGCATGTCCCATTTGACCCCAGGAGGTAACTGGAGTATTCCTGTGCAGGCCACTGTGTGTACCCTCCCCTCTGGCACACGAAAAGATCGTGCAGAATAATGCAGCCGCCTGTTAGCACACCACCAGAGAAGACTGCACTGTGAACTGCAAGGGGAGATGGGGACACTGGGATACAGCATGGACACGCAGCCCAGATGACTGCCACAGAAACAACTTGGCTCGCCTGGCTCTGCCAGGAGGAATATCTGCCCTAGGCCAGTGACCCAGCAGGGAGACTGTGCTGCTGAAGAGACTAGGAACCCACTTCCAGACCACTTCTTCCATTCCCCTGCCAGCCTCACCTGTTCCCCTGTTACCAGGCTTTGGCCAGGTGCTTCCCATCAAAAGTATTCTCAGGATCTGCTTTCCATTTTTCCCAGGCCAAAGTAGCTGAGGTTACATGGGAAGATCCCAGAGTGAGCAACATATTGCTTAAGAGCTTCAGACAGCAATAGAGTTTTTGATCCTGGAGCTCTTGGTTGAAAAAAGCCAGGTAGGAAAGTGTTCAGAAGTATTTAACCTGGCCTTCTAGACAACAGAGATGAGAAACAATCCAGGTGTGCCAGGGGAAGCAAGACAAGCCACTTCCCTTCTCAGTGCCTCTTTTTCCCCTCTTCTCAGCTTTTCCCTTCCAACCACTTCACACCTCCCACCCTGACGTCTTTAGATGTATGTGCTCTGTGTGTTCGCACAGCACCTTGCACACAGCTATGCTGGCCTCTGCTGGGCTACCTGGCCTCACAGCACTAACAGTGATAAGCACTGTTGCCAAGCAGTCCACTGGGAGAGTTGGGAAAGGTCTGGAACACAAATGGACTTGTGCCAGTACAGGAGGGGAGTGGGGCAAGTCCAGCAGTACTGTAGTAGCCTTGAGAAAGGGGCCAGGCAAAACCCTAGTAGGAAAGCAACACCAGATGGGCTTGCACAGAACACTATCCCGTGGGCTGACACCTGGCTGATGGCCCATGAAGCAAAGGTAAGGTAACACAGTAATGATCAGCACAGGGGAGGGGATAGCTGAGTTTGGTGTCAGGCCAATTCACAGGTTTATTAATGACACAGAGCAAAGCATATCAAACACTATAGTGGATGATACCTGATTCTCTCATTTGTCAGCTCAGCAGCTAAGACAGGGCCAAGTGAAGGCTCTCCACTCTTTTTATGCCTATGGTCTAGTACACATAAGGTCTTCTACCACAGCAATGGCGACAGCACCCACAATTCATTGATCACGTCCCTTTCAAGAATGAAATAAGCCTCAACCTGCTCAGCATCCAAAAGGATAAGAGATCAATCCACCCAGCAAAGCCAAAGGCAAGCTCACGTGCTGGGTTGCATGAGTGCTTTGATGGTTGGATCACACTATACTTAATCATGATAAAATACCAATATGAAAGCAGACAGGGCATGAACACCAGCTATACCATAACAACTGCCCATGGGTGCTTTCTAATACCTAGGAAATCCATGGTAGCTTAGCTTTTTTTTTTTTTTGGGGTGGGGGGGTGGGGGGGTGGTAAAAAATGGGGTGTGTTTGCCCTTGATGACTTTGCCCTTAGTACAGAGTGCTGCAGGACAAGGACATGCACAGAAACTGCCTGAAATAGCCAACACTCAAGGCACACTCCCGAGCTCATTTCACCCCATGGTAACTCCTTCAGTTGAATCCCAAGCAGCCACAGATGAGAACCTGCCATTCCCTGTTACTCTCCGTGGACATTTGTACAATAGGACACCATGCCAGTGCATCACAGAAAGCAACTATCAAGCTGGTTGCCAGGATGTGTGCAAACTAATCAGTTTGACTGAGAGTACCTGAGCAGGCAGGTACCCTTCCACACCAGGCCTGTGGCATCAGAGAAACTGGCCGGAAGAAAAATAAGGAGGAAGGTGGAAGGTGGCTTTCCAGCAAAGAGATGGGAAAGTCAGGTCAGAAGAGATAAGTGAGTTGGCCCTCAGCTGCAATGTACAAGTCCCGTGAGCAAAGATGGGTTTAGTTCATGAATGAGAGAAGAAAAAAGCAGCATCTCTACAGAGCACCAGAGACAGAGGAAGGTCTGGGAGTGAAGCAAGTAAGTCAGCTTGCAGGTTATGTGGAAGTGCCCCACAAGAGAGGGTGGAAGCCTTGGAATTAAGTCACTTGAAACTGGCCTGGTTAAGGCATCTAATCACAGAGTGAAGAATAAGCTTCTGTTGACCACCTGGGGAGGGCAAGCCAAAGGACAAACCCATATTCCCTAGGCAGGAGTGGCTCCCACCAGGACACAGCTGATGTAGCATTCAGCTACCCCAGAGCATTGCTCAGTGGGCAGCAACGCAGCCACAGGCAAGCACAGCAATACTGAGGGCTCCTCGCAGGCTCCCAAATCGGTATTGGGAAGTTTGGCTCATCATCAGCCCCTGATGTGAGTTCCTTCCTTTGCCCAAGCAGACTGCTGATTAACTAGGAATTAAGCTGGCATGAGACAAGAGCTTGTTGATGTCTCTATAATGCTTCAGCTGATAGACAAAAATAACTTCTGTGTTGTCTATTCTGCTTCATCTTCTGCAAACATGCTTGGTACTGCCAGACTGTCAGCCAAGGTCCTCCCCATGCTGCAGTTTTACGCTTGTACTCACCAGGAGGAAATGTACGGCTCACTCATGCTCCCTTTCCCACACATCCATGCTCAACCATGTGCAGACTCACACATTCACGTGTGCCCACACACGTTCACACTCATGACTCAGGCACCCACACACACGTTCGTGTACAGAAGTCCCCAAGCTGCCTGTGTATGGGCATCCACCAAATGCTCAGGGGTACACAGGTGTGTCTGTATCATGGCATACAGAAACACACTTTCCTACCTGCCTCTCAGGCACAGTCATGTCAATAGCATGGGGTGTGGTGCATTTGAAGATGCTTCACTTAAAGGTACACATTCCTTCTCCTATACATTCACCACCCAAGCATTCACACACACCCCAGCACAGATACCGTATGCAAATTCCACACCTGTACCATGCTGAGACATAAATTAATATTTACTTACAGATGAGACATATGCATACAACATGCATATTTAAATGTGCCTGCAAAAGAGTGTGGATACACTGCAAACCTACAGAGACACTTTTAAGTCACATTCATGTATGTACGTATGAAGCAGCCTCACTGAGAAATGAATTGCTGACAATTCTGTAAGGGGAAAGACTTGCTCTTTAGTAAAAATCAAATTCTTTTTCTCTTTGCAGTTCATTATTGTGGCAGAAATATGGAGCAGTTTTAAACTGCAGATACTTGTTACCATAATTGACATAAAACATTCCTCACCAACCAGTTTAAGAGAGCAAAAACCTCTGCCCTATCTCCTGTGCCCAGCATACAGCCCGCTCCAATGCCACCATTGCTGCTTGTACTGCAGCAGTACCAGGTCCTGAGCGAGGAATCAGGACCCACAGTGCTAAGAGCTGCACAGAGCAATCCTGACTAAAGAGTTTACAGCCGACATCCCAGCTCCTCGGTGCCCAGTGCAGCATGACAGCCGATTACAGTGGTAGGGGCCTGTTTTGCCTGGGTGGGCACAGCGCCTGCTTGCACACTCTCCCCCTTCCTGCCCTGCACTCGCCTTCTCACCACACACCTCTGTGCCGCCAGCTTCCCAGCAAAACACCCAGCTTTCCTCTCTGGACTCACCAGCGGGCACCCGGGGTTCACCAGCCTCCGCGGAGCGACGGCACGGTGCAGACAGATCTGTGCAAGCGCCAGAACAGGCGGCAGCGCAGCCGTGACAGCGCGAAGCTCAGCATGAGCTGCCAAACCCTCCCAAGAAGTGAAGCAGGTATTAAGCACAGAGTCCAGCTTGGACTAGTTATGGATTACAAACAATACCCAAATTAGCAAGTTTAAAGCCAGACCAGGCTTGTCTACACAACATAATGGTCTCTGACACACATTTACATTGTCAACACCGTCACTGATATAAGTTTGCATTTTCAGCTGCTTACAAAAATATTTTCCTGTCTCCAGAGGTGCTAGTTCATCAGTTCTGATCTTTCCAAACGTAATTTTTCATACCTTGTTTGAAAATAAATTTTCTTCAGAAGTCAGTGATCTGCTAGTAATGGAAAAACTACACATATGAACTTACTTGTTTCAGAATTAAGTCTTTTCTTCTCCTTTCCTTAACCCCATCCCTGAGAAGTGTGAGACACTACCTAAGTCCAGAACTGCCAGCACTTACACAGAACACACTTTGGCAGATCTGCCTCCAAATCACTTCAGCAGTCACAGGCTACCTTCAAACTGAGTATAAATCTTTTCAGAAGAGAAGCAGTGGGTTTGTAGAAAAAAAGAAATAATAATTATGAGGAAAAACTCCCCACTATAATTTAGTTGTTAAAATGAAGGAATTCAGGTTAACTTTGTATTGCGTGCCAATAGCAAACACATGCGAGCTGCTGTTCCAGGCTAAGAAAACACTAAATTTAGAGTCAAGGCATGCAAATTTTCATACAGGATTTTGGACATAAGGACTCATAAGAGCGCAAGCGTGGTTGTACCAGAAAAGCATCCAGCAAGACATACTCTGAGCATTCTCCCAGGCTTCAAGAATAAACGGTACTGGCACTAAGATACCCTAACATATATGTTAAACAGGAAGGGAAGGAGCATAAAGAACTTTAAAATCTCTATAAGGAATAAACAGAGACTGCAAAGGTTTTGGCAAAAAAAAAAAAAAAAAAACAAAAAGAAGTACATAAGCTGAAGAGGAAAGGAAAAGGGGAAAGGTACTGTTCTTAATCTCTCCATCAGGTTTTGTCTGACCTAGAAGCCTCCACTGACCGTAGAAAATTGTTTTGAATATTAATTTCACAGACAGCAGAAGAGGGACTGATGCCCCTCAGCCACCAACTCACAAGACACTAAATTATTACCTTGCAAGTATTTCTTGAGCTCTGATGGTGAAAAAACATCAGGGAGCATGGGCTTTTGGCTAATCTTTTGACTTTTTGACTGCAACCAGGACACAAATAAACAGTAGCAAGAACCCCAAATAATTCAACAGAGCCTTCACACATCTGTTTGCAACATCAGCTCCCAAGAGCAAGTGTAACCTCAGCAGGAAGCACAAAGGGCCCCAGCAGCTCTGTGGGACAAGCAGAAGCATCTGCCAGAGAGGAACAAGGGCCAGCTGTCCCCTTAGGGGGGACAAGCCAGGGGCCAAGGGCAGCCCCAGCAGACAACAAGCAGAGACAGGAGTCAGCAGCAGGCTCTACCCACAGACCCAAGCAAAGCAGGCAATGAGCCAGCTTCCAGGGTCCATTCCAAAGGAGTCCAGCTGGGAAACAACAGCAGACAGGACTGGAGAAAATACTGCACTATGGGTCCAGAGCCCACACAAAAGTAATGGCTGAAAGACATGACTGGAGACAAAGTGCAATGTACCTACAAGGGTAAGCACACAGGAGACACCTACCTACAACACAAGCCTAAAGTCCGCCCAAAGGACCAGGGGAAGAAATACACCTACAGCACTGCCAAAGCCAGGCCCAGGTCTGAGCTTAAATGGAGCTCCTTGGAGCCCAGCCCATGGGCCAGAGGGTGTGGGGCATCTGGAGGCTCCAGGTAGGGCTGGTCAGGACCATTAAAACCTTTGCAGGGCATTTGGGCCCTTTCCTCAGGAGAAGGTAGGTTTGTCCAAACAGAATGTGACCAGCGTAACACCACAGCCCTGCTCAGCCCATGTCATTACAAGATGTCCCGAGAGGCAGCCAGAGACCCCGGAGCGCTTCTGCAGAGGGAGGCTCAAGAACGGTCTGGGCAGGACACAGCAAACCTGGTGTGACCTGATGCTCTCGGGACAAGATCAAACCTGCTCTTGATTTTGTCCAGGCCTGAGGGGACAGCTTAGATATTTAGTGTAACAGTCCTTCACTAAATTAGCAATGACCTGGTTCCCAGCTCTGCTGCTGTTTGTGTCTTCCATCTACTTTTGCCTTTGCTCCTCACCAGCAACATTGAAATACTACTATTGCCTGGTTTTCCCACTTATCTGCTCTGTACTAACTCTGAAAAGCATCCCATGAGGTTCTCAGACAGGTGCTTTGAAGAATAAGAGTTCTTTCCTAAATCAAGATTTTAGAGCAAATGCTAGTTTGTATTAGATCTTTGCCTTACAAGGTGACACCGGAGTATTAACTAGTTAAATAATAACATTTCTGTTAAAATAATCTAACCCCCTGCACTGTTTCACTTTTTTTTTTTTTTAGAGAAACTTGCACCTATTGGACCTGTTCACCTTAAAATAAATGTAAAAAAAAAAAAAAAAAGCAAAAAAAATGAAGAAGCAATGACAATGAAGTTATAATATTTGTTTAAATAGTATAACTGAAAAAGAAAAATAGTTGCTTTGTGTACATGTGTTTTGTTTTCAGGTTATTCTTTAACCCTGGACCATATGAATTAATGTGATTGCCCAGTTGTAGACTTCTAAAACAAGAAAATGATCTTTATACTCTGAAATGACCATAAAGACACTTTTAAAAAAACGTGGAAGCTGAGAGTTGCATATAATCACTTGACTCCAGGAGCCAGGACTGAGAGAAATTGCTGTTAGGATAATCTCGGGGATAATACCCCAGAAGCTGTAGGAGCAGCTTCTGGGAGGTAGCTGGTAGATAAGGTTGAAAGGCAGCCCTCGCCCCTGCCCTGCAACAGTCACAAGCCCCTCCAATATTTCATTCATGCAAGATTCAGGCTGAGCCTGAGAATAAAGTTCTTAAATGCTAACAACGACCAAGGGAAATAACAACATCCAATCCTTGTTCAAAATACGCTCCCTGGGCTAAAGGGCACTCAGTTCATTACTGCTGAGTGATTCCTTTTTTCTGCTGGGTGTTGATCATTTGCGCTTGCAAGTCTAATTCATTTGTAAGGGCATCTAGAGTTTGGGGAGTTGGGAGTGGAGTAGGGTGGGGTGATTTCCTGCCTTATTTACATCTGAAGGGATATATTTTATTGAAAGTCCATCTGAGTGTATCTCCTGTGTATGTACCTCTTCGAGAGCTGCCTCCAACCGCCCAGGAAAACAAACAGCTGGGGCTGGGGCACCTCCAGCCCAGCCGAGGTCAAGGGAAAGCAGAGAGCGAGTGGAGCTGGGCCGGCTGATGCTGGCAGGGCTCACGCTAAGGATGCTGCTCTGTGGCGCATCCCAATCCATCCACAGAGGGAATGCCAGAAGAAGCAGCAAAACAAGTGCCTAACTTTCCGTTCTGGTGGGCAGCTCCAAGAAGGCCGCCAGCTGACGCCTGCCGGCAGCCCAGACTCCAAGCTGCCCCCCGAAAACAGCAGCAAGGACTGGGGGGCAGAGGGACCAGGGCGAGCAGGCTATGCCCCCCCCACCCCCGTCCCCAGCAGAGCGACAGGGGCCGGGTGGGCACCATCCCTGGGCCCCCTCTGGCTCTGCCACAGGCACGTCCCAGGGGTGCAGGACAGAGTGGGGGGCTGGAGGCTCCTGAGGCATCACCCCCTCCCCAAAAAGGGAAGCTGAAATAAAAGGCAGAGGGAGCCTTGTGTGTGTTTTTATTATTATTATTTCTGATTAAAGAGGAATTCATTTCATCTTTGCCTCCTGCCAGGGGCTGAGGTGCCGCCATTGAGGTTAACGGTGCGGAAGAATACAAAAAAATTTCATTGAGGAGGATTATAAAAGTTACTAGCTGGAACATTAACAGAAGAGTAACTTGTAAAAAATGCAATATTACAATATTCAGAAGGACGGTAGAGCGTGGTAAAGCTATAAAATTCAACATTAAAATCTTCTACAGCCTAGATAACCTAGTTAACAAACATTGTATTGGAACTACTTTTTTTTCCACGGCGCTGAGGATGCGCGGGGCCAGGGCCGCCCGGGGCAGGGGCTGAGCCCCCCTCGCCAAAAGCACGGCCGGGGCCCGGGGCTGGGACCCCCCGGGGCCGGGGCTGAGCCCCCCCCCCCCCCCAGGAGCGCGGCCGGGGGGCGCGGAGCCGGGACCCGCCGGGGCTGAGCCCCCCCCCGCCAGGAGCGCGGCCGGGACCCCCCGGGGCCGGGGCTGGGCTGAGCCCCCCGCCAAGAGCGCGGCCGGGGTTGGGGTGCGCGGGGCCGGCGCGGCTCCGGCCGCGCAGTCAGCACTAATGAACTTTTTGTCATTAGCAAGGCGTGGGAAGTGATTTGGTTCGGCCAGACCCTCAACCGGGAAGCACCGATTCGTGTCATTTGTCACCGGCACCGAGCGCGCGGACAAGGCGCAGCCAACGCGTCCTCCGCGCCGGCGGGATCCTGCAAACACCCACGGCGGTGTATAAAAAAAAAAAGAAAAAAAAAAAAAGAAAGAAAGAAAAAGAAAATTAAGGACAAAACGATGGAGGGGAATGAGACTTTCCTACTGTTACTGTCAGTGCCGCTCTGGCCGCCGCCCAGCCTCGGCGCGCTGCCGCAGGGACGCCGGCCCGGCAGCCTCCCGCCCGCAGCCCGGCCGCGCCGGCCGGCCCCGCTGCCCTGGCCAGGGGCGGGGGGCTCCGCCCGGCCGAGCGGGGCCGCAGGGGCTGCGCCGCCGCAGCGCCCCCTCGCCCCCCGCCCGGGCCCTCCGCGCCGGGGGCTGCGGGGCCGCGAGGAGCAGCGGGTGTGGAAGGGCCGGGAGAAGGAGCGGAGCGAGAACCGCTCCGAGCGGCTGCGGAGCGGAATTCAGCTCCCCGGGGAGTTGGCAGACAGTTTGTGGAGATGTTACTCCAGAGTTTCAGACTATGATAAATATGATAATTTGTATAAAATTTGAATGGGTTCTTGTTTTCAGGGAGAATGCCTCCGATGATGAATGTTCATGATTTTCAGATAGATGGCTGATAAAAAGTGTATTGAATTGTTGAAAGCGATTTTAATTTTAATTCTCTACCTGCAGATGTCTGATAATAATAATGTCTCCTAATAAAATAGGAAGGTGTCAGTTTAAGCAGCAGTATTTCGCTTCACTTCATCCTTCCCATCCCCAGACTGTGGCAACATTAACCTCTTCTTATAAAAAGGCACATAAAATTATTATAATTACAGAGTTATTAATTTTAAAAAGAGGGTTAGCAGGATTTTTTATTATTATTAATAGAGCTCGCACAGTACCCCTGCAAGTAAATCCCCGTGTGAAATGATGGATCCGATTGCTAATTCTATTATTAGATATTGCCTAGGAATTGCCTTTCGGGTTTTTAATTAGAGTAATTGAAACTAGAAGAGGCGGGGCTAATTATTTTTATTTTCCCCCTTTGTTATTATTTAAAAGTCATCGATAATGCTCCCTGCATTCAGATCTCGGCTTCAGAGGGAGACCTGCAACAAAGCAACAAAGGGAGAACAGGCAGATCCCCGGCTCTGGAGGCTGCAACTCCCGAGCTGGCAGCGTGTGTGGCGGCCGAGCGGGGTGTTGGGGGTCTGGGGGTCTCCTAGGAGCCCAGCCTCAGCGCAGCCCCTGCTGCCTCTGATCCGGGCGGGTACTTCACGTCAAAAAAAAAAAAAAAAAAAAAAAAAAAAGGGGGGGGGGGGAACCCAACTACAACAACAACTCCGGTAACATGAAATCAATGACCTGGCAGTTACACTCTAATTAGCGCCTCCTGCGAAGCTGCCCAGAGCCAGCCCAGGAAGCGCTGCGGCAGGGCAGGCACCGGCACCGGCCGGCACCGGCCGGGAGCCCCGCTCCCGCGAAGCCGGCCCTGGCCTCCCCCACTCGCGGCGGGGAGACGCGGGGGGCGGCCGGGCCGCTGCCCTGCGCCCAGCCATGGGGGTCCCGCAGCCGCCCAGCAGCCCCCGGCTCCGCTCGCGTGCGCCCGAGCTGTTTTTCTCTCTCCCCGAAAGGAGCAGACGATCTTGTCCATTCATCAGACAGGCAGGAATTTGGTGCTTCTGGTTGACTCCGAGCCGGGTGATTCAGGGAGAAAAGCAAGCTGGACGAACGACTCGGGAGTGTAAATTGGAGTGGAGGGCGCAAACCGCCTCGCGGAGAAGTACGGTCTTATAAACAACAGCATCATCTGGCAAAAGGGTAAAGAACTGTGCCGAGCTCACCGCTTTTCTAAAGCATCACGTTGATATTTTATACATGCACAAGAGGGGGGAGAGAGAGAGATACGTGTGATATATGTGCATAAGCACAGGCTGTGCAAGCACACAGGAGCGTTCCCCCTCAAATCTCCGCACAGGTGCATCTCTCCCCATGTTAGATGCTCCCTAGCTGTCTCCGAAAGAAATCGTTATACGCAATAAAATATATATAAATTAAAGTATCTCCATTTTGATATAGAGATTCGGGTTTATACTATACATTTCGTGCATATTGCCACGTATTCCTCTCCACAGACGAATGTATTTCGGGTATATGCGCGTAGCTGTGAATATAACGTATATACTTATAGTCATGCAGGGAATCTGAGAATTGGCAATACGTCTAGCAATAAGAGAACTCGTTAGATATATAGTTGCATAAAGGATCGTGTACAGTTACATTAAGTCCCATTAAGAGAGAGAATGTCGGTCTGCGCCGTTTCGCACACGAAATTACAATTACAAGTTCATCGCGACAGAGTGGGAGGAAATTGCCAGAAGCTGGGGTGGTCCGGTTCCCCCGCCTGGTGCCTGCGACCTCCTTCCCACCGGGGTGCTGAGGGGTTTAGGGAGCCGGAGATGGGGAAAAGGCATTTATTCAGGGCAATTAGAAAGCAGGTACCGCTTCAAAAAATGGATTTATTAAGGGGGAAAGGAGTTGAAATTATTGTTTAAAAAAAAAATTGCGCATAAACGAGTCTAACAAAGTAGGGAAGCAGAAGCAGCTTGGCGTGTAAGGTATCGCACTGGAACTGCTTCTACTTCAGACCTCGGGATTAATCAAAGAAATCGGTGCGGCTGATGAGGAGTTATTCAGCAGCTGAGCTCTGGAAAACTGCATCCATGCTTTCTTTATACATTTTATTATTTTCAATTGGGTTGAAAAATTAGGAGTGTTTAGAGAAAAGAAATACACATTTCTTCTTCCAGCGGGCTGGAAAGCTTTGATTTCATTTCCCCCCTCTCTTCTTATCTTTCCTTCCCTTTCTATTTTGCCTTCCTCCCAAGTTTGCGGTGGGGGCCGCAGGGAAGGATGCGTTTGAGAAAGTCCGAAATTGAGGCGTTTTTCTGGAGGGGGCTGCGGCCCTCCGCCCCCCCCGCACCCGCGACTCCCGCTGCCACGACTCCCCCCGGCGCGGGGAGCCGGCAGCCCGGCCGTCCCGCACCCGCCAGCGCCAGGCGGGGAGAGACAAACGCGGGCGCGTCCTGCCCGCTGTCCCGCACCTGCCTGCAAACCGCGCCCGGAGGGCTCAGCAAGTGCCTCTGTCCGCTTGCGGGCGGCCCTGGCGGGGGGTGGCGGGTGCCCCCCCTTTACGTGGACGTTCGTCGATGACCAAACTTTGTCGGGAAACTTGCGGGAAGACCCTGCCCCTGGCAGTCAGGGGAAAGATGGCAGCTGCCGGGGATGCCCCTTGCCATCAGCCCTCCGCAGCTTTCTCCGCTTTCCAAACCAAGGGGAATACGCCTGTCCCCGGGCTGGCCGTCTCCTCCCTCCGTTATTTTTAAGGATAAATCTTTAAAGCGGTTGAACCAGAATCTCCGTCCCTCGGCAGGCTCGGAGGCAAAGCTGATAGGCTAAGGGGATGCTGGGGAGGTAAAGTTGCTGACACGAGTGGGAGAAGGCAGGAGCGGCCGCAGCCCCCGCGCCCACCTGCGCTGTGCCGCGGCCACGCACGCCAGGGCCGCCCGGGAAATACCCCCGGGGGCGTCCCCGGGCGGGGAGCGCGGAGCACATCTCCCCCTATGGCCGGCGGGGTGGGGGGGGCAGGGAGGGGGGAAAGGAGCTCTTGGGCCACTCTATCAGTTATTGAAGGACCCTTCCTGGACCTGCAGAGCTCAGGGGCATTTCTCATCTCAACTCCAAATAGGAAAGGAAAAAAAAAAATGCAGTCAGCTATCTTTAATCATTGACTCGAGGGCACATTTCACATCATCTCTCAAATCTGCATTTTTTATGAAGTGGCCAAAACGTGTGCTGTGTGCCTAATTTTCTCTCCCTTATAGGCGTTAAGAAGAGTAATGAGAAATCGGCTGGAAATTAACTTGCTTCTGCCCCTGCAGCCTTCTCTCCTCATGAGAGACTGGAACTTTTATCCCTCTCGCACACACTTTTATATCAACTGGTTCAGAGCCCGGGGGCTGCCGGGGGTGGCGGGACAGGCGGGGGGGGGGGGGGGGGGGTTGGCCGCAGCGGAGTTAGGAGACAGACCTGCAGAACTCCCTTTTCTCTGCAGCTCCCAGACCATAACAGAGATTCTTGTCACAAGGACAATGGTTGTGTTCCCGGTATAAGGTGAAAGGCACACGAGTTACACCTCCCCCGGCTCTCACTCTTCCCATCAATGTCCCTCTCTCGAACCCACCCCGGCCCTCGGAGCACCCTCAAAACTCAGCGCGTCCCAGAAACCCGGGGAGCGGGAGGCAGCGGGTGCAGGAGGACATTTCCTAGGTTTTAATATACGAAAACGCATTATCACTGTTGTCATTACTGTTCCTGTTATCATTATTAGTGCCTGGAGTATTGGAGTTTTCCACCGAGGTTTGGAGTTTTCCACCGACGTGGAGGCGGCGTGTAAGGACCGGCTGCCTGGGGAAGCGAAGTGGCTTTCGCTTCCCCACTTCCCTGCACCTTGAGGTCCTTCTTTCGTCGCTCCCGCAGCCGCCCCCCAACCGTCGCCCCCCGCCCGGCAAGAGCCGAGGAGCTAGACAGCCTGTCCGTGCCTCCCCCCGCCGCGGGGCCGCCTGTCCTCCTCCCCACCCCGGGGGAGCCGTGCCGGGGAAGGGCAGGTCCTTCCCCTCCCTCGACGTGCCGGGGAACTGTTGCTCCTGCCCGAAGGCCCACCCCGGCGGCTGCGGGCCAGCGGGGAGCCGCCTGCTGCTCCCCCGCGGGACCCCTGGTCTGCCGAGGTGGGCGGGGGCGGGGGCGGGAGCCGCCGTGTCCCCCCGGCGGGAGGCACTCGCTGTGGGGCGCCGGGCGCCGGCTGCCCCCGCTGCGAGGGACTGGCGATGGCAACTGGAAGTGAACCTAGAGCAGAAAAGTGTGGGGGGAAATAACTCTTACGGCTCAAAACAGCGTTAAGCGGAGATTTAGGAGCTCCATAAAATGCCAATGGGGAAAATCGCCTCGGCGCGGGCTGCCATAAATGCTTCTGCTTTTCTGTTCTAATTCTGATGTCTACCAACTGTTTGACAGCTCTTAAAAACCTCTTCTCATGTCTTTTTTCCTTTCCTTTCCTTTCCTTTCCTTTCCTTTCCTTTCCTTTCCTTTCCTTTCCTTTCCTTTCCTTTCCTTTCCTTTCCTTTCCTCTCCTTTTTCCCCTCACTCCCTTCTTTCGGTCCACAAATGCTAGAAGGGTTTTTTTCACCCCTCATTTTCTGTTGCCCTCTTCTCATATTTTCCATCTTTCCCATTAAAATATTATCTCTGTTCTATTTATCCATCCATCCATCCATCCTCCTTTCATCGTCAAATTAAACGTCCCCTTCTTTATTCAGCCCTTTTTTTTTCTAATATTAGTAAAAATCAATGTCTGTCTGTCTGTCCATCCATCCTGATTTCCACCTTCCCACTTAGTTTCATCCATCTTTTATTTTCCCCTTCTCTACACATTAGTACAGGGCGCGCTCTGCGCCTCCAGCCTCTCGCGTTTTTTACGTGATCTTCCACTTTCCCCTGCCCCTTTCTTCAGTCCTGGCAACGGCGAGGGGTGCCCCCCGCGCCCGTGCCCCCCGCCCTCATTCCTCCCCGGCCCCACGCAGCGGCCCCCCCACGCTCCCCGGCCCCGGGGCAGCTCCCCGGCCCCGCCAGCCTGGCGGGCTCCAAGCGCAGGGCACCCGCAGGCCGCCGGGCCCCTCCTGGGGCCACAAACTTGTGCTGAACTATCCGGGGAAGGAGGGAGCGCTCACACCGCCTGTCCTGAGCCCCCGGGGAGCGCTGCCGCACCGGGGCTGCGGCACACCGGACCCAGGGAGCCCTCGCCCGATGTTGCCAGCTGCCAGGGGACGGGGGGGTGAGCGTGGGAATGAGCTGGGCGGCGCTCCTGGGCCCCAGCCTCGCCACCGGGGCTAAGCGCCGCCGTCCCCGCCGGGACCGGGGCATAAGCCCCCTGAGCGGGCCGAGGCCGCAGCCCTGTGCCCGGGGGGCCCGGAGCGGAGCCCGGCACCGCCGATCTGCACTGCCCCCTCTGGCGGGACAACGGGCAACGGGGCCGGAGCCGCCCGGCGGCTGGGGCCCGAGAGCCGCGGGGCCAGCGGGGGTGCGCCCCCGGGCCCCCCCCGGGCCGGCGCCGGAGCTGCCGGCCCAAAAGCCGGTTTCCCGCAGCCGGCCGGGCTCGGTGCCCCGGGGCGGCAGCGGGACGTCCGCCCGCCCAGCCCGCTCCTCCCCGCGCCGCGTCCCGGCCCCGGCCCCGGTCCCGGCCGCAACTTCACGCCAAGGCCGCGACACCGGCATCGCCTGCCGCAGCTCCGCCGGCCCCCACCCATCCGTCCCCCCCCAAGCCCCCGCCAGCTCCGCGATACCCCGCCGGAGAGACCCGGAGGCAGCGGGAGCCCTGCGGGGGCGGGTCCCCCCTCCCCGCCCCACAGCAGCCCTAACCCACCGCCTCCCCAGGCGCTCGCCCCCGCCCCACACCTCTCGCGACCCTCTTCCCACTCCACTGCTCTGCCACCAGCCCCGTCCCCAGGAGGGCAGCCTCCCCCCGTGCCAGAAGCATCCCTCCGACCTGGGTAGTTCAAAGTTGCTCCCGCTGGTCCCACGCCCCCCCCCCCCCGGGCAGCCCCTGGCCGAGGGGGAAGCCCACTCCACCCTCTGCTCCTCTCCCCTTCCCTGCGCCCTCCCCGGCACCTCCACCCCCGCCCAAAGGCACCGGGGGGGCGGGCCCGGCGCCGGGGCACCGCGCGGGGCCCGCCGGCAGCGACACGGGCGTCCCCGCGCCCCTGAAGTCGCCCCGAAACTCCCGGAAGGGGCCGGCTGGCCCCGGGCTCGGCTGCCGAGGGGCCGCGACGCTTGGGGGTCGCCTCACCTCTGCCCTTGCACCCCCCGCGCAGGCTCCTCAGCCCGTCCCCCCCTTCGAACCCTTTCTATCCTTCCGAGCGCACCCGACCTCAAAGGGAGACGAGGCACCGGACGAAGGGAAAGGCACCCACTTCCTTACGCCGCTCTCCAGCCGAACGGCCAAGCAGTGTGCCCCCTGCTCCCCGTGTCGCTGGTGGCTGCCCTGTTACCTGTTGCAGCCACTTTCTGCCTCGGTCTATGGGAAAATATCCTGCCTCCCTCCTGCATCCCACATCCCCATCAGGAGTTTATTCCTTAAAACACTCCGTCCCGGTTTCCCTCCAAAAACTCGCAGGCGGCCGGACCCCCAGCCCGTGGCGGAGGAGTCGGGGAGTTCCCGGGGGGGTCCCTTGGGGGCCGGGGGCCGCGCTCCCGCGGCCGGGAAGAGGCGGCCGGTGCTTGGCGGGAGCAGGGCGAGCCGCGCTCCCTCTGCCTCCGCATGTCCCTGGGAACTTTCTGTTCCGGAGTTAACTATTAACTGCAGGAAAACAGGCAATTTTCTTCGGAATGTGAACTATTTCCTTTATCCACCAGATAGATGGGGTGATTGATTAATATGGAAATTTATATTAAAATATGGGTCGCAGGCATGAACACTTTCCCTGTAGTCACAGCCGCACAGAGGAACAGGCGTCCAGGGCAAAGCGGCGCACGGAGCTACTGCCGGGGTTCTCCTGGCCCGCCAAGACGCGTTAATGGGGAAATGCACGCGGAGGCAATTAGGACAGCTCACGTTAACACATTCCGAACAGCGCTGAGGGAAAGGGCGCCCGGAGGGGGCCCAGGAGCACCCACACGGGGGAAGAGGGGCCGGCGGCCCCGCCGCGGAGGCGGGGGGTGCTGGGACAATGCTCGGTGGCCACCTCGGGAGCAAAGGCGGGGGTCCCACATGCTGGTAGGGCCGGGGGGGGGGTGAAAACCAAAGAGAGCCAGGCACGCGGAGACGGCGTGCAGCCAGCCAGGTACCCCCCGCCCGTCCGCAGGGAAGCAGCTCGCTGCGAGGGGAGAAGGCAGGAATTGCAGCGGCAGGTCCGTGATTGCGGGCTCGAGTTGGGCAGCACCTCGGCAGGGCTCCCGGGCAGGGACAGACGTATGCCCGCGGTGTACCGCGGGTCCCCCCTTCTCAGCCGCTCGCCCCTTGCACCCGCGGCAGCAGCGGCACTTGCGGCCCAGGGCCGCCCCCCGACGGGAGCTGTCGGAGCCCGCAGCGCGGTCAGCGGCCCGGTTACCGCCTCCCCGGCCCCACCGCGCCCTGCCGTTCTCCCTCGGCCGGCCCCGTCCTAATTAACAGGCGCCTCTTTTAATTAAGAGGAGGACCGGCTCGGTGGCGACCCCCGCTCTGCCCGGCCGCCCCCCCCGCCGGGCGGGACCCCCGGGGGCCCCCCGGCCGCCCCCGGCCCCGCAGGAGCGCTTGGCGAGGCACCTGCTCCGCCCGGCCCGCTCGGCTCAGCCCCCCGGCGGCGTTTTTCGTGCTCCTTCCCCCCTCCCTCTCCCTGCCGATTCAGATGTTATCCCACTCACCCCCCTCCCTTCTCCTCTCTTTATTCTGGGGAGGGGGGAATTTTCCAGTCTCCTTCGCCGCTTTTTCCTCTTCTCCGGGTCTGCCCCTCTCCCCCTCGCCCCCTTCCCCCCCGTTTCCCTGCTCCTCGCCCCCCCGCCGACGTTTGCTTGTCCCGGTGCCCGGACGATCATCGCGGTGTATGAAGTTCTAACTGGTTTGTGTCAGGCAGCTCTCTCTAAGCAGCCTGGCGTGACGGATTAAACATCAACTAGTTAAATAAAAATTAATATCAACTGCCTCCTAACTTCTAATGTCATGTTGTTTATAACTAATGAACTGATTAGGGGATAAACACATCAGGAAGACATTTCTGCTTCCCTGCTCTTTCGAGAGAGATTTGCAGAATTCAAAGTAAATCTCCCAGAGTCCCTCCTGGGTTTTTCCCACACCAGCCTGGGAGGGAGGAGGGGGATCCCGCGGGGTTCGCTGGGGCCAGGTCGGAGGGAGCCGGCGCCTGGGTGAGGGTCACCCGCGCTTATGTCAGCATCTCCCCGCGGCAGCGCGTTTCGGAGCGGCGGGCAGGGCTGGGGCTGCGGCGGGGCGAGGAGCCTCCAGACCCGCGGCTGCTGCCGACCGGGCTGCAGACGGCGCCTTGGAAAAATGCTCATTGCTGCCATTATTGACTTTTGGCGTCCCGTTTTAATATTTAAAATTAAATTTCTCTTCCCCCCCCGCCCCCCCTTGCTTGAAGCGACAATCGATGCTTTTTAAGTGTTACGAAGGAAAGCGCTGCCTCCACCTTCTTTATTTTTACAACGATCCACTTGTCTGGGGCACGCTTTTCGCCAGTCCGCGTTGTTAACATTTTCCTAAACACTTTAGAAAAAGAAACACATGCACACACAAAACCCCCAACAGCCTCATCTTGGAGACGTCCCAAGCTTTTAAATACTGTTTGCCCAGCACCGCCGGCTCTGACAAGACAATAATAACAGGGGAAGCTTTTTAAAACCAATTTAGCAAATGCAGAAATGTAATTTTAATGAAGAATCGATAGCAGAATGGTTCATTTTTCCTGGGACTCCTTGTTGGAGCTGAGAGAGACTTTCAATCAATGGGGAGATGGAAGAGGGGGGCTGGAAAAGAGAAAGAAAAATATTCGCTCGGTGATGTCTTTAGCACTGGGAATTTTTCTTCTTTTCTTTGGAGCTTTGTTTTATTAATTATTTATTTTCAGTCGCGAAGCCTCTACCAAAATGAGGCCGTAAGAGCAAGGAAGAGGCGAGTGGACAGATAGATGGACGGACGGACGGAGGGATGGGCAGGCAGACAATCCCGCAAGAGCACAAAGCCGGGTGCTCCCAGGGGCAGACTCCACGGGACTGCCTGCCGCCGCCTGCCAAGTCTGACGGAGCCCCCGGCCGGCTCCCCCGCCGCCCCACCGGGAGGCTGCCCGAGACCCGCGCGGAGTGCTGCCGGCCCCCGGGTGGGCTGCGCCGCCGCATGGACCCCCCCTGCCCGGCTCCCCCCGGCCCGGCCCGCTCACCCCACCGCCAGAGCCCACCGCCTCCCTCTTCAACTCGGAGGAAGTTCCTCCTCTGTCCCGCGTCCCCCTCTCCTTGCCAGCCCCTCTCCGAGCACATTTTTATGGTAATAAGACAACAAATTAATCTGCTGTTGCAACAAGACTTCCCTACAGGTAGCCAGTTTGCGGGAGGGGGGCAAGGGGAAGCAGATTCAAAGTCCAGGCGCTGCCCCCCCGCAGCCCCCCCCCAAGCCCCTTCCCTCCCCGGCTACACAGCCCTGCTACACTGGAGCAGGTGAGACTCTCTCCACTTTTATAAGCAGCAGCGCTGCACTTGCTTTGATTGTTATTTATTTTCTCCTCCTTTTAGCCTGTCCCGGCTCAGCAGAGCGGCGTTTCTTTCTCTGTGGCTGGCCTTTTTTTTTTTTTTTTTTTTTTTGGTGGTGGTGCTCTGGTGTGTGTGTGTGCGTTGTTATCTAAACCGTTTAGTTTTGGGTGGTTGCGCCTAGATCTCGAAAGTCAGCGGGGGAAAGCAAGACACCCAAGCGGGGAGGAGAGAAGCGAAGAAAAGGCCGCGGCGGATCTACTGGTTTGCAGCCGTCCCGGGGAGACGGGCCATTAGGCAGAGGAGCCATGGCTCACAGCTCAGGGAGAGCAGGTAAGGGGGGGGGGGGGGCGCTGAATATTCAGCAGGGAGGGATGAGATCGTCACCCCCAACTCCCTCCTTTGGCAGGAGGCAGCTTGCCTCTGCTCTCCTTCACACACACCCTCCTCGCCTTGCCAGATTCCCCTCTAAGACTCGTCACCTCACCTGCTAAATGCCCCCGCTGGCCTAACGGGGGCCCGCTCCAGGCCCCCTCGACGGGCTCGGTTCCCCCGTTCGGACCGGGAGGGCTGTGCCAGGACCCGCAACGCAGCCGCCCTTCAGGCGCCAGGGCGAGCCGGGCCGACCCCCGGCCCCAGCCCTAGCCCCGCCGCCCACCCCGCCGCCAGCCCCCAGCCCGCTTTACACGCCAGTTTTGGCGATTTGCCCCTGCCCCGCAGCTTCCTCCCGTCCGTAGAAAGTTCAGGGCATCGCCTAAACTCTCCTCCTCGACTCCCCGCACCGACCTCGGCCCGCTGTGGGGCCCTTGGCGCCCGTCCCCGCCGCGGGGCTCACCGGCCGCCCAGCGCTGGCCGCTCTCCGCGGGGCCGACCCGGGGGCCGCGGCAGCATCGCCCCCACGAGGGTTGGCTCTGCTCCCCCCGAAACCTGCCCCGCCGCCCGGGAGGCTCTCCGGATTGCCCCCCCCCCCCCCCCCCGGCCGCTCCCCGTCGTCAATTTTATGATTTGCAAACAAAGCTTCAAACAAACCCCGCCGGAGAGGAGGCTTTCCCCGGCGCTGCCGCTTGCGGTAAAGGCACCATTACGCGGATTTGGTTCCCTCAAATCACGTATATAAATGGAGCTGCTTGTAATTTAGAGATCGGGGAGGGGAGAACACAGAGGTTTAAAACGCAAACCTCGCCGAGCGCCAGTACGGGGCCGCTGCCGGCCGGGGGGAGCCCTGGCGCGCGGGGGGCCGGGGCGCGCGGCTCCGCTGCCTGTGGCCCTTGCTGCTGGGGTCGCAGGGTGAGGTGCCCCCGTCTGGAGAGCGGTTCGAGCAGAGGGACACGGACGGGAGGCAAATAAAACCACCCGCCCTTCAGGAAAACACATCTCTTTTCTGTCGATAGATTCCCTATATATAAGCGCGCGCGCACCGCCTCAGTAAATCTTAATATCAAATACGCTGTGTGTGTATGTATATACGCGCATATACGCACATACACGTGCGAGCGTATATTTTCATAATCGAACCAACAGAGTCTATTATATATGCCGTATATTACATATAAACACCACGAAGATTCACCAAACGTAAAGGAAAAATATAAAGGCAACAAAAAAGGCCTCCCGAAAGAAAAGGCCACAGCGGCTTTTTTCTCTGTTCTGCACCGAAAACCTTCAAAGTCGAAACTAAAAAAAACCTTCAGAAAGTTTGCAACTCCCTCTGCTCCTTTTCCCTTCTGTGTTTTTAAAGGATCTGCCGAAGTCCCTTTGCATCTGAGGTTTAAATAGGGAGATCAATAGAAAACAGTTGTAATGATCTAATTAATTATGGCAAAATTAAAAGCGAGTAGAAAATCAATCTCTGATGGTGTTGAAGATGGAATTAAATTGATAGTCCATCTGTTCACCTCCTAGACCGTATAAATATGCAACCCAAGGACGGAGCTAATGGGATCAAGCTGCCTGGGAGACTCTCTCTCAATCTCTCTCTTCTTTTCACTCCTTCCCTTGCCGAGGTTGAGCTCCCGGGCTGTCCCCGCTCCCACCGCGGCCCTGGGGCTGCCCCGCGCCACCCGCTCCGGGGGGCAGGCGAAAGGAGCTTGTGCCGAGCAACTCACACCGACACCAGCAGCCTGCAAACCCGAGGGCAAAAAGCTGTATGGTTGGGAGGGGTGTGTGTAAAAAAAGGGAAGCTGAGGAGACAGCCTTCAGTGACAGCGTGATCCCCATCGTGCTGTTTTTAAATCAAACGGACAGGCTTGATGATGATGATGATGATGATGATGGCTACGGAGTAGGCTGGGGATGCTCGCTCTCCCTCCCTCTAAGCGTCTTTTTTACATCGGTGGGGGTTTCAGAAAAGTCAGCCGTTTCTTTAGCCGGATTTCTACAAAATACCGTGTGTGCGCTGGCAGGGAGAGGCGACACATTGAATTGGTTTTGTTTGTCGGGATTTTCCGACTGTGTGAAGCTCTGAGGGCAGAGACCCAACGGGAGGACCTCGGTGCCGCCGTGTCCCGACGCCGGCCCCCCCCGCACACCTGCCCGGTCTCCGCCGGGCCAGCCCCCCCCCCGGGCTGCCCCCAGCCCCCTCCCCCCCCACACCGCCCACCGCGGCGGGCTGCGGGGCTGCCAGCGCCACCTCAGAGGGAAGGAGCGTCGGTGTCGGTGCTGAATTAAAGAGGGACAACGCAATTCCTGTATTTACCCGTTGAAAAAAAAAACAAACCAAACACCAATACCGAAAGAGCCTTTTCTCCCCATTTCCCGCTGATTCGCAGGTGCGGGGCCCCCGCACGCTAAGCGCAGCGAGAGAGGACGAGCTGTGGGGCTGGGGGAGCTCCCCACCGCCCCGGCCCCTGCGGACTGTGAAAAATGAAAGCCAGGGGCTGCGGGTCCGCCGCTGTGTATCGCCCGGGTTAGAGCTGCGTGGGGTGGGACGCAGTGCGGGGGGGGGAGGGGGGGGGAAGTGTCGCTTAAATAAGTGAAGCCTAAATATAAATCAGCTAAGGCGGGGGGGCCCAGGCCCGGCTCTAACCGCGTGTGCACACCCCCACCACTGCCCCTGTGGGGGCCAAAAACCCGGCCCGTCTGCCCCCGGGCTGTGTCATGCAGCCCTGTCAGAGCCCAAGCCCCGCCGCGGAGAGCCCCCCGGCTCCGGCTGCCGCCACCGGGCCCGGGCCGCGCTGCCGGGGCTGGAGCCGGGGCCGGGGCTCGGCGCAGGGCCGGGGCAGGGGGCGGGGGCCGGTGCTGCCTGCGGGGACGGCCCTGCCAAAGTTTGCCTTCCCCTCACACTTCCCCATCCGGCCAGAAAGAGTGCCCGGGGGGGAGCAGCCCGCAGCAGCAATCGGATTTATTAATTGATGTATTGAAAAGAAGGATTGATTGACATCTCCTAATGGAAATTACAGCCCCGCTTTCTTGCTGCACGCTGCCCTCCCGGCTATCCCTTCATAAAGAAACCCTTGAGGCGAAAGGTAAATTTTCATTTAAAGTGCCCAATTTCAGTCCTCAATTTCACAGATTAGATACATTTTAAACACAGACACACATATTGCAAATCAGAAGCTAATTTAATTATAAATCAAAACTGGGCATAAATCTGCACTCACCACAAAGGATCCATTTAGCAGAATGCAACCACCTCCCCTAACCCTGGAAATCTGCCTTGCAGAAATAACATTGTATATACATTGCCAAAGTTATGGCTTGTGCACAGTTCAAAGAGATCCACGGGAGATATTTTTTCCCCACGCTGGGGGAGGGGTATAGCCCCGTGTGTCAGAAATTAGCCGATCACATGGTGACAATTTCTCTTTCTCCTAGAGAAAGGAATTCTCCGATAAATAAAAGTTTGCATAGATGTAGAAGGTTGTAATTCTGAACTTACAGGCTGGGAGGGAGTCGGAAGCGGCAGATTTTTGAAGTCCAGCAGGTCAGGATCAACACACACGCTCACACACACTCACACACGCACACACACGCACCCACGCACCCACAGAGCCGGGGTTCGTATTGATTTGGTGACGTTTGGTTTGCAGCCTTCAGAGGGCTGAGGAAGGAGGGAAGGGATCAGGGTGCAAGAGAGGAGAAGGCGAGACAGGCAGCCAGGAAAAGCGCTCGGCGGCTCGGACGGGCGCCGTCCCTCCGCCCCGCCGTCCCTCCGTCCCTCCGTCCCTCCGCCCCGCCGCCCCGGAGCCGCTCGCCCGCTCCCCGCTGCGCGCCGCCCGCCCTCGCCCGCACAGTTGCTCCCTGACTCCATCCTTCTCCCGAGTCTGCCCGGCTGAGGCATCCCGGGGAGCTGGCGGGGAGATCCGGTGTCGGCTCACAATCCAGTCCTTCCCCGCCCCCTCCACCTTCCAGCTCCTCTTTTTAAGTTAAGATTCTCCCCTTCCCTCCTTCCTTCGATTTCTCCTTCTCTTCCTTCACCACGCCGGAGACTGCCCTTCCCTCAGCCCCGCCGTTTCCCCGCACTCTGCGTTCCCCTGCCTCTCGCTCTGCGTCTTCCTCAGATGCACTAAACTCCGAGGCCATTAACAGCTGATGTTAAAGAGGAATGACTCTTCCTGCCACTCTTTTTAATTAGGCGCCGAACTTGGGCTGTCGCGGCTCCCAGCCAGGGGAAGGGAAGGGAAGGGACTGACCGAGACCCCCTGCGCGAAGGGAACGGGCGGGGAGAGAGAACTGAAACCGCCCGGGCTGCCGGCTTTCCCAGAAAGAGGGGAGGGGAGAGAAAGTTTCCCCACCGACTTACGAGCAGTTTCTCCTGAAGCCCCGCAGACCCCCGCTCCCCTCCCGCCGGTGCCGGCACTGCTCCGCGAGCAGGACCCCCGCGCCCGGCCGGGCGAGCCCCAGCGCTCACCTGCGGCGCTCGCACCGGGCGGAGGGGCCGCGCCAGGTCCTTTGTTGGTGCGTGCCCAGCCTTTGTTCGGCGGCGGAGAGCAGCCTGCCTTCCCGGCCCCGCTCCGGCGCGGCCCCGCGGCCCGGGAGCCGGCCCTGGCGGGGGGAAGCGGGGGCCGCGCCAGGGCTCGCAACGGGGCTTGAGGAGCGCTGCCAGGAACGCGGCCGGGGCAACTTTCTCTGGGGAGGTGGGTTCGTGTGTGTATAGAAATTGTCCGGGCTTAGCTTGGCGGGGAAGGGAAAGAAGACGGGCAGGGGAGAGGGAAAGGAAGAAAGATGGGAAGAGAGAAGGGGGAGAGAGAGAGAAAGACAGAGAGAAAGAAAGAAAGGGAGAAAGAAGCTGAGAGAAAGGAGAGAAAGAAAGAAAAGAAAGGAGAGAGAAGGCGAGAAAGAGGGAAAGGGGGGGGGACGGGACGACGGACACAGAGGGAAAGAAGCAGAGCAGGAGAGAAAGAGAGAAAGGAGAAATAAAGTCTGGAGGCATATCTATCACTTTCTAATGCATGTGTGGAGAAGCCTGCGCCCAACTTCCCCCGGCCCCGCGCAGGACGCGGAGCGCAGCGGCCGCCCCGCTCCCCGCGGGTCCCTTTGTGCCACCAGTTTGGCGATGGGAATCCCAGGCAGTCATTACCACACTTTGGCCCCTCTGACTGCTGGAATTACCCTTTCCGGGGACTTTAATGGGCAAGCCATAGGGTTTTTCGCTGATCCGCAGCAGTTTTCGCTCCCTCCCCGTTTTTATGGGTGTATTATAGTTAGGGGTTATATAAATGTTTTTGCGTGTGATAACTGTAAATCCTAACATTTGCAAATGGCCCGGAGGCAAACTAACCTTGGACGGGCAGAGAGAGGGAGGGAGGGAGGGTCTCCCACTACTGCTGATTAAAAGGAGACTTTAATAAGCGTCTAATTCACTCATCGGGAGTTTTATGGAGAAATTAGAGGAGGACAAAAAAAAGACATCTCCAGCGCGGAGGGAGGAGGAGGCAGGCAGAGGGGGGCTCCCACGCCTCCTCCCCGGCGGTAGCCCAGGGCAAAGGGAAGAGGCAGCTGGGCCTCGCCAGCGCCGCAGCCTCCCATCACCAGAGGGCCGGGAGGGTTCAGATCTGGGCCAGCTCCTTTGGGCCAGGCGCAGCACGGCCCCCCGCGCTCGCCCCCAGCCCCGCTGTGGGCAGGCAGAGGGGTAGCAGGGCCGGGGCACAGACAAAGGCAGCGCTCCGCGGCGGCGGCTTCGTGGCGAGCGGGCGGCCGAGCCGGGGCCGGGCCCCCGTGGCGGCGAGAGCTGCCCCAGCCCGGGGCCGGAGCGAGGCCCAGGCCCGGCGCCGGGAGTCGGGAGCCGGGAGCCAGGAGCCCTCTCCCTGCCTACCCGCCTGGGGAGGGCGAGGCTGGGCCGGCGGGCTGCGCCCAGGCCGGCCCCGGCCCCATGTGTCTGTGCCCGGGAGGCTTGGCGACTCGCCCCAGCTCCGGCCGGCCCCGTGCGCTGAGAGCTGGCTTTGTTGCAGAAGTGTCTCTTCACATTGTTGGCTTTTCCCCCCAACTCTTTCTTTCTCCCCACCCCCCACCCCCTCACCCCCACCCCCAATGAGGCTGCAAAAGGTCTCCGGCTTGTCTCGTTTTTGTGGCAAACGCTCTCTTGTAAAGAGGAGAGGTTAAAGTGTTGGTGACTGAATAAAGAGCAGCACACGTGGGCTATTACCATTCAGGGCAAACAAATGCAGAGCAGGGAAAAGCCAGCAGCAGGCAGGGCAGGGGGAGCGCGGCCCCCCGCGCACACACGCACCCGCCCGCCGGCAGGGCCCGTCCGCCGGCCTCCGCGCGGCCCCGGCGCCCCCCAGACATGCAACCCACCCATGGCTCACAAAGGAGTGAGAGAAAGGGAGAGGGGGAGACATGAGGGGGTCTTAGATGGGAAAAAAAGAAAGTAGCTTTAGGGGGAATGTGCTGTGGAGTGTGAAATTGCAGCCCGTGGTGCTCCATATTGTACCAGAAGCTCTCCAAAAACTCATCCTCCAACGTGACCAGAGGTGCTGAGAGGGGGAGAGAGAGGGAGAGGGGGAGAGGGGCTCAGAGACACAGGGGGAGGGGAACGATGGGCATCTTTTATTCTTTTTGCTCTCTCTTTTTTATTAATTGTTCATTTAAAATCTAACTTCGTGCTTATTTGTTAAACTCAGCCACCGAGAGCAATCTTGGGTCTCCTGGGCAGAGCAGCTGGGGGGGCAGCCGGCAGGGTCCTGCTCCACTCCCCTCGCCCTGCCCGGCCCGGGGAAAACCTCTCAGGCAGCTTTGATCTTGCTCCCACATCTCCACACCGCTGCCTGGCACCTCGTCCCTGCCCCATCGCCCTCTCTCCCGGGAAGATCAGACCCCAGCACCCCTCATAGCGAAGGAGTGATCCCTGGTCCAGACACCCCCTTCCCCTGGGTGCTGGCTGGGGAGTGGCAGCAGGATGTCTGCTCAGGCCAGAAATCACTCTGTCCTTAGACAAAGCACCCCAAAAGTCGCCTGGGAAGGTTTTATCAAAGCACTCCCTTCCTTGAAGACCCTTCTCACACTCACACACATGCCAACTCCTTCCTTTAAATGTCCACAGCCCTGCCCCCCCCCTCCTTTTTTTAAAATCTTTTCACAGCCAGGGATTTTGCCCCCAACTTTCTCACATGAGGTTAACTTAGTTGTTGCAGGTCAGGAAAATACATACAGAAGGTCAGTGCACATTTCTCCTGCAAATTTGTAAATATGGTAACGTGGTGTTGGGCAGCATCAAGGGCCTGGCTAAACCACCTCCGAAGCACCAGCACTATGGCTGTAGATGCTCACCTGGTGCTCACACGGGGAGGAAGACAGGCGGTGCGTGGGGCCAAGGGACTCATGGCACCTCGATGCAAGGTCAACACAAAAATTCTGCATCCTCTGCATGCCATCCCACTAGCTAAGGTCGCGTTTAGCTGGTTTCCAGCATAACCAGTGACAGAAAACCTGTAGAAAACTGGGAGCCAAGCTGGGCACAAGCCCTGGCCCCAGAGAGGATGATGATGGTAGACATGAGGGCTTTGCTGCAGGCCTGGCTTCTCCCAGGGGCTCCCGTCACCTCCCGCATTGTTCCCGGCCCGAGCGCCCTTCCCAGGGCCAGCAGCCGGCGGTGAGGAAAACGCCAGGAACAACACTTGTTCCACCCGCATCCCAGGGACACGGCCAGCACGGCAGGTTGGCCAAGCCAAGGAGCACGGGGCAACCGCAAAGGCCTTGGAGGGAGCTGACAGGGCCCTCCGGGTATGTGTATTGGGGCCGGGGGTGGGAACAGGATCAGTGGAGAAGATTTCGGCTGGATCAGCTGGAGAAAGCCGGCTAACGAAGCAGATCGAAAGATAGCTATCGCAGCAACTCCCCCCAAAAGTTTATTTTTCTTGAAAGTTCCGCAGAAAGGCAGCCGTCTCTTTTGAAGTGTAAATGTTCCTAGCTGGGAGGAAGGGGGGGGGTCTGGGTTTGCGAAGAAGGGGAGATCCTTAGATCCTCTTTGAGAAAGAGTAAAAGAAATAAAAGGGGGGAGAAAAAGAGAAGAGAAAACAAAAAAAAAAAAAAAAAAGAAGAGAAGGGAAAAGAGATGAAAAGAGAAGAGAAAAAAAGAAGATATGAAAAGAGAAAAGAACAGAAAAGAACAGAAAAGAAAAACGAAACAAAACGAAACGAAAAGAAAAGAAACGAAAAGAGAAGAAAAGAAAAGAAAAGAAAAGAAAAGAAAAGAAAAGAAAAGAAAAGAAAAGAAAAGAAAAGAAAAGAAAAGAAAAGAAAAGAAAAAAGAGAAAGAGGAGAGATGGAAAGGTTCATTTGAAGTGGGATGAGGAAAAAATGCACCCAAGGCGGGTGAAGTGGGAATAGGGCTGGGGAGATGCATGTGGAGCTGCGGGAGCAGGAAGAAGCCCACGGTCTCGGCCTCACCCGGTCCCGCAGGGAACAGAGCCGTGCCGGGGCCGTGGGGACAGGCCGGTATTTTTACTTTGGGCAGACAGAAATTGTTCGGTGGATTTAAATGTTGACAAAGCAATTCTTCCAGGAAGTCTGGTGCGGGATGGGGTACCAGGTGATACTGTGGTATGCGTGGTGAGGGTAGGGGACAGCAAGTGAGGAGCTTTTTCCTTCTTCTTTTCCCTTCCTTTCCCTTCCTTTCCCCTTTCCTTTTCCCCTTTCTTTTTCCCTTTCCCTTCCTCCTTGCCTTCCTTTCCTAAGAGAACGGTCCCGTTCTACCAGGCTCCCCCGTTTCCACAGGTTCCTCCGCACCGCGGGACTCAAGACTCGCAGAGGGCTCACGGTGTGTTTCTCGCGTCCCTCACTCCTGCCGTTCTCCTCACTGAGATGGGGAAACAGCACCAGGGAGGGAGGAAACTACGGCAAAACACATTCCTGGGGGGAGATTCGGGGCTCGCCCCCCGCCCCCCCCCGGGCTGTTATCTGCTCGCCATACAATCAACAGTTACAAGGGCCCGCAGAATCCCCGCGGGAGGCGAGGCGGACGCCCCAGCGCTCCTGAGGGCACAGGCGGGGGGTGACCGACCGGGGCGCTGGACAGGGGGGCGGGCAGGACAGGTACCACCCGCGGGGCGCGCCCCGCTGCCCCTGCCCCCCCGCCTCGGGCCGCGGCCCGGCTCGACGGGGCGCCCGGGGAGAAAGGGAGGGGCAACTGCCGGCAGACGGGGGGACTGTGCCTGCCGGGCGGAGCGGGGTTACGGGAGGGCCGTTGGCCGCCGCGGGCAGCACGGGGGCTGCGGGGGGCGGCAGGGGCTAAGGGCGGCGGCAGGGCCGGGGGTCGCGGCAGCGCCCGGGGGTCGCGGCGGCCCCGCCGCCGGCCCGGCCCCGCCGCCAAGCCGACCGGAGGGCGCCATCTAGGGGCCGCGGCGGGGAGCGCCGCTGCCCCGCACCTGCGCCCGGCCGGCCCCGCCGCGGGTGGGCGGCCCCGCCGTGGGCTCAGCAGCCCGGCGCGGGGTGCGAGCGGCTGATAAGGCGGGCGGCGGGTGAGTGGCGGACGCGGGTGGGCGAGCTGCGGCCGGCGGGTCCGGGCCGCCGAGGGGGGGGGCGACCCCGGAGCGGGGCCTGCCGGCGCAGCGCAGCGGCCGCTCGCGAACTTGGCGCGGGGCGGGACCCTCGGGCGCGGCGCAGGGGGCCCGGCCGGGCGGGGGGCCCGGCCCGCGCGAGCGCGGAGGCGCTGCTGGGAGGGCGCTGCCGGGGCCGTGCCCGCCGTGCCTCTGCGCAGCGCGGGGCCGGGGCGCAGCGCTCCTTACTTGGTGCTCAACCCTCGGCGGTGTCAAAAAAGAAAATTATTATTTTTCCCCAAACCATCCCTTTTTGCACGCAAGGGAACGAGAGAGGGGAGCGGGGGGAAAGAAAGATAAAGCATCAGCTGAAGTGCCAAAATGATTTATGAGACAGTAGAAAATATTTCATAAAGATCTCTCACAGACTCTTTACTTAAACCAGTTAGAAAACAAAAGCGGCTGTTTCGTGACAGATCAGCAGAGGGATGGGGCAGGATGACGGAGGAAAAGAGGAGCAGGAGAAAGTACGTTTCAGGTGATGATGAACTCGCCGCCTGAAAACCAAAATTGAGCTCGCAATTCGTGCCTTGTCTTTCTACCCCTGGTTATCACCCTCAGAAGGTGTTTCTCCCTCGCTCTCTGTTGCTCTGCCAGGTCAAAGACACGTCTATTTTAGCCGCAGACTTACCTGTGAAACAATTTTAAAATTCCACTCTAGCATTAAATAAAAAAAAAAAGAAAAAAAAGAAAAAGAAAAAGAGAAAAAGCGGCGGGGATGGGGAAAGTTGAATTTGCTGTTATTTCCCCAAACGCGCGCGGGGGGAAACTTCGCAGTGGCTGCAAGGGGCCCGGGTGCGGCTCAGAGGGGTGCCAGGAGCCCGCCCTGCCCTTCTTTCGTTCTCTCTTGCCTCCTCTCGGGCTCTCTGGCTTCTATTTCTTTATTTTTCTTCTTTATGTCTTCCCCTCCTGATCTCCCTCGCCCCTCTCCTTTTTCCTTCCTCTTTGCTCCCCACCTCCCTTCTCTCTGTCTCTCCCCGTCCGCCTCCCGCTCCCCGCCGCACCCCGCGGAGCCCTTGGCGTGCACCGACCACCCCACGCCCCGTTTCACCCCCACTAATAGACCTCGGTAACAGAGCGGGGCGTGAGCGGGGAGATGAACCGCCGGGCCGTGTGCGCGGCCGCTCAGGGAGTTGGGATCCAGAGCCGCAAGTGACAACAAAGCGGGGCTCCCGTCCCCGCCGCGGGCCGTGCCGTGCCGCCCCGCACACGCGTGGCCCGGGGCGCTCCGGAGCGCGCGGCCGGGTCTCCCCCGCCGTCGGCGCTCCCGAAGGCGGCGGCCCCCCCCGCGCCCAGCGCCGCCGGCCCGGCTCTCCTCTCGTCTCCTCTCGTCTCGTTTCGTCTCCACTCCTCTCCTCTCCTCTCTTCTCCTCTCCTCTCCTCTCCTCTCCTCTCCTCTCCTCTCCTCTCCTCTCCTCTCCTCTCCTCTCCTCTCCTCTCCTCTCCTCTCCTCTCCTCTCCTCTCCCCTCCCCTCCCCTCCTCTCCCCTCCTCTCCCCTCTCCCCTCTCTCCTCTCTCCTCTCTCCTCTCTCCTCTCTCCTCTCCCCTCTCCCCTCTCCCCTCGCCTCTCCTCTCCTGGCCGCGCTCGGCTCGGCGCGCTGGCGAATCAGAGAGTGTCGGAATCTATTGCCTTTGTCTGACAAGTCATCCATCTCCGGGGAGGCGGGCGGGGGGCTGAGGGCGCTGCGGCTTTTAGAGAGACACACACCGGGAGCGGAGGCTCCAGTCTCCGGCCCCGGCTGCTCGCAAGCACTTCCCACCTCGGGCCAAAGTCCGCCGGGCGCCGGATCCTCGGCCCGGCCGAGAGGAGGGGGCGCGCCCGCCCGCCGCTCGCCGCTTACCCGGGGATTGCTACTCCGCTTTGAACTTAAATGAACTAGCCCCGGACCGCGGGAGGAGGAGGAGGAGGAGGAGGAGGAGGGAGAGCCGCGTCCTCCTGCGCCTTCTGCCGCCTGGCCGCCGGCCGCACCTTGCTCCGGCACCCCCTCCCCGCCGCCGGGGATGCTCTGAGCCCTCCCAGCCATGACACCCACCTGCCCCCCGGCGCCGCCAGCCCCTCGCTCCCACGGACTCTGCTGACTCCGCCGGCCCCACCGCTCCGGCCCCCCAGAGCCGGCGCAGCCCTCCCGCCCCCCGGAAAGTACTTCGCGCCCCGCTCCACCGGGCAGGGGGGCCAGCGCAGCCCGCCGCTCCCCTCCTATCCTCTCCTTCTGTGTTTTATTTTTTTGTTTGGTTTGGGTTTTGTTTTTTTTTTTTGGTGTTGTTTTTTTTTTTCTCCCCTAAGTCTTGAAGTTGAGTTTTAGAGGCGACACGGCGGCTTCAGCCGATTTCTTCCCCTTCCTTTGCCTCCCCATGGATATGCACTGCAAGGCAGACCCCTTCTCAGCAATGCACCGTGAGTACTGGAGCCCGGCTCCTTCTGCTGCTCTCCCTCCTTCTCATCCCTCCATTCCTCCTTCCCCAACCATTCTTCCTCGCCTGATCCTCCTCCGGGTCCATCCCTTCCCCGCCAGCCTCTCCTCCCGCGGCCAAGCCCGGGCTCAGAGCCGCTCAGCAGGCAGGACGGGCACGGCCGGCCGCGGCGGCAGAGCCAGGGTCCCGGGCAGCCCCGGGCCCGGGGGGAACGGAGCTCCGTGCCAGGGGCGGGGCGGGGGCCAGGATCCCCAGCCCGGGGGGCAGGGGGCTGTGTGCGACCGTGCCTGCGCTGCGTGCCGTGTGTGTGCGAAAGAAAACACACACACACACCCCGAACCAGACCTCTCCTCCGCAAAGGCACTTTCCCCATCGCCCCTCAGACAACGCGAGTTCATTCCTACTCGCGTCAGCCCCGGGCTGGACCTGCACCCCCCGCCCCGCCGGGCGGGGGTCCCCCGACCCCCGCCGTGGCTCCGAGCCCCCGTTTGCCCCGCGGTCCGAGGCTGCTCGCGCTGACTCCGGGTTTCAGTGGCAGAGGGGAGACGCCGGTTTAAATCCACGGCGGGCTGGTCGGCGGCTCCGCGCCTCGGCCGGGCTTGGTGAAAGGCTGGGTTGCGGGGAAACAGGACAATTGTGTGGCCGGGAGATGTGGCGGCTTCGGAGGCTCCCGAGAAGCCACGGTCCCTCCTGGTTTATTTACCAGGTGCCCGGTGCGCATTTTAAATGTATTCCTGGCACAGAGGAAAGCGCATTCGTGATGTATTTTCACTTTAAAGAACCTTTCTATAATAGGGGAGCGAAGGAAAGCGAGAAGACCCCTTTACCAGGGACTGTAACAAGGCATTTTCAGGAATTTTAATTTCACCGCACGGAAGGAAAATAATTCCGAGATTTAAATTAAAGAGGAAGGAAAAAAAACCTACAACAACCAAAAACCAAAACCAAAACCGAATAGAAAGCCGAGACTGAGAGCATCTTGAGTCAGGAAATGAATAATTAAGAGCAATTTGTAACTTTTGACACCGAAACTTTTTGAGGACACGCCCTGACCCCTGCATAAAAACAAACCTAAAAGATGCAAAATGGAAATGCTTGAAGTTTGAAAAATTCCGATTTTGCCGTGAGAAGGGAGGCACAGAAATATAAACCCACGATCAGATCCCCAAACGTGGATGTAGGTAACTGTCTTCCTGTTTCCAAACCAGTGATTTCCAGGAAACATTGCTTAAAATGTAGCGTTTCATTTTCGAAGACCTTTAACAGCAAATGGTCTGTGCATTAGACATTATTTTTGGTTTCCAGCGTGCAGACGCGATGGCAGTCATTCCGCCTCCGGTGCGATCCGGAACATGTAGGCAGCCGAAAGAGGCGTTTCACTGCCGCTGGTTTTTTAAAAACTCCAGTGAGATTCGTGAACAATTCTGGCTCTCGATTATGAAAAATAAATAAAACCAATTGATTTGTTCCCTAAAGTGCATTTCTAGAGCTACAGACCTCCATATTAGTCAGCAATTAAAATACGTACGAGCGCGGGCTCCTGCCACACAGAGAGCAGAGCACGGGCTGTACGAACGCGGCACCGGCTGGTGTGTGTGCAGACGGCGGCACTTACACACGGATAAATACACGTAAATATCTTTACTGCTCTGATAGAAATAACCGAGGAAACCACGGGGCAGAGCAAAACAAACTTGTGTGAAAAATATCCGGGCTGCAATAATTTGAATTATTAATTTTTAATCTTTTTTGCATCTGTTGCCTTTTAATACTTTGTAATGCGAGTGATAAAAGGTGCTTTGAATTATTTATCATGGAGTTGCCGAAGAAATTGCTGTCTTGTAACTTTAGAGGCAACATGTGCAGAAGGGGTTCTGAACAATTGAAGAAAACGCAGAGCAACACATACCCGCGGGTTTTAGTGGAGGAAGATAAATACACCCCCCACAACCCACCCACCCCTTTCCACTCTGAAACCCCAAGTATGTTTTAAGAAAGACTAACAAAAGAATGCAACAAATAACCCCTGCTCATCGGGGAAGGGACGGGGAAGCCAGCCGGCGCCCTGGCCGAGGCGGCTGGGAGGGGGTATGTGGAGGTGTTACTGAAGGGGTGGGGGAGATAGAAAAAACTCTATTTGTGCGAAAGGGCTTGGATCGATCGCAGGGCAATGAGAGTTTCCACTAAGTTCAGAGCCAATAAGTCAGTGTCAGAAGCAGGGGAGAAAAAAAAACTCAGCGAAAATACAAACAGATCATTTTTCAGCAAACCGCAAAACGAACTAAGATCTCCTGGCGAGGAAGATACAGAAGGTTAGGGTTGTGTGAAAGGAAAGCTTTAATGCAGTGCGCGCTGCACAGCTATATCAGCTGGGCGCCGCGGACAGGGACGCGCAGGTAGCGCCCGCGGAGCCGGCAGCGCTGCTCGGCCCGGCCCGGCCCGGGCAGCCGCCCTCCGCCGCCGTGCTTCCCTTTATTCCCGTCACTCCCTTCCTCCTGCCCATGCTTAGCAGGTGCAGAGTTATTTCCCCCACAAGTTATTTCTCGAAATGGGGAAAGACAGATCGGGAAAAAGCGACTCTAGCAGTCCTATTTGAGAGAGAGCGGGTTTTTTGCCCGGAAAGGGGGGGGGGGGACACAGGGGAAAACGGAGCATTTTGAGTTCTCCCTGAATTAGACTTGTGTGGGGGAAAAAAAACCACCGGAACGTGCGAGTCGGTTAGATTAATTTTTTGTAACTGGAGGATTTTTCCTTCAAAGATCGAAAGCTGAGGACAGAGAGGGTCTGTCTGTTAACGAACACTGGCCGCGGGACAAAAAATATTTTCTTTCTCTCTCCTTCCTTCTCCCTATATTTCTTTCCCTTCCTCTTTTTCTCTCTGAATCCCTTCCACTCGCATCCGAAAATAACGGGAGAGGACGCGTTGCAGGGGGACACGCCGCGGGGTAAGGGAGGGCGGGGTTCGCCAGGAACTGTAATTGACAATGTGATAGAAAATCGTGGAAAGAAAATGAAAGGCGAGAGGAAAAGCCCAGGAGCAGAGAGAAGGGAACAGCGGCAGGGTCTGCCCGGCGCCGCTGAGCAGCTGAGCCCCGGAGTTGGGGAGCGCATCGCCCCCGAGCCCCGGGAGCGGAGCGGGCGCTGCCGCCGTGCCCCGCACAATGGCCCCGCCGAGCTGCCGCTCCGGCGTCCCGGGCGGGCACGGCGGGAGGGGGGTGGCCCGGGCCCGGGAGGGGAGGCGGCGTGCGGGGGGGAGAGTCCCCGGCCAGTCTCCGGCCCGGGAAATCCACGCTGCCTTCTCCTTCCTTCCCTGCTTTCCTCCTTTATCTTTCTTTCTTTCTTTCTTTCTTTCTTTTCTTTCTTTCTTCCTTTCTCCTCCTTCTTTCTCTCTCTCTTTTTCTTCTTTCGCTCTTTATCTTTTCTCTCTCATTCTCTTTCTCGTATTCTCCCCGTTCTTTCCTCCTCCTTTCCCTTTTTCTCCCTTTTCCTCTTCTTCTCTCTCTCCCTCACTTCTTGCTCCCCCCTCTCCACCCCCTGCCTTCACCTCCATCCATCTGTAGTGACTGGAGATTTTGCAGTGCAAGTGGCAAAGAATCCACGACTAACGGTGTGTTTCTGGTGTGCGTGGGTTGTTGTGTTTTTTTTATTTCTCTTTCCCCAGCAGGGCACGGGGGTGTGAACCAGCTCGGGGGGGTGTTTGTGAACGGCAGGCCCCTACCTGACGTGGTGAGACAAAGGATAGTGGAGCTGGCTCACCAGGGGGTGCGACCCTGTGACATTTCCCGGCAGCTGCGGGTCAGCCACGGTTGTGTCAGCAAGATCCTGGGCAGGTAAGGAAAGAGGCAGCTCCTTTTCCTCCCCTGGGACGGCAACGGTGCGTGTCCCCCCCCCCCCCCGCTCCGGTGTGACCTCCCGCCCCTGCGGGCTCTCCCCGCCGCCTCCCCGGAGAAGCCCAGGCCCCGCGGCTGAGCAGGGCCCCCTCCCCTGGCCGCACCGAGATGCCCCTCCCGCCTACCCCCGCCCCGGCGGGGTCTGGAAACTCCTGGGAAGACAAACAATTTCCGAGGGGAGGGCGGGAGAGAGAAGGGACTGGGGTGGGGGTGAGGAGGTGGAGGGAGAAAAAACGAAAGAACGACAAAAAACCACCCAACAACAAAAAGATCCCCAACTCACAACAATCCGTGAGCGGCCTTAGCAAATACACGGGTAAATAAACAAACAACGGCGCAAATAAATAAATAAATACCCACGGTAACCGATGGCCGCCAAACGGGATGTGAAAGACCCCCGGAGGCAAGGCGGGGGCCGGCCTGGCGCCCCTGCGTGCAGCTGTGCCCGGGTCAGAGCTGCGGCACCGGCGGCGGGGGCTGCCTCGCACGGGCACCCGCTTCCGAGTGCCCGAGGGGGTCAAACGGCGCCCCCGCCCCCACCGGCGCCCCGAGAGCCCGCCGGGTGCTGCGAGCCCGCACTGCCGGTGTCCCCGGCCCGTCTCCGCGGTCGGGGGGCTTCGCCTGCGGCTGGCCGCACCGCGGCGGGGGCTGCCGTTTTGTTTCCTGATGCCCGGGCCTGGAACGAGCGTGTGCGTGTCAGGCGGGCAGCGGGGAGGCAGCGGCGAGCCCAGCGCCCCCGGCACCTCACACACACAAAAAGAGGGAAAAAAATAAAATAAGGCGGGGGGGGGGGGGGGGGGCAGGAGAGCGGGAGCGAGCCCTGGAGAGAAGGAGGAGAAGGAAGCCCCCAGCCCCAGCCCCGGGAGGCCGCGCCATGCGGCACTCGAGCCGCCGCGCACCGGCACCGCGCACTGGCGGGCCGGGGCCGGGGGCCGCTCCGGGGGGCAGCCGGGCACTCGGGGGCGGCGGGGCCGTTCCGAGCACGGCAGGTCACTGACCGTCCTTTGTGCAGGTATTACGAGACGGGGAGCATCAAGCCCGGCGTGATCGGCGGCTCCAAACCCAAAGTGGCGACCCCCAAAGTAGTGGATAAAATCGCCGAGTACAAGAGACAAAACCCGACAATGTTCGCCTGGGAGATCCGGGACAGGCTACTGGCCGAGGGCATCTGCGACAACGACACGGTCCCCAGCGTCTCCTCCATAAACAGGTAAGCGCAACCCCGCAGCCCCGCTCGCGTCCCCGTCGCCTCTTTATGGCCCCATAGTCCCCCCCGAACGGCGCAGCCGGCCCAGTCCTTCCTGGGTCAGGTCAGACCCAGCCTGCTCCTGCCCCCCCGCCCGCAGCGGGACCCCGGCCCGGCCCGCCCCGCGGGGCTGCCCCGGGGCTGGCCGCTGCTCGCCGCGGGGCTGCAGCCTGCGCTGCCGCCCGGCCCGGGGCGGGCGCGCTGCGGCGGAGGCTGTAGGCTGCTCAGGCCGGCGGGGTGGCGGGCGGCGGGGCCGGGCTGTCCCCTGCCCCCCCCCAGCACCCCCTGCCCGGGGGTACGCGGCCGCCGGCCTTGCCGGGGCGTCAGGGCTCCGAGCCGCCGAGCCGCCGCCGTGCCCGCAGCCCCGCGCCGCGTCGCGCCGCGCCGGGGGAGGCTCCCCTCGCCCCCCGGTCCCCTCCTCACCGCTAGCCCGAAGGAACGGCCCCCACTTGCGGGGCGGCCCCTTCCCCGGCCGGGGAGCGCTGCGCCCTGCGACCCCCGCTCGGGCTGATCCCTGCCCTGGCCGCCGGCTGGGATCGATTCCGTAGTAGCGAAGGATCCCCCCATCTCCTCCCCCAGCTGCTAGGGCGCGACTCTTGTCGGCGGAGGGACTCAGGTCTCGGGTTTGAGGTGACAAAAATAACCGTATGACAGGCAAGGAAAAAGGATCGATGCAGGAGAAAAAGGCCGGTGATAGATGTGATCGAGTGCTGCCTGCGAGGCGCTCAGCCCGCTCACACGGCCGCGATCTGAGCGCGGCACACCCCGCACCCCGCGCTCCGCACCCCGCACCCGGCAGCGCGCAGCAGTCTTTGCATGCGGCAAAAGTAGTTCGCTGTTTTAGTGTAATGTACGTACAGATCCTGTGCCTATGCCCACAGACACACAACCTCTAGAGAGTGACACAGGGGTGTTGGCAGAGGTTACACACACAGCCACCAAACACCTTGCCGGCGGAGTAAGCACACATGACATTTTGCATGCAATCCCAAATATACAGTACTTCCCGCTCAAATAAACACACGTAGCATATATGTAAATATGCATGCAGGATTTCATAGTGTCTGCGCAGATAAAAACACACAAGTCAGTATATTGGCCCTTCTGATATATAACAAGTTTAGCTAGATTTTTTTTTTAAACCTGGTGTATTTATAGCAAGGGAAGCAAAAAATAAATAGCAAGGAAAATGCGGCGGTATTTTTTGTCTTGTGCTTTTCATGGCAGATTTATCAAAATATGTCTAATAACTCAGACTGTGTATTTCTAAATCTGGCATCCTATATAAATGGGTTTTAATATTTTGCAAATGATATGGAATTATCCCAAATCATCTTGAAAACAGCAGGTAGAATTAGCTAGTGGAATGTACCTTGGCTAAGAAAGATTCCCTCAGACACACTGTCTCTGTAATATACTGCTAGGCTACCCTAGGAAATTATCCCTGTGTGTGCCATCTGTATTAAAATGGTTATTAAGTTATGAACAGGGTAACATAATACTGATCGGCTAATTATACACCCTCCTAAAAAACCTCCAGGTCTCTGTTACTCTCTCAGTCAGGTATTGAAATAATAACAGTTTGACATTCAGACACCTTACAAAGGCAGCTGTGGAAGGACAGCCGGCTATCCCTGGGAGGAATTAAGCTGGTGGTACAGAAGTCCAGAGGAACGGCTGCGGGCTCTTGGAGGAATAGCCTAGACGGACCCGACACACTTGTATGCCCCGGTTAGCTCAGGGGATGTCAGCGTCCAAATGCCACTGAGGCCTCAGCCCCTCCTGCTGGACCTGCCGCCTGGTGTTGGGGTGCGATGTCCCAGGCAGAAGGCAGAGCGCCAGGTTTTGTTCCCATCTTTGCCACCAGTTTGCGGCAAGGCTTTGGGTGTTTTGCACCTCAGTTTCCCCACCATGGAAATGGAAAGTGATCCTTCTCAGAAGGCAATGGGAACAGATGTCAGTTAGATTGTGCTTATAAAATGCTTTGAGAAGGACAAGTGCTTTGTAGCCTCTAAGTATTATTATACTAAAAAGGCTCAGCTGTGACCCACCATGTTTGATTCATACTGTGATGGCATTTGATGTCTAGTCAGCAAGGTACAAGAGCATTTTGGTTTCACACAGTTCAGTCTTTCCCCATTCCTTTTAAATGTTCAGGCCTGACTTCCCATTGTTCACTGTTGTATGAGGCTCCCTAAAACCCACACCTGTGAGGAGGTGAGCCCATCGCACCACAGGACATAAAATTTGCAGGTCTGTGCTAGGCAAGAACAGGAGAGTGAACTGGGAAAAACTGCAGCTGAATGGGAAATAGTATGTAAGGGCCCAATCCTGGCGCCATGGAGAGTAGCTTAAGCTTCATCACTCCAGTGACTTTTGTGACTCCAGCTCACAAAACTCACAAAATGTAAAGATGGGACTAAGTTCACAATTTAAAGACACATTTTCCTTTCTCCCATTGCCAAAATACATGTGTAGAATCGGGTCAATCCTTTGTAACAGCACATCCCTTACCTGTGGTGCAATCACAAATCGGAATGAATCTAACACTCCGAGTCTCTGAGCACCTTCAGATAGATGACAATTTTAAAAGTTAACCTTCTAGAAATACCTGGCACCTTATTTTTGCAAAATGTGTTTTTTTTCCAAAGCAAAATCTGCATTGGCTCAGTGTCCAGAACTGTTAGAGCTACATCCACGAGCGCTTTAGTATCTTGAGACTATATGCGAGGCATTTACTGAAACAGAAGTTACCTAGGTCCCTGGATAGGCTGTGAGTAGTGCACTTAAAAACAGAGATCTCCTTGTACATGGAAAAAAATTACTTTTGGTTATTACAAGATTTTTCTGAAAATGTATTAATTACATTGTCTTTCCTTTCTTTCTGGGGATTAGTCTAACATTAACAAAGGCTTTTGGGTGAGAGACTACAAAGCAATGCAGTTTCAGTTCAATTTTAAAAGTCTCCCTTAAACATTTAAAAAATCTGTTTTCCATGATACCTGAATTCTCCGTGCCTACATTGCACTGATCTTTCAGTATTGCACTGAGAGTATCAGGACGCATTTGGGGCGACGTGTGTTGAGATTTATCAGAAACTTGTTCATACCAAACTCATGCAGATACAAACTCGGGTGAAAATCATGACTTAACTACCCTGTCAAGATTCAGGAAAAATATTAAAGTCTTCTGCTATGCAGTAATTTTCCTTTAATTATGGCAAAAAAGTCTAGAGCGTATACTAGTTAATAAGCAAGCACACCAGAACTGACAGGATCAAGACAGAGCAGTTATCTCTGCCGTGGGAGCCTTCCTGTTTCTGCTTCACACATTAGGTACTATACGGTATAAACCTATTGTGTATGTGTAGATACACACACACATACACACAAACATATATATATACATGCATATATGTAAACACACACACTTAGACACAGCGCACGTAACTGAGAAGCAGGCAAGTGATTAAGAAGCTCTTATTTCTTTGGTAAGCAATTAATGCTTACTTCAAATCACTCGAGCACCTTGCTTCTTGAGCACCCTGCCAGCCTGAAGTTTTCCATCTATCATATGATGACAAACGAGTTACCTTTGGTCACTTTGGGTTAGAATATTTTGACCAGACTTAGGCACTGCTGTAAGCCTTGTGGCGGTCTCCTAAGTGTGAACTTGGAGGCAGATATTAATGAGAAATTTTCCTTTGTTTTGCGGCATGTACAGTTAGCCTCAGAACACAGGTTTCATGAGATAATGATCACCCTAGAATCTGAATTACACAGTGTACTTCAGTAGGAACAGGATGGAACACATCACGGACACACGTTCACAGTGATGCAGCAAGTGATGCAATGGGCACCGTAGTTTATGCGTTATTTTCTGCTTCTGTTAAATTAGTGAATTCCTTACAGGAATTCCTTACAGGTCCAGAAAGGCAAAGCAAAACAACTCCCCCCACAATCTGTTCCTCTCTCCCAGCTCTCTTGCAGCTGGGTTCAGGATTAGGGACTCCCCCTTAGCCCTTAGCCAGGGAATGCTGAATCCGAAGCATTACGGAGTTCCGTCAGCCTTCTGGATATGCCTTGGGCCCTGAGCTCCTGAGAGCAGACCTAACTAATACCCCATGGCAGAGAACAGAGTTTAGCAGACATATTATCTCAGTCAAGCCATTAGATGTTTTTTCAGTCGTCTCTTAGGTATTGGGTAGATGTTAATTCCCAGTGTTAAGCGTTTGGTTTGGGGAGATGTCTCTTGTTTCATTATACAACAATTGGCTAATAATTCCTAGTTAAAGTTTCCAATAATGATGCGCTTTTTAAAAACACATATGGAAAGACACAGACATTGATTCAGGTTATAATGACCAGTGAAATACATGCGTACACTGAAATATTATTGAGCATGTGGCCAATTTCAGTGGCTGTGGGCAGGCCTGTAGTTTAGACCAAAGAATGGCATATTAGGAGATCAGATTTCTCTTACCAGTTCTTCCATTAACTTCCCAGTTGATCTGGGGCAGGTCACACGGACTCCTTATGAGGCTGCTTTGCCATCTGTAAAATGAAAATAACAGTATTTAGCTACCTTTCTAAAACTCATTGTGACCCTTCACTGAAAATGCCCATGGAGTTACACGCGTAACGAGAAAAGGTTCAAAACTGAAGCTAGGTTGTTTTACACCAGCTGAGGCTTTAGCCCACGCAAGGGAGACAGAATTGAACAGAATCTTGATTGAGGTAAATGTAACATCTCAAGACAAACAACCGAGTCTGGCAAAAGGCAGGTGTATTAGGGCAGGGGCTGTGTCATATGCGGAAGAAATCAATGTTATGCAAGCTGAGCTTTCTGAGTCACTCTTGCTGGCCTCGCTTGAGAATTTCCCCAAAGGACACCCTGGACAAAGTCATTGGTGGATCTCTCCCTGCCTTTCCCACCAAACAAATCTGGAATCCTTGGAGGACAGGTAATAAGTCTAGGGAGATGCTGGAAGAGTACAGAGTATCTCTATAGTGGCAGTTTGTTCATAGTGACCAAAAGCAGCAACCACTGCATGGCCTGCAGTGAACACGGGAGAAATTGCAGTTTTAACCAGCAGGTGTGTGTGTGTGTGTCACACAAACCTCTCACCACCACCAGTATTTAGTAGCCACAAGTCAGTTTTCTCAATAGAGAGGGCAAGGATTAGACTGGCCATGTAGATGGGATTAGCCTCCGACTGGCAGTGTGTTGGCGCAAGGCAGGGGTGAAGGAAGCTTGCCTGGCAGTACCTGACAGAGCTCACCAGCTCTCATAAGCTGGCACTTCTTAGGGCGCACAGAAGGAGCTCGGGATCCTAGCAGGCATCCTCTCCCTTGGTGGATGCCGAGCCTCAGGTTTCCATGGGATTTCCTGCATCAGGGCATGCCCTCAAGGCAGAAGACTTCTTACGGCCAACTGCTTTCAGCTGAGCAAAGGAAGCGATTGGGTCACACAGGGCTTCATTACAGGGAATATACTCCTTTAAATTCAGATTCTTTTCCATCAGACACAAACCTGGTATTATCTTCTTTTTATCATTGCAAATAAAGGACAGGCTCATAAAGCAGAGGTTACAGACAATGTTACTGCAGCTGAAAGAGTAAATGAATGCTCATAGCATTTCTCTTTGTCTTATTCCTCATATCTGGCCACTGGAATGTTGTATGGTGGGAACCACAATAAGCTAGCCGCATTTTTTCTAATTTTCATATTGCGGAGATATTAGCTCAACAGAGGTGGTTTAGCAAGTAAAACTGATTGTGCCTGGGAAGTTTTCAGCTCCCTGTTTTGTGAATCTTGAAGTTCAGAACCACATTGGTCCCTTTATCACCTAAAAATCCCCGCCCTTCCTTTTTGTATAGATGTACAGAAAGCCTGATTTTTTGTTGGAAGTTTTTTCAAGTTTTTGCATCTAGTGAAAGATTGCTACATTCTGCCATAGAGGTAGCTGCATTTCAGTGCTGGGTGAGTGAGTCCTATGGAGCTAAACCTCATTTACCAGAATCACTATTATGTGAAAAAACTCATTTGACTTTGGGAGAAAAGAGGAGAAAATATAAGTAGCTTGGCCAAGCAATGACGAAGTGGTGAGAACAATACAGTGATCTGAAGGGCACAGTCCCTCCAACAGAAAAGGAATTATTCACATTTAAACAAAGCAGTATAGCCAGGAACGAAGGGAGGCAAACAAGAAAGGAGACATTTAAATGGTAGCAGAAGGTATCGCCTGATAGGGAGGTCCATTAAGTTGTGGAATTGCATCCTATAGGAATTCCTGATTTCTTGGAATGTATATAACTAGACAGCGTTAATAACAAGCAAACACAGAATAACAAATAATCTTGTGTTGGCTAAAGAGATAGATAATGCTCTAGCAGGCCAGCTGGACCCTTTATGATATGATGACATGCTGCATACAAAACAAAGTCGTGTTTTCAGCCGTATATCAAATATCCCAGAAAACCCGTCTCTGATCCTAAAGCCCGTTCAAACAAAAGATTTCCATACTACCTGAATAAAAAGATACGACTTCAAAACTGTTGAATAAGGCTGAGATTCACTTAGATTCCATGGTCTTTAATTAAGGCATGTTGAAATGCAAATGGAGTTTAGGCTTTCTACTTACAATCAGCAAAATATTTAGGGATCCCACTTAATGAAAAGGTAGAGACTTCCAAAAGCATTTGTTATTGGCCTGACATGCGTGCAGCTAACTAAGGCTTTAGGAAATCCCATCTGTGTGTAGATGGCTCTGGTGATGATTAGAAAGGTTTGAGTTTTTCTCCCAAACAATCATTCTTTAAACTGAGAGCTAATGGGAATGAGGACTTTTCCACTGCAATCCCAGTTAATCTATTGGAGCCTATACATGCATGGCCGTATTTACCAGTCCCAACTGTTTAAAAATGCACAGCCTAAACCATGCAGTTGGCATAAAAATCATGAGTATGTGTAATACAACATGGGGATGGTTTTACTTGTTTTCTCTTTTCTACCCTATATTTTAAATGGATTTGGGTATCTGACTCCCATTAAACAACTTTAAAAACACCTTTGGAGAGCCAACAGGCCCCTGTACAAGTGCCCGCAAGCATTGGAAGCACACTTTATTAAATGAGAACTGAAATTCTCATGCTATCACTTGACTAGAGGAGCTGGAAAACCCACAACAAACACCGTTAGGCTTGTGATGAAATACTAGACAGTATGATATTCAGTGCTAGCCTCCAATTTTCTCTAGTGCCAGTAACTGAGAGCTGATTTTGTAGCACTTATATGGCTATCTACCCAGCTGAAAATCACAAATCTAATCACTTGGTTTCCAAACTCCTCAGAGTGCACTTACAAATATTCATTTCCAATCAATTTGCACCTGCTAATATTTCTCAACGCTCACATGCGATGACAGAGTCAGAAGCAATGCCGGTTCTTACTGTTTCTATTGCAATGGCATAAAGAGGCTCTGTGCATAGATCACAGCCCACCGCCCACCATCCAAAACAGGCACAGCGTAAACAGGAATTTCTTTCGAGAGGTTCTTTTAGAAAATCAGTATATACACACGTCTGTCTTTACACCCTCCCCTTAGCTTTGACGAGGCTTGTAATTCAGACAGTCCTCAAGGTTTCAGGGATCCTGAAACAAACATCTTTGTTATAGGAAATAAGATATCTGGCCACGGCTCACCCACCGAGCCTGAGTCTAGGTAAAAAGGCAGAGCAAAACTGGAGAGTCCTCTTCTTCAGGCTCACAGCTGATGAGACGGAGGCTGAGCACTAGCTAGGCTGCAACTGCCTCCCCCTCTTCCCTGATAAGTAGGCATATAAATAAATAAATAAACGGCATCCTAACTGCACTGAGAACTCAATAAAACAATCACATCAAATATGAGGAGGTATAAATCTCATGTCTGCACAGGTAACCCACTCAATTGCTTTTATTATGGCTCAGCCTGACTCCATTTATTACCATCCGTGGTCTGGGTGAAGGATGTTTGCATGGAGGGTGGTCTCCTGGTGAAATCCTATCCCTGGAGCAGTGACAATCAACCCATACAGAGGTGGATTTTGGTGGGGAGACCAAAGGCAGATCCATCTGTCTGCATGAAAACCAATCAATAACCCTGTAACTAGACCCCTTGTCACTGGGAAATGGACAACAATAGTTCAATCCTGGAGCCATAGGAGAAGAATAGCTGTGGTTGGGGTGTGAGGAATGACAGGATGTATGCATGAAGTGTTTGAGACATACGGACAGAGTATGTCTGTCCATACAGATACTGAGGAGAAATGACAGGATAGGCGGAGAGCAGCGAGTACATTTATATATATATTTTTTTATATATATATATGTAAGGCAAATTTGAAACGCTGATGTGTTCAAAGGTGGGTATGGCAAAGCAAAAAGCAGAGTTATACTGTGTTTTTTTACAGGACATTTATATGGGGACTGTGAGTGTGATGCAGGTACCTTTGGTGGCACGCACCTGCTGGTTGGATACTACCTATGAGTATATTGGCATACGGCAGGGAACATGGATCTCTGGGCAGGCACACAGTCAGGGACACAAAATGCTGGTAGGCTAAAGGAAGCATATGCGGGAGTTTGATGTGGCCGGGGAAGGATATTCCTTTGTCCTCTGTCTGGCTTGGGATTTATGTGTGTACTAGTTTTGACAGAGAGGAGGAAGAGTGATGTGCCTAAAGCCTGAGCTAACGGACTGTGAGTTCACAGATAAGCTTCCCAGAAAATACTACGTATGAAACATTTACCCAAACCTCACTGTTAAATGAGGAAGGGAAATTCTGGAGGCTTATTTCTGCCTGTACAAAACACAGAAATAGGACATTTCTTGCTGCTGTCATTCCCTAGCTCTGCAGTTCCTGTAGTGTTTCTAAAATCTGCAGAGTGTATTGTTCCCCAGGCTTCTAGCAACTCCCCCAACACAGGCACACATGCATACGCACACAGATATGCTGGAGTTGGCCTCTATTAATTGTCCTCTCTTGGGGGCCAATTTAGTTTTTATTCCTTCGGCTCCATTTTGAACAGTTCCTCCTCTGCCAAGGTAGGCATGCTCCCCTCTCGGCAGGGTCCAAGGCACAGGGTTAAATGTCCATCTCTGGTTGGGAGGCAAATTGCATCAAGAATAGCAATCAGCTCTGCCCAAAATGCCCATCACTGTATTGCAGTTCAGAGGGGAGGTATCCATATTTTTCAAGGCAGATTGATGTCTGTTCGTTAATTTACAAAAGGAAAAGCAGAGACTGTGACCAATTGACAGGGTCACAGAAGAAACCCTCACGTATCTGTCAGACAGGATACCCTCTAGTTTCAGGGTAGTTTGGATGGTTCTGGCAACAATAATAGTACCCATTTCTTTGGTCAGGAAGGGTTAATATACCAGCCCTTTGACTCTTGAACTAGTCCTCATTTTCTTCAAGCTGGGCTGAGATACAGGGCAATGTCGTTACTCGGCTGCCCATTTTCAAGCTCTCACTTTAAAATTGTAATGGAGTCTTTGGGCACTAACATTTGGGCACTTCCTAAAGGGACTGTTGCCTTTCAACATACTCGTGTTTCTCTAAAAATTCTTTTAAGAACAATTTTTGGTCACTACCTTTAAAAAGGAAGACCACAGCACCATGTAGCTATGTAATAGTGCTTGCTGTTAATATTCGCCTATGTTTAAGACCTTTCTTGGTTGTCTAAATTTAGACTCTCGAGCTTGAAAAATTACACATTTATACATAAATTATACATGCACAAAAATACATATACACTTATTTATAAAATCAATATGGAAGACAGAAGGTGTAGAAAGGAAGAGGAAAGGAAGGAATAGTATTTCTGAAGAAAAAGACATCATGTTTGCATACTGAGCACATAGGGGAAGGGTATTTCTGGGACATGCTATGTACAAATGGGCCAAGGCTGTGCAAGCAGAAGTAGAGTGGAAAATGTGCAATGTCACAAATTCCCTCTCCCTGTGGAACAAACAGTAAATTTAGAGTTTTAAAGAGCCAATGTTTGTGGTGCTGTCTCTGGCAGACAGACGGCCACAACACAAAGCTCCCACAGCAGGTGGAGAGCACAGCTGGGTGGGGTTGGTGGAGGAAAAGGCAAGAGATAAGGATGGAGTGAAAGGCTAAGGCAGATGTGACTTGGATTGGGTCAAAACCAGACCTGCTGTAGTTTCAGAGAAGGCAGTCTTGGCCACTGGGCCAAACAAGATGCAGAGTCACCCAGTACCGGCATCCAACTCCCTTACGTGGCTTTAACAGTTTCAGGCTACGTGTGTGCCTGAGTGGGGAGTCTGTGTGTATGGAGGCAACCAGGATGGGGACAGAGTAAGTGTATCTGGCTGTGTATTCCTGTGAGGTGCGCAAGCTGGAGAGCAGGGAGGAGCTGCATGGGTGAGTTTGTGTGCTTGCACGTGAGACAGCATGTGTAAATTGTAAAAAGATGACTGCTGTGATTCTAACCCCCTTTTGAGGATTACATGAATTTTTGTGACCTGCAAATGTTTTACGAAAAATACATGCCTATGGGTGACCCCCCATCCCCATGGGTCTTGGTGTCCAGCAGATGAAACTGGCAGGGCTGGTGGCACAGGGAGACATGAAATGAAGGGAGTATGGCCCATTTCAGGAATTGCCCCTGGCCCAGTGAAAGGCAGGAGATAAAGCGATCCTAGGGAACAGTCTTTAGAAGACTGCAACAGGAAGGTGCCTGCCCTGTAAATGAGGCCTTTGTACTGCTCAGAGCACCACCTTTCCAAAACGAAAGCACCTTCTGCACCATTTGAATGTGCTCCTAGATCATTCTGTGCACGGTGAGGTAATCTGATCATGGAAACCTGGGTGCATTTGTGCAGATAGACCGCCGAGTCTCTATTGTTCCACCAGACAATCTTCTCTGTAATGGATATTTGGGTGAGACATGCCCTATACCCCATGACATGTGTACAAGGAGGAGCGTGGGCATATCACTAGGGCAACATGTCCAGCTGGGAGTATAGACTTATAGCCAGTAGGTATTACTGGTCTGCGTGAGAACTAAGAATAGTCTTAGCCATGGAAACAACGTCATAATCCTGCAGTTACACGCAGGGAGTCGTAGGGGCAAGAAAAGGCGTGGTAATACGCATCTTGGGAAGCCCATCTGGTTTCATGGGGCTCTGCACAGGATGCTGTGTGACTGCTTCCCATGGCAAGGCAGCCATGTGAACGCACTGATGAACCGTGGCTGTGAACAAATGCACGGGGGGGTCCTAGCAGTGCTCACTTCTTTGTCAGCAGTCCTTTTGGGCAGACCTGGGCATAAGGTGCTATGGCAGCCAGACCACCAACATGCTGAGGAGAACGCAGCGGGCAAGATGGGCAGTGCCAGTTACACAAGTGCGTGCGAGTGTGCGTACAGCAGAGTGGCGTCTGCTGAGGCGTGTGACCGCAGAAGGCGTATGGCAGGGCAGATACACGTATACATGGAGATGTCATGTACAAATGTGGGGACACGTGCCTGCTGGGGGTGCCTTGTGCATCTGAGGGTACAAGGGGCGCCTAAGGCACAATGTATTTGTCAGGGAGTGGATCTGTGCTAGTTTGTCGATAGGTGATGCAAGAAGGGGATACCTGGGGATAGTGGGGGCAGAGGGGGTTATGCTAAAGGAGATATTTCTAATGATAGCCATAGTTTAATGCACTGGACTCTGCCCTCCTCTCCTCTCCCCTCCCCTCACACTCTTCTCCTCATTACCCAGGTTATCTTGTTTGGGTTAAGAGGCCAATTTCAACAGACTATAATTGAAGAGTGAAGAGAATCTGATAAGATAAGGAAGGGACATCATTCCTCAAGGGATCAATAGAGGTTTCATGTTCCTCCTTCCCCTGCTGTGTCCCTAACACGCTAACACTCTGTGTCCGTGGGCCTGGTTTATTTGCTTTGCTTGTCTGCAAGCCTGGAAAGGAAGCGTGGGAGAGGGGTGGGGGGTGGCTGTAGCCCCTGTCTGTCACACAGACAGAGCAGAGGAGGGGGCATAAGAAAGGGACAATGGAGAAGTCGGAGGCAATAGGAGCCAGGAGGAGGCAGGGAGGTGTCAAGCCTGATGCCCTCCTGGCTCTGGCAGGGGCACGGCTTGCAAGGGAGGTGTTCACCTTTGGCCTTTTATCTCAGCGGTGTGTGCTGCAAGGGAAGGATACTGATAAGTTGTCTAGATTTAGACTTGCTTTTCCTAGTGTCCCCACGCAGACAAACTCAAAGCTTTTTATAAGTACTCAGGGGGCAACCTCTCAGGGCCCCTCAGGGTGAGGGAGGAATAATTACCCCTACCACAAGGAGGGCTGGTAGCTGCTCCTGATTAGGTTTATGTTAGGATCCGAGGCTCAGGCTTGATGGCCTCAGTATCTCACAAGCCATTCTTAGCAGTTTTTTGGACCAAGCCAGCATAAGCAGATCCTCCTAAGAAACGTGGAGTTGCCTCAGCAGTGGATACAGGTCCCCTCAGGGCAGGGCTGCCAGGGCTCCTGCACCCCTGGGCAGGAAGGTGCCCTTGCACAAGCCGCATGAGACCCATGTGCACCGGCAGCCGGGGCAGCCAGGGCAGTGCAGGGCAGTGCCTCCAGGAGACCCAGCCTCTCGCATCAGGCGAGCACTGTGGGCGCTCCCCCATCCCCATGACCAGTGTAGGGATGCTCGGGCACGGGGAGGCAAGCGGAGAGGTCAGCACAGTGCAGGAATCGATCCAGATCCCATACACCAGGGCCGGGCAAGTTTCTGGAGAGCTTGAGACACGGAGGGGTCTGGGGCTGAGATATCTTCTTCCAGCTGATTTCTCTTTTATTTTTAACACCCAGAGAAACAGATGCTGAGAGCAAGTCAGTCATGCAGTGAGCATGTGGCAGAGTTGGGAATACAACCCAGATCCCCTGACTCCCAACCTCAGGCTTTAACCACTAGACCATGCTTCCCTCTAAGCCACCTTGAACTTTCCTCGGTGAGGATGGGGGCTACTAAGCCTCTGTGGGCTGCAGTTTACCAAGCTGTCAGGAGTGTGCTCACTGGACCGCCTCACCAGAGACAGCCTTCCTCACGCATGCTAAAAAAGTTGAAAAGAAATTCATTTCATGGACGGTGGCTGCTTAAAAAAGGCGATTCCAGCATATGTATGTGATAAATGTTAACTGTGCATTAATCGCATTAAAGAGGACCCTATAAACTTTTCATTTCTAATTAAATTCTGGCCGGTGATTCTGGCGAAGCCAGCACACTCCGGGCCTTTGTTTATGTGGAAAATTAAAATGCAAATACAATGGAATTTATTTCCATTACTAGAGTGATATGCTGGGCTCCTCTGTTTAACAGCCTCCAATTATTTTCAAACAGGTCTCTCTCCCCCTCCCCTCCCCCCTCTCTCCCTTCCTCACTCCCTCATTTTTTTCCTCCCCCTATTACCCTGATGCTGCTACCCAGTGTGAGGGGTGGAAGCTGGTAAAGCAGTGGGTGGGCTAAGGATGGTGTCATCTGTTCAAGGTCAAATGCAGGCAGGAATACAGAGGAGGAAGGGGGAAAAAGACTGGGAGAGCACAAACAAGCAGGCAGGTGAAGTAACAAGACTTGAGGTAATGCAAGGAGGAGTAAGGAGTTACCTGTTAGCAACCTCACTGAAAAATAAAAGCTAAACTCACTGGCTTGCCATATCCCAGCCATATAGATGACCTGACTGAGAGAGCTCACAGGTCTTTCCCCGATGGGATATTTTGGTGAGAGGGTGCAGCTGAGAGCTCTCTCTAGAAGTTTCCTGGATCTTTCACAGCCTTTTTCATAGACTTTGTCTGGATGTGGCTGCTGCTGGGCCAAATCCTGATGGCTGAGGAAGCACAGAACAGGCCCAATGCCAGACACATTGCCTGCACAGAGCAAATAAATCCACGCGGCAATGACACATAATCATCAGCTGAAAAATAACTGAACTTTCTTGTTCATTTCCAAGGGACCAAATGTGGCTACACAGTCTTAGGGCATTAGTGCACAATATCCACACAAGTCAGAAGCCATTGCACAAACCCAGAGATTCATCATACATTTAAAATGTCTTAACATATATATTTACTGCTAAACGCTGCTGACATAGAATCCCATTCTTTCTTACATATATAAGAGACCCAGGTCAGCTCAGACATGGAACACTGCCAGGCAGTCATGCACAGATCAGAGGCATCTGCTAACTGACACGGATGCCCTTCTATGCATTAATACAGAAAGTCACGCAAGAAGACCCTTGCAAAGGCAAGTCTTCATTGTAGACATATGTAGTTGTTTGTAGATCCCATCACAGGCTCAGTCAAATCTATTTGAAACTGCACAGTATAGTCTTGCATATATTTGTGAAGAAACCTAGGATATGGAGACGTCGAAAAATGTAACTGAAAAGCCTTAGCAAAACCCCTGCGTGCACCAGAAGGCGCACACACCTGTAAGCGCATTCACACAGCCGTAGAAATACGCTGACACACACAGACACATGGTTATTCACAAGCAAGTGGCCGCAGACCTTGAAGCGTGCAGCTGAGAACCGGCCACACGTGCCACCCTAAGTGTCACACACGCGCGGGCAGCGCACCCTAGGCACACCCCGCTGGCAGGGAGAGCTCGGGAGCCAAAGGGATACTCTTTTAGTGCATGTGAGCATCTTAAGGAATCACCTAGTGTAAATGATCCTGCCCCAGCTGAGACAGGGAAACAGGAGAAGGACACATTCACTTACAACACTGAAAAGAGGCCATTACCCAGTCAAACAACCCAATCCCTGACATCATTATTCAATACACAGGAGCCCTGAAATGCACACTAACTCAATCACAGAGACACACGATTACAAAATAATACTGATGGAATCAATGAGACAGACATGCGGTCATACAAAGCGCACCCACCCCGGTGTTAATACACAGTAACAGCCACCCAACAGGCGAATACAAAACAGCCATTCACCACCACAATGGCAAAACACGGCCGTTCTCAAAGGAGACTCAAAACTCTGGCAACAACCCCCACCCTCAGCAGAGGGGGCTTAGAGCAGCACTGGGGGTGTGGGCAAAACCCGGCTGCTGTCAGCCTAAAGAGTAACAAATAGTCACAGCCTCGCCAGGAGGTGCCCAGTGTGCTCATCTCCTAGTGAGGCTGGTGGACCCCCAGAGCATTCAGCACCATGCAGGATTGCACCTGCAGCCATTGAAACAGACCCGTTGGTGAAGTGACACCTTTGCTTAATGACCAAAAGGGTTATGTGGTCACTACTAACGCAGGCAGGGGTGCATGACATTCAAGACTCATCGTAACACAAGCCAACACAAGCCAGCAAAACCTACTGAGTATCAGAAACGCCACACGTCCACGCTATGGATGGATGCAAATGCTGCTCTGCACTCTGAGCCACAGAACCATCTCACAGACGTGCCTCTGCAGAACAGCCCAGCCCTCTTCCACAACCACAGCACCACACCCAAACCCATCACAGCACTGGTGTCTCTCCCTTTCAGAGAGGAAAAAAGCGAAGTGCCCGCATAAAGCATGCTCATAACGCCACAAATAATCGACCTTCCTTGCGCCTTGCAGGCTGTGCCACAGCATGCTAACCCAGGCGCTTAACACGCGGCCCGAACGGCCGGCTTTTGCAAATCCTGCATGATCTTCTGGGGAGGGAGGCAGGAGAACTGGGCTCTGACGTCCTTTCCCTGGCACAGCAGGCATCCGCTCATACCAGGTTGTGTGCACAAGAATATGCTGTTACTGAAAAAGCCCATAAGGCTGGGGGAAGACTGCTGTCGGTTCTGTGTGCCTGCGTGCGCTCTGTGTACAGGAATTCCCCTTCCTCTGCTGAGTGCCGCTGCTTGTAGCCATTAAAAAGCCCAGGTCCTCATGCTGGGTGTTCAGTGAGTATTGATTCAGTCTGCAAGCAATTTTAATATTTCTTCAGGGACTTTCCAGCAACAGCACAAGTCATTAATTCACCCTCCCAAATTGCTTATTCAATAGCAGGAACATGGCTCCTGAATAAAGTCCCAGAATTTATGTGACTCACATGAGTCAGGAGGTCAAACAACTGTTATGGAGCGAAGTTAAAAATCCAAATAAAATATTGACACTTTTTTGGGGAGTGAGAGGAGGGGGAAGGGGGAAGGGAAAGAAAAGGTATTTAAAATAGGGTTTTGTTGCAATGCCCCCAGGATAAAGAATGGAAAGAGATTGAAGACAAGTTGGAGTTTGTAAAATCAATGGGATTTATTGCATATCCGCTTGGCATTTAATAACTCCTTCCTTTCCACCTCCCCCTGCTCTGTATGTACATGGGGAGATAAACTCTTCAACAAAACTACAAATAGCCACCCACAAAGTACACAGATGGGCACCCAAACCCCAACACATGAAGGCAGGGATGTGCAGGGATGAATATTACTGTAAAGCAGTGGCAGAGCATCACAAGATTTCCTTAGGACCCAGAGTCTTGCCTGAGCTAGGCAGAGCCCATCACATGTGGCGTTACTTATGCCCTTGTGGTAGCAGATAGTCTATGTCCACAGTCTTTGTAAAGAAAAAGAAGGGAGGGGAAACTGAGGCACAGAGTGAATTAAAAGAGCCTGCGCAGTCACACAGAGCCCATCAACAGGGCGGTGGGATCAGGATCCAGATCCCCTGATGCCCAGTTAGTGTTTTTGCTGCTGAAGGACGCTGCCTTTTACAGGACTGAAAGCACACACAGTGATGGAGATCAGACTGCAGGAAGGCATCCATCTCACAGGAGGGACACACAAACCACACTAGAAGAAACGCATCCACAGACACTACACAAGCCCATCCGTATGCAGATAGATGCACACGCTGATACAAATACATCCATACTTTTACTGAGCTCATTGCTATTCAGAAAGCACTGCAGCCAGATTACACACACAAGCGGACACACACCTGCAGACAGACAGACAGACAGACATGCCAATGACTTCGTGTACAAGTGCACATGCACATACCTGCACACGCTGACACACCAGCGTAGCCTCATACAGCTGTACAGCCACACCGAAAAGGCCATGCAAACTGATGTGTTGCTACAAAGCTAGATTTTGCTTACAGTGGCCTCCTTCTAGCTAGGTTTACGTAAATGGATGTCCCCACACACTCAAATGCATTCTGCATAGGCATATTAATACATAGGACTGTCTCCTTATTATATTATACTGGTAACTGTTTCAGTGAAACTATGCTAATTTTCTACCAGTCAAAGATCTGAGACTGTAGGAGCTGTCAAACAACATTTATTCATTAGCACTAACACCACAAAAAACAAACTCACAAAAATATAGCCTAACCATCTAATCAAATAATACTTGATGGCTTAGGGATATTGAAGGGGGCTTTCTTTGCTTTTTTTGTTGTTTTTATTTGTTTGTCTGGTTGACTTTTTAGCAAAGATTTAGGGCAGGTTCTTTCTCTGAGTCGAGATTTTCCAAATGGCAATTTTTCAAGGGCTTTATTGCATTGTGATAAAAATAATGTTCAATGACATTTTCCTCCTAAGACATCTTTTGAGCAAATACACAGTGTGGTTTTAAAATTAAGCAAGGTAATGAAAAGTTTGAAATTTCCATAACAATGCTTAAAAATGTTTAATATTTTTGCATTGAAAATACGCTTCTGTGTTATTTCTAAGATTGTTTTGTTCATGATCGATTTTGCAACTGCCCTTTAAAAACTGCAAGATAGAATCTTTGGGCCAGCTTATGCTACCTCCTGTCTTCTTAGAGGACAATATATTCAAGAAAAAATGTAAAGGCAGTGTAGTTTTTTAAATACCATCACCTGTGTTCCCCTGTTCTCCTCTGCCTACGAATCCTGCCTGCATCTGATCTTGTCCAATCCAAGTTAGATCAAAAAATGAAACACAGGCTAATTTACAGCTGGAGGTATTCCAATTGATTAGGTGAACAAGTACTTAATTCAGATTACAGGGACCATGTTTTGAAGTAATGGAAGTGGATAAAATCACTAAAATTCTCTAGAACATTGTGATTTTCAGAAAGAATACGTTGTAATTTGTAATACAGCATTCCACAGCAAAAGCCTAAACTGTAAAATTTGAATAATTAAATATTTATAACCTAGGTTTTCAGACAGTGTTAAACAATTGCTGTGCCTCTTCTCTGTTTACCCCAGCCAGTGCCTGGCTCCATGTACCAAGCTCTGGACAAATCAGTCTTAGAGATCACTAAAGCTTATGGGGAGAAAAGTTGCCTGCATGGGGATGCAGGGATGAGGAAACACCTGTGCATGTGGGGGGATCATTTAAATTGCTGCTCTGGGGAGGCTGTTTGTCAGCTCGGAGTTGTTGAGGGAGTCTCAGCTGAGATGGTTTCATTGACAGGGAATAGTCAACAGGTGTGTTTACACAGGGGCAAATGACAAACTTAATCTGAATTAACTTTGCAAGTGCATTGGTTAAAAGCATTAAAACATTGTTTGGATGCTCATTCAAAATTTGAATGTCCTAAATTGAATTTAGTTTACTTCATTTCCAGAGTGAATTAAGCTAAACTAAAGCTGCCTTAATTCTAAACAAGGGAGTCAAAGGTGTAATGTAGTTTAACTAGACCACTTTAATTTTCACATATTTAGTTAATTCAAATTAGTCATTTTGCACAGCTGTGTGTAGGTAAACCCTTAAACTGCTAACTCGTATGGACAGGGACTGTATTTATACAGGAACCAGGAACATGGGTCCCAAGACTCCAGTGTATGCTACCAGCCATCGCCACTGTAACAGAGGAGGGCAGGAATGAAAGGTCGCTGAAGGCCTGCAGAGCCCTATAGCTCTGCGGGTAACTGGGTGGATGCCAGCTGTGCGGTTTAGAAATAGCTCACAAACTTACACAACTGTGCAAACGTACACACGGTTATGGGTCTTACCATACAGCAAGGTTCCACATTAGTTATGTATCAGTATTCAGATATGTTAGATATTACATCACAGATATTATAGCCTCGTTATGGATAAGTTCTAGGTGGTGATAACTTATTTGTAATAACTGTGCTTGGTGCTGTACAAAAACATCCATACAGCTAGCTGGTGATGGTTACAAGCCACAGGTCTGAACAGCCTATTCGCACATTAAACTCCGTTAAAAACTGTAACGGTTGAATTAATGTTTATTAATTCTTCATGGGGTCTGAATATATAATATGAGACCCAAACATCTAACTCCATATAGCCACAGTTACAAATGCAGACCTATAGGCAAAGACAGACAAAGTACGCACATTGTGTGGTAAATTAAAACATACGAAGGGACTAACGGTAGTGTATTTGCAAACACAATACAGATACACAACATACAGCAAACATATATATTTGTTTACATATATATTTATGTTTATATATAAACATATAGCAAACAAAACATATAGCTCGTGCTCTCTAAAGGTTAAACCTGGTAGTAACTTGCATACGTTAAGCCTACCAGTTGCAGGTTTGTCTTTCCATTTCAAAAAGATGGCTTTGTCCTGTAAATATGAAAACCAGACTGCCTGCTATGGAGGTGGGCACCGGCTTTGTGTTGGGATGTAGCAGCCATGCCCTGAAGTGCTCACCTGGGCCTGACTGCTTGGGGCAGTATGATAAAGCAAGGAATAAATAATACCAAGAGCAGTGAGGACTAGAACAGGAAGGGAAAGATTCAGGTTCTCTGTGGAAATTTTCAACTTCTCAGTGTGCTTTTGAATCAGAACTTTGATAAAATTCTACAGCTGTATTTCAGTGTAGTTGGAACCTGCCACTTCAATCAAATCTCAATATATTCTTCTAAATTTTTTTTTAGCATAGTCTCTCATTCACCCTAAACAGGCCATTTTAACGGGAAAAAAACAATTTTTCCATTCTGAGAAGACTTAAATTATTCTCACGATTTCTTTAAAACCCAAGGTAAAAATAATATTAGATCTAAATTGACACATTCCCAGCACTGTTTCAGTTTGGATTTTGGGCAAATGTCTGCTGCTAAGGGTTGTGCTATGAAGCTTTCACCAGCTCCAACGAACACCAGGGAGGCACACACAGTGACGCCCCTCAAAGGGAATCGTTGACTTACCCAGCACACTCAAGTGGAGCTCTGCAGGACACAGAGATAATGCACAGCTAACACACAATCCTGCCGAGACCAAAAGTTAGAAAGTCCTGAGTCGATATCCTCCAAAATGAAGAGACTGGCATAAAATTCACAAGGCTGTAAATGAGAATGTATTTGGGTTTTTTCCCTTTGCCTCCAGTTCTGGCCACTTGGGAGGCAGCCAGGTCCCGCTTCCACCTGGCCTTTGCAGCTATGAAAGCCAGAAATACCTCGGTATTAAATGAAAGCTGAAATAATTGCTTATCTTCAAGATCTGAGGCTTACACAAAATGGCATAACTTGCAAGAGGGCTGAGAAAGTTATCTACATTTATCTGGTTCCTCCCAGTTCAAGACTCCTTTCCTAGTACACACATGTCTTCTGTTAATCAAAATGAATGTCCACAAGGAATTCAGCACAGACTCCTGAATTTTAATAACTGGAAATGGGCTCAAAGCAAAGCTTTCAATTAAAAGTTCCCATGCTCCAGATTAAGATATTTAACCTTGGCAAGCCCATGTGTTTCTGTAGGTCTCCTTAACTCACCTGCTGGCACAGCTGCTGCTGCGACAGCTCCGGCCAGTGTTGCGTGGCTGTCACCGGTGTGCTGGCAGCTCCTGGGGCTGTGCCCCACACCAGCCCCATGCTGCTGCAGCGACGCTGCTAGCAGGACCCAAGCCAGCCAGTCCCTAGGGAACAGAAGATGCCGCTTTGTACTGCAGTCATTGCAGTGTAGGTGTACTCTTAGAAAACGGTGAATGCCTAAGAGCTCAAAACCTTCCGGGCATTTTCATGGCAGAAACCTCTTGCTAGTGAAGGGTACCTAGCCACTGGCAATGCTTCTCTCCTGCTCTCTTCCTGTGGCTTGTTGTTTTTGAAGCTTTTGGTCTTTTGCTGCAGAGATTATGAGTTTGTAAAAGGGGAATGGTAGGTCTGTAGCTGCTGGGATGGATGCTTTCAAGTGTGCTGTGAGTTGAACATCTGCTCTGTGGTTGCTTGTGATATCAGAATGTGGACTTGATGACCCATTGACCCAGGTGGTTCCTCCCAGGCCTGTGTTTCTACGTCCAAGACGAGCGGAACTCTTTTTGTCCTTTAAGATTTCCTTAATTCACCTTAAACCCAAGATGTCAAACACCTACAGCCAGGATCAAGTTGACTTCCAATATTTTGTAAACTGTATGACATCTTCTAGATGTTTGGATTTTAATGAATTTCTGGCTTTCCTGACTGTGAAGAAAGCCTTCCAAACGTGAACCGAGTGTAATAAAAGTAGAAACACCTGCCTGAGGACATTTCTATGCTGCAGTCACTGCTTGACTGCAGCTCATGTAGATATACTTTAGCCAGCTTTAAGGCAGGCAGCCCGGGTCCCGATGGCTCTGTAGCACAGCTTTGCACAGCACAGCAACTATTCAAGCACACCTTCTGCTTCCCAGGTGGGTTCTGTACCCTAACACAAATCCGCCTGGATGAATGGGAAAATGTTTCTTAAAGCTTCATGCAGCAAATTCTGGGAGGTCAGGCTAGGCAACCTATACACATGGGGCTGACTGCTGTCAACCACATCAGTACCAGTGGCATGAAGTTGTGTGTTACTGCTCAGCAGAATGAGTTGGCAGGCTGCCCCCGCTGCCTGGCAGATCTCCCCCCTTCCAGAAGGCAGGCATCTTCACCTTTCTCTCCTTTCTTCCACCCCTCTTCCTCACTTCTGGACTTGTACCGTGTAGCACAGCAGTACTGGAATGGGCAGAGATCTGCTAGAAGCTGAACGTTAATGCTTTGCTCAAATTAAATGAAATAAAACCATATGGTGTCATCATGGGTCACTGATTTAAAACAACAAAAAAAATCCTAGCTCCTCTCTAAGCCCTTCAGATAGTAAAACTGCTGCTGTGAATTCTGCCTCTCCGCAGAGTGCAGCCAAGAAATGCAGTCAGAAAAAAGAGCAGGATTGGGCTTTCTCTCTCTGGGGTCTGGAGTGAGCAGGCTGACCTGGAACACAGCGGCACATTCTTCCTTGTGTCTTCAAGCATGATGTCAGCGTAGCTCTAGTGAAGTTGACAGACCTACACAGATTAACAGCAGATAAGGGGTCAAATTTTCTCAGGGAGGGCTGGGACTGTGTTTTGGGATATGTAAGGCATCTCCATTTCAACCTCTCATCTATTTAGAAGCTTCAGGAAAACAGATAATCCCTCTTCAGGCACCTTTTGGGACTGTCAATCTATCTATCTAATCAAGTTAATCTCTCATAGTTGTGCTTATATACTAATATAGTACATGATCACCCTCCTTCTCTCTCCCATTCCAAAAGGTAGGGAGAAGGAAATGCAATTTTCATGACAGGAGAGAGTTTGAATGTGTGAATATTGCTTGTGGCCCCTGAATATGGCAGGGTTTGAAGGCATTCTGCTGCCTTGGCAGGGAGCACCAGAGCCGCAGGCCAGCTAGCAAGGAAGCTGAGTCTGCTGCTCCTGCCAATGTCAGCTGTTGTTCTGAGGGCTGCAAGTGTTGCAGTGGATTTTGAGAGCAGTAGGAGAAGCTACTTGTCCCCCCCACATCCTAATGAAAATTATGTTGTGGCTTTTGGGGGGCAACTGCCACTCTCATCTTCCCAACTGCATCTGCTGCCGCAAATTCAAACGTGATCACCAAAGCCAGTGCAGCTGAAATACGGCTCCTGTTGCCTTTGCCTATCTCCCTTCCCTTCACGTACAGCCACTGTCAGCAGGGTACATGTCACTTCTGCTTCAAGCAGGGGAATGAAGCCAATACTGTGCTACAGCTCGCTGAAGCACTTACTTGGCCCCTGTTATTGCAGAGTCTGAGCCCTTCACTCCTCCTTCCAGCTGTCCTCACTGTGCCCCAGGTGGCACGACAATGCTTCTATCTTCACACTTCAGGCAGGAAACAGAGCACAGAGAGAAATGCCATTTGTCCAAAGTCTTGACGAGAGGTCCATGACAGAGCAAGGAACTGAAGCCCTTTCCCTAAGTCGGATTAGGCTCTAACTATCAGACTTTCTATTTCCCATCCTTCACCCCCAAATCCCTTAGTTGTTTTCCCTCACCATGCTATGAAGCTTGCTTTCCATTTTGAACTTGGTGCAAACAAGACCTTCACCCCCCCGCCCCCTTTTTCTTTTACTCAACTGTGAATTCAGATGTGCCTCGACCCATGCACAGAAACATGACTCTCTCCCATTGGAGCTCCTTCCATGTTCAGAGATCCTTATGCCTGCTCAGCACCAGTCTGCAGCTGGGATACTGTTGGCTCCATGGGGGCTGTCACCAAGGAGCCCAAACCTGCCTCTTCCCATCCCATGTTCTCCTTCTTTTCCTCAGGCATGCTTTGATGCCAGCATCGCTGGGATGGTCACGAGGCCCTTTGTAGGAGCAATCTGATGCAGAGAAGGCATCACTGTCTTGCTTAGCCCTGCACTGAGTCCCCTGCAGCCTGCCTCGTCCCTGCCGCCGGCACAGCCCGCGACTCAGCAGTACGGCCCTGCACTAATTAAGCAGTGTGGCACAGCAGGGTGTGTGTTCCTTGGCCATCACAGCCTCCCTTGGACACACTGCAGAGAAAAGGCTGAAGCTTCGCAATGTTAGCCTTCCAAGAACCGCTTTAATTGCCCAGTAATGCACACCCTGGGGCCTTGTAATGTGCTTCTAATATGGAGCATTTAAAATATGAATACTCCAAAACAATTACAAGGAGTTTGGTGCTCTGCTGAGTGTATCCTTCCACTTTGAAAAATAATCCATGACAAAGGAGTATGACCAAAGCGAGGATACCAGTGCTTTCCGAAATCTGTTAGGGTCTCCTCCGGGCAGCAGGACACACAGCTCTTTCCCTTAGTGCAACTTCAGTCTGTTCTTCCAGGATGAAAATTGCTAGACTGGGACTCCAGAGGAGTCAGACCCACCTCCTCTCCCTCTGATCAGCCCTAGTATGATTCTTTCTATTTGTGATACTAATGACTCTGCCAGTAATAGTATGAGAGGAGAAACCACAGAGTATGTCAGGCCTGAAGAGAGTTTGGATAGAAATGTCAGAGAAGCAAGGGACGTTTCCTGTGAGCTGTCATTTTTTTAGCAAATAATTTCTGGACATGAATTTACAAGGACTAGAAGAAAGTTCTGTTTCTCAGAAAGGACTATGTCTCAGCTAATTTTAGCTTCTAATATTTCTTTCTACATTCTTGACCAAATTTGATTAGTGCTTCTTACAACTGTCATACTGGGAGAGATGATTTTTGCCTGTCCATCTGTATTCAGAACCAGCAAAAGGAATTGCATTAAACCAGCTGAAAATAATGAAATAGAAATCAAACATCAGAAATTCACGATCTGATGCTGAACGTTTAAGAAAGTCAAAGGCATTTGGAAACAGGCAGTTGGTTTCAGCTGGAGCTGTATGTGGTATTAACTCTAGAAAAGAGTTACTACAAGCCAGCTATGGTAAAACTCATGAATTCCAGGAATGGATGTGTAATTCACAGTACAGTACTACGTACTGCAATGACATTACATGCCATTACTTAAGATAATATCGCGTATTAAATTCAGATTGTGAAATGAAGTTCAGTTGCTTTACTGCAATCAAAGATCTATAAATGTCCTGTTGCTGAAACTTCAGAAGGTTATGTATTAAATCTGTGTATATTCTCTGAAACTCAAAGTAGACAACTTGTGCAAAAACCTCCCACTGGAAAATGAAAAATGGGAATTTACAGTAAATACCAGTTTATGCCCCTAATTAAACGCAGACACTGTTACTGGAGTCACTGACTGTGATGGAATTACAGCAGGGATGAATTTAGTCCAAAGTGACAATTTCTTCTGGAGGAAAGAAAGGCGTTTGAAAATATTGGTGCTTACTTCGAGAAATCAGCACTGCTGACTGGTGTGCCAGGATTTGTGACCCTTCTGCTTTTGGGAAGGGCTGAGGAAGTGTTCTGCAAAAAAGCTTGTTTTTTCTCCAGTGTCTAGAGGCAAGAACAAGCCATCAGAGGCAGCAAGAGGTGGTCAAGGTTTTGCTCCCTCTTACACAGCAGTAATCCAGAAATCCTGGGTTTGAGGCAGCAGAGCTGGCTTAGTGCGTATTTTAGTCTCGGGTAAGGGTGTGAAGCTTTCAGCAATCCTGAAGTTTAAAGGCAGCATTATTATGCTGTATCTGTTGCTACAGGACCAGGTCAGCCCTGTTCATCTCTCATTTGCTGTTTCATTAGGTGGTCTCGTGTAGGACAGCCTCACTCAAAGCCTCTTAAAGCAGCAACAGCAATGCCTAGCTATCCTGCTGTTTGTCACTATCCCTAAATGCTTCAGCCCCGGGGGACACACTGCCGTGTTCCATGCTGAGCATCAGGGCCCTGAGATTTCTCCTCTTTACTTACGCACTAGAGTTCGGCCATGACTGCAGGACAAAGGAGCACTCCTGGGCAGAGCCTCTTCAAAACCTGCCTCTTCTTTTAGCCATAGGAAACAACCTTCTGCCTGAGGCCTCATTAGGTTTGCTGTTCATTTGATACCAAGAATTATCTGACCCAGGCCACTGGAGGCTGCACAACCAGAACTGCTCCTCTTTGCTCACCATTTCCAAGCGCTTTCCCTTGACATAAAACCAGTTTCGTTCTTAGGAGGGGAACGTTTTTGAACAGAGCCTTTCACCCCTGGGTCACCAGCTGAAATCTGGCCCTGGTTGGTAGTGACCAAAAATCATTAGCAGCTGACGGCTACTTGGTGAAATGAGCTGGTGAGTCTCATTCCAGTTCCCACTGGACACATCTCAGTAATCACAGTCACAACTGGCAGTGACTGGCATTCTTAGCCAAGAGACCATGAACTGAACAGGGAAGGAAATTGAACCTTCCTCTTCATCCTTTGCCGGGGTTTTTGAAGCATTATGGACAGGCATTTTATACTGCCATTGTTTCACAGGCTGGTTTCACTCTAAAAGGCTTTTTGAAACTTCGCAATTTTCATGCAGCGTGGTTCAGCACAGCCTGATCGGCCATCTCAGTATAATTAGGCTCATCTTATGGTTCCCCTCACTAGAAGCTGAGCTGTCTGATGCCACCTCCCAGTATGGATGGAAAATCTGATGTCATATCTCCATATGAATAGAACCGTCTGATGTCACCTCACTGCTAACAGGATTTTTTATAATATGTCATCTAAGGCTGCAGGGATAATCTTCTAATCCATTCACTATGCTACACTACAATAGAACGTAACACAGTATAATGTGTAGGTTAACTTAGACACCTTCAGGCAGATTTTGGATAGACGGACGGACGGATGGATGGATGGATAGATACATTTATACAAAGTATACATACATTATATCACTCTATTGATTTTTAAAAAGTTGCAGGTTTGCCTGGCTATAATGAGATTTTTGAACTTTGTGTTGCGATCAATGAGGGGAATATTATTGGCCTGGAGAATTGATATACCTGCTCTCTGTGGCTTGTTCTGCTCCTGGACTGCCCCTGCCCCCAAGGTGTACGATTCCATCAGACACTTAACCTCTTTTACAGTGTCATCAGGCTAAAAGGAATCTAATAGTGACACGGGACTTGTGCTCAGCACTCTGGCACTATTGCTTTCCTGTCACAAATAATTTATAGCTTTCTATTTCCATCCCTTTGCCTGCACCCCATCCCCTCTTTCTGTTTCTCTGGGCTGGGGGAAATCAATAAACTCACACAACCAGAGTGGCACTTCAGGGGGTTTTAGGGGGAATGTGAGAGGAGAGGAAAGAAAAGAGAAAAACAGAAAAGAAAAAAGTTGTATTATTTGCCCTAGCACAGACTTCTCAGATCAGCTCCTCAGCTAGTGCAAATAAGCAAGACCTCAGAATCTGGCCCTGAGGCCCTTGGACACCTTCTGAGCTCCTCAGCAGCTAAGGAGTAGGGCCCCTGGTACTGCTGAGCTGTATGGGGTGAAGATCTGGATCTCCATCCCCAGCTAGAACCTTGCCATTCCCTGCCTCCAGCTATGTCCCAAGCAGCCTCTCTGTCACTTCCAGCTACTGCCTAGGCTTCATCACGTGTGTATCGGAGTTTCCTAACTTGCTGAGGTGACAGCGCTCTGAAATACCTTTCTTTTCCTAAAAAGATTTCACTCTCAGGAGTTGTGCTTTTTAAAACATGCCTTCTCACTGCCTCTGCTTATCTCTATCCATGCCATACCGCTCACCAGCCAGACACTCACTCTTTGAAGTTTTGCCAACTTATTCTACAGAACAAATCTTTAAGGGAAGATCTCGGTTGGGCAGGGAGAATGCGTTATTTGCTTTCACTTTCTGGAAAGATTTTTTGGAAGAAGTTAAAGCTAATATAATGCAGGGCTGAGAGTTCCAGAAACTCAGGCTGAAGAGCATCTGCACTCTTCACCCTAATTGGAAAGGCTCATTTTAATGTCAGAAAGGAATCTGGCCTCCACAGGTCATGGCTTATTCACAGAGTTCCTTGCTGAGACAGTCGTCCGTGGGTCACAGATACCCAGCACCCACCAGCAGGCAGGGACCTTGCCAGCCAGGCACTAGGTGCTAGTGATTTACCTTCACCGCTGACCTCAGCTGGATTTAAACCACTGACACAAAGGTGAAAGATTTCATGTAACGAGAAACGGAGCACTGGCAGTTCAGTTTATTTTAATTCTGAGCTGCATTATGAGCTCTGTGGCATTCACTGAGACATCTTTTTGAGTTCCCATGCTGTGTTCATTCACCACCTGATAAACACCAATTTTTGCCCTCTTTGTTGGGGCTTCTTTTTCCTGGTGATCTGTATCCCATCACCACTTCCTACAGGAACCTTCTGCTCCCACCTTCTCATTTATCAAGGGCAAGGGCTTTGGCAAAGCCTTCTATCAGTACAAAGCCTTCAGTTCTATGCCAGAAAGGTATTTTTTCAGTACACAACAAAATTAAATCTACACCGTTTGTAAATCCCACAGTGGCTCTACTAGCTGCAAAGCCTGCCTTGTGATCATGCTGGCAGATTAGGTCATAAACGATACTGCAGTTGCTAACACACAGGAGATCCTACCTCACTCACTGAGCACCACAGTTATGCAGGGAATACCCAAGTTTGGGGAAAAGATGACAGAGCACAGCAAGGACAACTTGTTGGGAATGGGACCATTGAAACAGTAGAATCAGAACCACAAGAAGGCAAATGACGGCACTTTGCTGCACCCAGAGCTCGGATCAGGCCTTCGGGTTCCGATAGCCGGGATTACGGGTGTGTGAAGGCAGAGAGAAGTTACAGTTGAGTTCTGAAAGTGTTTTGCTCTTTTCCAGGATCATCAGAACCAAAGTTCAGCAACCTTTTCACCCAACACCAGACGGGAGCGGGACAGGCGTGACTGCACCAGGACATACTATTGGTAAGAAGACTGGCATGAGGGGTGGTGGCAGGGCAAGTGGAAATGAGGATGAAGCTTAGTTGAGGGAACAAAGTCTGAGAAGCAGGTGCTAAGCAGAGCAAAAGGGAGGAGTGTGTGTGTGTGTGAGAAGCCTCAACAGAAATCAGAGGTTTCTGTTCTTCGTTGCCCTTGTTGCATTGTAGGGAAGGGAATCATGGCAGAGAAACCAGCCCAAAGCAGGGGTTTGCCCAAAGTGATTCTGCCTTAACATCCATTTCATGGTCATGCTCTCCCCTTCACCTCCCCAGAGAGGAGTATTTACTGCTATCCTGTCTAAGAACCAGTCTTCACCTTTTGTCTCCTTCTTACCCTGACTCTCTCTTCCCCTCCCTCTCCCAATTTTTCTTCTCTCCCTTTGCTGAAACTGGTCTGTTTCTTAGAGCTAGTAATACACAGACATGGGTAAGGTATTCCTGATGCCTCACAACTGAGTTCTTCATTGTTCTAGCTCTGCAGTCAGGTATCCCATGGGTGTATTTCACTGAGAAAATGCCTTTTCTGCTGGGGGAGATGGGTTTGTCGAGGTGAGCAGAAGATGGAGGCTGTAATAAAGTGACCAAATGTCTCCTGGTCTGCTGTGTTTAAAGGTACTGTGCTAGATATGCAATGAGGTACTTTTCACTCTGTGGGCCGTAAGGTGCATATGTCTGCTGTTGCTAGTACAGCTTATCCACTAACAATTCAGAGCAGGAAAAAACACACAGTATTCTGGGATACTGTGAAATACAGTGGCTTATTTGTGGCCTTAGATGCTGTCTTAGATTGTGTTGGTTACTGAGAATCAGTTGCTGTACAAGGATTTACTGGAAAGTGCTGGTCTGCAGGGGACAGAGCTGGCAGATATAATCCTGTACACAAATTGTGTTCAGGAGCACAATGGAATTAACAGGCCAGTATGGAAGAGCATTTCTGGATGCCCTTTTCGTCTGGACTTGCTCACTGGACTGGGGATCACTGACCACAACAGATGGATTGGCAGGTATTATTCCTTCTTGGAAAAGTAGCGCAATGTCTAGAGAATGCATTGGCTGAGATGGGATAGCGATTGCGAGTGCTGCTGCTGGAGTCTGTCATTGCTCTGGGATGTACTGGGAAGTGTGGGTCTACATTGGATAGTGTTGACAGATTCTGCTCCACCCTGGAAGGCTTGTATTGGACGTATTGATTACTTCATGTCAGTGCTTTATGAGCTGAATGATGGGTAGTGGCCTATAAGAGAATCGGGACGTTCTCCCCATTACAGAGACACACTGGGACATAATGAGCATGCCTACGGAATGCATAGCTCTACTTGTTCTATAGTCTAAAGCCCCGATTATCACAAAATGATAATTTCCAATCTGGATGACGTGTCATTTCTGATATATTGGAAACTCATGAGCAATCTCGGACAGCCCTGAGTGGCACAAGGAGCCTGCCTGTTGACATTGGCAAGTGCCAAAGGAAGACACTAGATTGTTACTGATCTGGGTCGGAGTGTGTATCACCGACTCACCATTTGTCGAGTAGGGAGCTGAAGTGCCCAACACTGAAGTTCTTCTAACCTATGCTAAGTAGGTAATTTTTCAACGAGTGTTTTGGGTGGACATGTAAGAGGCTGATCTGGCTAACACAGAACATGGTGCTCCTGGTGGAAAAATGCTAAGAGGAAATGATCTGGCAAAATACAGATGGCCTAGGAAGTCACAAGAGAATGTGGCCTGTGCAGCATTGCACTCAGTTACCATGGCATGCACTGGGAAGCCTGATTGGAACTGGGGTATAACAACAAGGTTTAGCTTCTTGGTGGAATACACCTGCTTGTTATTAATGGCCTTGTACTGGAAGGCTGAGGAGCTACGGTATAAGAATGGACTGGCAAAGCTGGGATGCAGCAACATTAGCAGTAGAGTGAGTATGAGTCCTTCAGTGCGAGGGACTGGAGTCTGCTTAGCGCCCAGGCTTTCCTATGCGACTGGTGGCATGTGTAGCTTTCAGCTGGGGGATCCCTGAGTGCTGTGCTGCTCTCCTCATGGCCCTTTTTCCCTTTTCCTTTTGTCCAGTGCCCAGCACAGCATCCCCTCCCGTCTCCAGTGCCTCCAATGATCCAGTGGGCTCTTACTCCATTAACGGGATCCTGGGGATTCCTCGGTCGAATGGCGAGAAGAGGAAACGTGATGAAGGTAGGGGGAGGGGAGAAGCTCATCCTCCCTTTTATATTCTTTGTCCCCATGTACAGGCTCCAATTTCAGGCCAAGGTTTGCAGCTGCTCCAGGGGCTAGATCAGTTTTAGCAACAGAGACCCGTTCCCCGCTACTGCCCTGCTGGCTTGGAATGCTCTTCTTCCGAGGCCCTTTCATGACAGGCTGCGTCTCCAGACATCTGCTCGGCAGGCAGAGAGCCGTCTCCATTGCTGGAGCTGATCCCAAGTTCATTCACTGCTGGAAACGGCTGGAACTGAACTCCCCAGGTGCCAGCAGGTGCCCGGACTTTGAACTGCGGGTAAACGTGGTTTCCCCGACTCACTCGTTTTCAAACAAAATGCCATCTCGGAGAAGCACCAGCAATGTGGGAGTTATCTTTCATTCCCCTTGCAAACAAGTTCCTGCCCTGTGACGTGCCATGAGCTACATTAGCTGGTGCTCATAAGGGCCCAGTTTTCTATGGGTAGCATCTACCACAGCAGAACTGCCACGCTTGCAACAGTCTGAAAGCAGAACAGGAGGCCTCTGAGTACTGTGGCCCTAAGGCTGTTATCCAAGCCTTTGCTAGGGCTCTAAAGAATTAGGATTAAGCTATTTCCTTTTCCTTCCTACCTGCTGGGAAGGACTCAGGGCAAAGTAAATCCTGAAATAAGCCAACAGCTGGAGTCCCAGGTCTAGACAGACTGAGTCAGGAGGGGTGGGTAAGGTCTTGGTGCTCTTGTGGTGGCTTTGTAAACTTTTTTCCTAAAGTCTTGCTCTTTTAATTTGATGCATTAAAAAACTGAGGGCCAGGAGGTGAACTTTTCTTAAGAGTAGTGCCTGACCACTTTGTTTGGTTCAGCTCTGCCTTCAGTATGTTGTTTCCCGCTGTTGTCTGTTGCGTGGAGGGACCTCTTAGCAGTACCGGTGGCTCAGTGTGCTGTGTGTGCTATAACCCCACACCTGTGCGGTGCAAGAGAATGTGAGGGTTCTCTGCGATACGTGGCAAGAAGAGAAAGCTCTTTGGAGAGAGATGCTGTATTTTGGGGTTTTGCTAGTAATTTTCTCAGTATTGGTTCTGGTGAGGTTCACATCTGTTAAGTTGCTGATCCAAATGAACATAATAACCCCATGAAAAAAAGGCAGTCATCATGACCCCCTTCTCCCTAATACAAAGTAGAACTAGAGGTAAGAACCCAATCCAGCTCCTACTGAAGCAAATGGGAAGATTTTTGTGATGTCATTGGAAATTGGATCAGGCCCCAGAGGAAGATCCACTTCCCAGCTAGATGGCAGTAGGGCCCAGCTAAGAGAAAAGTGTCACAATCGAAGGGCTGAGTCAATGCCTCAAAGTCAAAAAATGTCAGGAATAAGAGGGTGCAAACATTGCAAACCCCTCCAGCATTTCCCATCACTACATATATAGGAAATAGCAACATTTCAAACTGAGTGACAAGTTTCTCTAGTGGTTGTGCTAATCTCTTGGCAGTTATTTGGGGGTTTTGTGAACCCCTGTTCTCATACCGTCTAGCACAGTGACCACCAGCTCTCAATATGGTGCCTCCATACCTCATTTTGAAATGAAGCAGTTCAGTCTGGCTTTAGCAGCTGTTCTTTCCAAATACCTGGAAAGATCATCCCACTTTAGGTGCAGCCACGCAGTCACCTCCAGCCTCAGAACCAGAGCTTTTTTTGAGCGGTACAACTAAATGCAGAAACAACCAAGTCACAATCTAAGACTCTGACACTTCACAATGATACACTGACAGTAAGAACAACTCCCTGTGTCTGTCCTTAATTCATCCCAGATTTGATTTATGAAGAGCAAGCAACACTCTGTGACTCCCTACTGCTGGACAAGAGCCCACATATCCCACTAGGAATGAAAAAGGTACCAAACAGACCTGGAGATGTTGCTTGCCTTTAGCTTTCAGAGTTTTAGATGGCAGTTACATCACACTGCTGCAACTGCCTTAGAGAACAGCCTTCATCCTGCCACCCCAGATAGATGCTGCAGGGAGATGTTGTGCTGTCCCAGAGAAACCTTGCATGGGACCCCTAGCCAAGAGTTGAGTTATCTGGGCTCACACTGGCCTTAAGAAATGCTGAAAGACATCATCACTTTGCAGAGTTGGGTCCCAAGGCTAGAAGGGTCCAAGGGGAGGTTTTGCACAGCTGGGAACCTGCACTCACTCCTGGGCAATCTCCCCTGTAGCTCTGAGGGCTCTGATTGTGCTAGCTGAGATGGGGATTAGGAAAGCCTGGCAAGAAATCCAGTGCAGGTACCTCTTTCACGCTCATGCTGTATGCATACACCTTCTCAGTATTTCCCAGAGCTTCTAAGCACTGCTCTGTTGCAGTTTCTTCACTGCAGGGTTTATTCTTGCGTTGAAAAGCCCTTACGAGCTCCCAATGCACATCTACTTTCCCAGCATTTTGCGGGTGGATCTTCCCTAAAGGAGACAGAAGCAGCAGCATTGCTTGCTCTTGCTTTCCGCTCTGTTGGACCAGCTCTGCTGCAAGGATTCCTCTATGAGGAATGCAGTTAAGCAGAAGGGGGGGAAGTACCAAGCTGCTCCTGAATCCCCAGTTCTGAAAACCTTGTTGGCAACCTCTGTGATGGCTGGGGGGAACAGGGTGGGAGAAAGACAGAGGAGCACACCCCCTCCCCCAGGTCCTCCTTGCTGCAGCTGGTGCTTACATTAGACAGTAGCACAGATGATTAAGAAGAGGAGAGATAATTATGTGTCAAGATGATGTAGCAGAACTCCCGAGTTGGACAGAAGGAGCCAGACAGATGCATGAGGTGGGCTTAGCGATGGATGCTGACAGTGAGGTGTGCCCCTCACAAGGCATTAGAGGGAAGAGGGGAAATCCCAAACTATCAAATGTGCTGGCTGCAACTTCGAGGGTGGCCTGGGATGACCACAGCATTGAGAGTGAGCTGGCAGGGAGGTAGCTCTGAGTGTCTACTAGTCACAACAAGGAACTGTCAGATCACAAGTCTTTCCTCAAAACTCACTGTATCTTCCTCAGGTGAGTGCCTAGGAAGGATGGTCAGGATTTGTCTTGTTAAGACCATGTATTCCTTTTATTTCAGTTTTTGGTCAGTGATTGTAAACCCTCTGGCTTCCATGACAGATTAGACAAAGCAGAGTTGGTGTCCTCTGATTTTTTAAATAAATTGGCTAAAAAAAGTTCACCTCCACTTGTGGATGCCATTTCTTGCAGTCTGCAGGCACTGCCAATGTTGCTGTAATTTCACTCTGACCTTCTCCACCACTTACGCCCACCATCTTCCAGAGGCAGAAGTGTCCCTGGAGCATGTAATGACTTTCCCAAGACCACTGAGGGTCTTGCAGTATCGTGCTGCAGCTGGAAACAGGAATTCCTGGCTCTGCACGATCCTAATGTTGTACCATGCTGTGATGGCAGGCCAAGCTCAGCAGGGTCATTGTCAGACTAAGCAGCAGCAATAAGAAGTCCAGAAGGATAAAGGGGAAAAGTAATACACAAATATTTCTGTTGTTCCATAACCCCCAATTGATAGCTGAAAGGATGAGAATTGGGGTGACCCAGAGGCACTAACAAGAAATAGGTCTCACTCATGCTTGTAGTCTTGAGCAATGTATAAGGAGAAAAAGAGAGAGATGGGGAGGATAGGAAGGACAGATAGATAGATGGATGGAGGGACAGATAAACAGATAATTGGGTAGTAAGAAAACAGTATTTCAAACTGCTCCCTGCATGCCACAGCATCTCCAGCTGGGTGAAATTTTTCGGATTTTTACAAAACCACTCTCATTAGAGATGGCTCTTTCTCTCCATAGCAGAACACAGACTTCTATAGACACAAACTCTCACTTGGGATTCATCTTCCAGTGAGGCTTGTGCTGTAACATTCTCAGCATTACTAATCTTGGTCCTTGGCAGTAGCTGCAGTATTTGACAGCATTACCGGCAATAATACCTGCCATGCCGACAATGGCAGAGATAATATCCCCCAGTATTATCGACATTAGCAGGGATCATATCTGCAGCCTGCCATTGGCAGAAGCAGACGTAATGTGTCCGGTATTATTAGTATCAGTTGTAATAAAACCCACAGGCTTGTTAGTATGATCAGTGCTAATATCAGCAGCAGGTTTGTGGGAGAGGAGGGGACGGAGTGATTGCTACTGTAAATGCCAATAATACTCGGGCTGTTTGCAGTAAAGGAATCCCCAGCAGAGATGGGGGAGCAAACCTGAGAAGGCAGAAGTTCCTCCTTTCCTTTCTTCACCTGTCATTTTGATGATTAGAGTAATTTACATTGAAGTGAGTGATGCAGGGCTGCATCAGTGCAGGGGGACAGTAGAGTCACCAAAATTTTGGCAGGTCTGGTGGCATTTTGCAAAGAGTGTTAGCTGTGTCAGCCCAGGTGGTTCACTGTACTCTTCAAAATGGGGTTCAGCTATGCAGAACAGGGTGCTGCCTGCTAGCACTAGGAGCATTTACACTGTCAGTCCCGTAGCTGCAGGACTTTCAGCATCACTGCCCTTCCGCATAATTTTCTGTTACTACCACAATACCCTCTACTGAGAAGCATTGCTTTTATTACAGGTAGCTTTCTTTTCCTTCCCTCCAAATGGGAGGATGCTGACTGCAGGGCAGGGTTTTGACAGTGTTCAGTTTGGGCTTTTCCTACCTGGCCACGATCTCATTTTCCTACTGGGAAAGCAGAACCTCCTCCGTTGGGTGGAGTGTGAGGCAGGGAGATCTGCAACACTCCCAGTCCTGAGAGCTGTTTTTTTTAGATACTGCCCCAGGACATAGACTGTCTTGAAGAAAATTGTGAACTCAATTGTTTAAGTGGAAAGTAGTGCAGAGAGGAGAGATGTGCAATGTGTTTAATAGGGTCTGTGTTTTTGAGCAGATACACAGCAGCTGGGTGTGCCACTGCAAGTATGATCCCATTTGTGTGGTTCACAGTGGCGATAATATAATTTGGCAGATGTAGTTGTGACATCTCAAGTGACTTTGTGTCATTGTCAGTGGCATCAATATGTGTTTGCTGGCAGTGTGGCTGTGGTTATCATGTTGTTGTAACTGTACCACTATAGGTTGTGGGTCGGTGACACCACTGATGAGATGGAGTGTATCACTGCTTGCTACGCTGCCCTGTTACACTCAAGGCCGTTACACCCTTCACAGAGGTGGCTGTGAATTGTTTCTGGTGGTGTGTCTGCATCGCTGCATGCGGTGAGGTTGTTTCAATGTGGTGATTGTTGGTACACTGGTGCAGGCTGTACTGTCCTGTCACTGCAATTCACAGAGTTGTTACTGCAGCTGATGTAATGTGTTGATTGACAACTGACTGTCACCTGGCCACGAGGGTGAAGTCAATATGGCTACGTCACTGCAGCACTGTGTTGAGAATTGTGTATTTTCACAACATAGGACTGTATTGTGCCACAGCATACTGGGGTTGTTTCAGGACATACAGCACGCTTATGCTGGCATCTGCAGTATGATGATGCTTTACCAGCGCTGTAGTTGTTCTAGTGCGGAGAGGTCTAGCCCTTAACTGTCCTGTAGGGAAATGCATTCATTTTCCTATGCTGCCTGCATACATTTGCCAAGAGTACAAGTGAGTCATTCCACTTGACTGTATCATGGCATCTGATGTACGTTCACCTCTGGGCGTGTCAGGTGTACCTGTTCTCCCAAAGCCGTTGTGTTGCTGAAGACAACAGAGTGAGTTTGGACCCCTCCAAGTGACACAACCACACAGTCTGTGGTGTGGCTGCATCATTTCATGCTGTGATTTCTTGTCACCACAGCTGATGTGCTTTGTGTTGTGCTATATGATTACTTTATTGCAGGTCAGCAATAGTCTTAGTGACACTGGAGACACATGCAGGTACATTGCCTTGGGTGCTGACTCCATGTTCCAACCATCACACAGAGCTGTGGGGCGTGCACTCAGCAGTTTATGGCTGTGCTAGTGGAATGAGCAGTTTCTGGAGACACTCTTGCAGTGTCTTCCACCTGCCTTCCCTGTTCCATGCAGTGTGGCAGAGTTTCCAGTGGCTGCCAGCTTGCAGCAGTGGCGTATCACTGCAAACAGCCGTGGTCACAGGGGATGTCCAGGTGCATTGTGTCTATACACACAAGTGTAGGTAACACTCCCTGCCACTGTAGATGAAAATGTAAACTGAAGAGGGAGTTTATTCTTAGCAGCCACCCACTTCTCCCTCCTGAGGGTCTCTAGCTGGTGAGACTTAGCGGCAGGACATAAAAAAAGTGCCTGCTACTGATCCTGCACCTCTTTAAATAAAACTGCAGGAGGATGGTCAGAAAAGGGAGAGTATGTGTGGAAAAAGAGAGGAGGGGGAAGCTGGATAAAGGAGAGGACAATGAATAAGTAGCACAGCACTGTCAGAAATGAGGGCTGATGCTCCATGCGTCTGGAGGTCAGCCTGTAAGCAAAAGGAACAGTGGGTGTGCGTGTGTGTGTGTCCGCACACACCCTGGGAGTGTGGGGGGTACGCGTTGCTCAAGAGGACTTCAGGTAAGGGAGAGTTAACAGCTTACATCACAGAAAGCAGTTTGGGCAGAATGCTCTGCTTCTGAAGCTTATAGTGCTGCTTAGTTTGACAGGTTTGGTACTATCTGAAGACAAGCTGGTCTGGCTTCAGCTGTATTTGTGTGCGTCTCTGCTTGTGTATTTGTGTCCCTAGGAATGCACGTCTGTTTGTTTTTTGTATTTCTGTGTTAGGATCACTGGTTTCTACTACTCTGTGCTTATGTGCTGGGGTGAGTGGCAGGCTGGACCCGTGTCTTTGTGCATGCCTATGGAGACCTGGAAAATGTTTATATTAAGCTGTGTATAATATTGCCTAGTAGGAGAATGCATACTGTGGATCACATGGATGTCTGGGCATGTATGGCTCAGTATTAGTGCTATGTATTTCTATGAATGCCAGGTATTTGTATTCACATTTTGAGCATATATGTGAATGTTGTATATTTGTATGTATATTCTGTGTGTATGTGTTGTTACATACTTGGAGTATCTCTGTATCTTTGTGGTTGCTGGATATGAATACGTAGCCTGTTAGTGCTGTGCACTTCTGTATATAGTTTGTACAGATGTGTATTTGCATTGGGGTTATATATTTGCGTGTATGTTGTACATATATATCGGTTGTTCTTGCCTGTGTGAAGGTTGTTTATTTATGTAAATAGTTTGTATTTGTTTACATGATTTAATTTTGTATATGTGAATTTAAGGAAATTACTTTGAGTTCCAGGTTTTTGTTTAGTTAGTGTATGTATATTTTTGTAAGTTATTTGTTTATTCAGAAATTACATTTAATTGACATGCACCTGCATTAGTACCTCCTTGTGTCCCAGTCTGCATTCTTGTGTCTTTAAATGTTATTGGCTACATTTGGTGAGTCTTGCTCATGCATAGAGCTTTTCTTTAAGTTTATTTGTGTGAGTGTCGTGAATGTGTGCTTGTCTGACTGTTTATTTATGGGTATTTAGTTTGTGGTTAGTTCTTCTTCCACTTTTTGACTCACTCCTGGGAGGAGTTGCTGCAGCTGATGTGTCAGCAGGAGTCAGGCAGCTACAACTCCTCCCAGCGTCTCTGCCTGCTCCGTGTCTGCCTGTGCAGAGGCTGCTCCCCGGTTTTGCTGGTGCCCGTCTCTCTCTGGACCTTCTTGCTCTAGATGAGTTGTACCCTGGCTCTGCCTGCACTCAGGGAGGTGACTGCTACGTTTTGTCATGGATGTAGAGAGAGCATGGGAGTCAGAGGGAGCACGGTGCCTGGATCCGTGAGGATCCCAGGTGAATGCACAGTGGATGACAGAATAAACTGCAAAAGGGATCAGCTGGCAGTGTGCAGGCAAATGGCATTTTAGAGGGTTGTTGGTAACTGCTATAACAGCGGATCAGGGTGCCATGACAGTGGGAGACAAGAGTGACACTGACGCTGCTTTTGGGGTCAAGTGACATGGCAGTGAGACATAAGGGCAATACTGCTATGGAATCAAGGTGACACAGCGTTGAGGCACAACTGGGATCAAGGTGACATGCCGATGGCCCAGGCTGATCGATCAGAACAGGGAGGGCTGGGAAACCTTCATCAAGAATCAGCTGAACAAGGCAAAGTAGAACAGGAGAAGCAGGGTGAAGAAGATTGGAGGCAAATCAAGGGACCCGTACTGCAGCTGTAGCAGCCAGGTCACCGGCAGTGTGGGACATGCAGCGTCCCCATGAGGAGATCAGTTGCATCGTGTTGTGGAAGGCTGGGCCAGTCTTTTAGCAGTGGCTGTTTGCATCACAGTAATGGAGAGCAGGGACAAACACAGTGATGACATCAGGTGATGGACATATCCTGTGACAGTAGCCACAGACCACAGGGACTGTGTGGGATGGGGCACTATTCCCAGTTGCTGGAAAAACAAAGAACCTAACGGGCAGTAAAACAAAAACAAAGGAGACTTGGAAGCACCTGACAGCCCTAATTCATCACAGCCCAAGATTTTTTTTCCCCCCTCATGTTCCCATTATATTTGTTTGTAAAAGTGGAAATCAATTTTGAAGGTAATTTTCTGGAAAGAATGGAAGGGAGGTGGGAGGGCCGGATAAGGCAGAGATGGCAAGAAGAAAAAAAAATTTAGGCCAGGCACAGCCCAGGGGCAGCTCTTGGCAAGGTGAAAGAAAATTGCATATTCAATCTCCATCCATGAATCTCCCTTGCTGCTGCCCGCCTCCTGCTCGAAAACAATGAAGGCTTTCTCCCCTACGCTGCACAACGCCTGAGTATCAGCGCTCACTTTAACTTCAGGGTCATTAATTCACCTGATTATTGCAGGAGAGGAGAGGGTTGCAGAGGCATCCTTTCTAAAGAGCCCTCCCTTAGCTCATCCTTTGATTAGTTTGGGGTGGGGGGAGTTGAGATAATGTGTTGTCTTGGACTCAGTTTAAAATGGGAGGGGTTGAAGAGGGGGTGGAAGGAGGTAGAGGTGGAAAGGGAAAGATGTGGCCCGGCTTGTTGTGGAAGGGAGAGTCAGAAAGCAGTCATTCTTGCATCCTTCTGCTGTGGTGTTATTGCAAATTAAAAGTAGCTTGTTCCACTCCATAGCTATCTTTCAGGGAGGGGAGGGGCATGGGTATATGTCGGCATGGGGATGGGGGGGATCTTATCATTGCTTCTTCAGCAGCCCAGCGTAGTGTCACCCTGTGAGGTGACATTTGAATTTACAATTCCACTGAGAAAAGCCATTAATTCACAAATTAACATTTCTCCCCCTCTCTCTAGCTCTCTCTCTCTTCCTCTCTCTCTCTCTCTATCTCACATGGATGTGCAAGCAATTGAAAAGACAAAGGAAATAGCCTTAAGGAAGAGACTTTACTGCTACTCTGTCTGTGCAGAGATTGCTACTACTGCTTCTAGATAGATAAACCAATTACCTGAGCTGCTCTGTTCATGGCAGCCTGCTATTACCTCCTTTTGTAGGGCTGACTCCATTGCTGGATTACACTGTGTGTATCTCATTAATGTAAACCAGCATGATACTGGGCACTGTCCGTGACCCTTCTTGCCAGTTCCCATTGCTCTGCAGTGGCAGAGGGAACTGGGAGAGGAGTCAAGAGAAGAGGTGATGGAAGGCACAGACGTACTTCCTAATGTACAGGGACCAGGCCACACAGAGAACCTGCTTAGAATACCTTCACTGAGCTTAGGGAGACAGGGGCTTCCCTTTTCCAGAGGGGATGCATAATGTTAACTGGGGTCTCTTCCACATCTTGGTGGGCACTGAGAGTGCTGCGCAAGAGGCCTTATGCATTGGTACCAGGTGTGGGCAGCCCCTTGTGGCTCCATTCTCAGCATTACCCTGAGTTTCCTCCAGGTGTGGAAATGTGCGTGGTAGGCAGAAGCAGAGGTGTTAGTGTGAAAGCTACGCATACATAGCTATAGACAGACTGCACCCAGGAGCTAACTGACTCACAGAGGTACACGACAAACCTCAGAATAGGAAGCAAAAATAAACACTCTAGCTTATGGACTGAGAGGGCCAGATATCTCTGTAGCAACTCCACTGAAAGCCAGTCAATGATGCCTGTCAACACATTCTTGTGAAAGACAAACACTGGACGCTACTTCCACACAGCTCCCAGTCCTCTTCTGATTCCCTTTTGTTGCTCTCTCCTGCTGTGCGCCTTCTCACATGCTTACTTCTGCTATCCCTGCTGCTGTGTATGCTAAGACAGCACATGTGTACAGTACACACACACACACAGGCACTCAGCCACATGCTGATGCCACCCCAGGCACACGTCTGTGACACCAGCAGCCTGCCTGTGCATACCCACAGCTCTGCAGACACCCCTTCTCCCCACCTGCTCTGGTGAGGTCCCTTTCAGTGGCCCAAGCCTGCCCTGGGGTGCACAATGGTTGGCACCTTCTGGTGCTCTCTGCAGACAACCTTGCAGGAACACACCTGGCTACCCCTGCCCTTTTGCAGGGTCACACAGCCACGTGTGCCCTAGCAGTGTGGTTTACATAAAGCCTTGCACGTTAGTCTTTGCTCACTAAGCATTCTACCTATGTAGAACTGAGCAGAAATCTTCACCGACAGGTTGTTCACCCCATAAGGGTTTGACAGGCCCTGTTCAAGCCATTCCCTTAACTTTCATGAAAGGCAGAAGCTTGCAGGGGTTCTCCTGACAAAAGAAAAACAGATCAGAACTGCTGTTTCTGGAAGCCTGGTCTCTACATGCTCAGCGCGTGGAGCTGAGAAAGGCGTGTGCCTTTCTTCAGCGCTGCCTTGGCTCCTTAAATCTTCCTAAAAACTCACCCTCTTAGCAAGAGCATCTACCTCTCTGACATTTCCTACGCCCCACACCATGCACAGCACATGGCCAGGGAGAAGCATCCCGCAGCCGGTGCTGGAAGACGCATCACGATCAGCAGAGGAATCGGCAGGCAGTGCCAGTAATTCAAACTATCCTGACCGTTCAGTGAACCTGAACCTGCTGACCTTGACAGCACTAGACAGCAGTGGCCTCAGGAATCCCAACCTTTAGAGAGGCATCAGCGGAGGATGGCTCCTGCTTTCTCCCTTTCTTTCTCTCCCTTCCCGCCCCCCCCCCCCCCCCAGTCACATCCCAGCAGCCAAGGGGCTCAACAGTCAATCCCCAGTGCACCAATTAGCTCCTAATTTGGCTATCTCTGCACTCCCAAGTCTATGTCAATGTAATGTTAAGCATTGCTTGCCATTCATAGATGTAAATCATTCCTATAGAGGGGTGTCTTCTTGTGCTAAAGGAAAACACTAAGCACCTTGTTCCCTGTCAGGGTCAGAGAGAACCCCCTCCTCCTCCTCCTCCCAAAATGGGGGCTGCTGCTGTTTGGAAGGAAAGCAGGAGCAATTTTGCCTCCCTAAGTGATAGCATCAGATCCTCTAGTCTTGTTTCACTGGATCACAGGGGAAAGCAACAAGATCTCACTGAGTGATTAGCCTGTGAGAATCCTGGCTGGAGAGATGAGGGGCAGGGAACTGATTTGCGTGCTGCAGGGGGGAAGAGGGGGGGGTGAAGAGAGAGAGAAACCAGTATGCTTAATTTTGCCACAAGAACTTGCATTAAAGAAAAATGCAGTTTGTGAACATTTTAAGAGCATTTCAGGGAGTACTGGATTTCCTCCAGCTATCTCTGTGGCTGCCAAGCAAGACCTGAAATAAACAGCATTTTGTGTTGGCCTGCAGAGGCTAGGCTAAGCTCTAAGTCCTTGCATCTGGAGGACAACTCTGTTAACAGTACATGGCCTGAAAGAAGCAGTTACAGATACCTATCTACTGAGACGTAGCAGACATGTCTGTCTCCATCCATAACTCTGAAGGTGATTTTTACATCCATCAATCAGATAAAATAAGGGGCCTAAAAATAATGCCTAGGTCAACCTTTCTCCTTTGCTTTTCCTTCATCCATCCAAGCATCCTACTGCTTACTTGCCATCAGGTTCAAGGTATACAGTCCTTTTCTCACACAGGTTGTCATCAGCTACAGAACACACAGGAGCACGGTGCCAGAACAGGAGCTAGGTCATGGGTATCACTGTTTCCATTTGGATATGGAGTAGGCCAGCATTTCTTTTTCTCACTCACTCTGCCTATTTTGGGAGCTCAGAGGTGTTATTCTGCTTTTAAGCTAGGGGATCTGCATCAGAACAGGTTTGTAGGCATCTGATTAAGCCTTAATGAAGTGGTTATTGTGTATGAAATGTCCATCAAGTCTTCAGTGCCTTCTAGTCCTCTCTTAGATGCTTTAGAAAAAGCTGTTATAAAGGACAAGTGCACTTACATGCTTGGGTTTCCCAAAGGAGCTGTTGGGTTTTTTTTTGCTTTGGCTTTTGGCATTTAGTGTGGGAAGAGGTAGGCTTTGAACAGAAGAGTTGATCTTGCAAGCAGATCAGAACTATCCTAGAGTTTGGGACAACTTTACTAAATCCCAGGAAATTTAAAAAAAACACCCCTCTAGCTAATCCTCAAAGATACTTACAGCTGTTCTCTGCAGAGCCCTCTCTTATTTGTGAAACTGACTGCTACCCGTGACCGGGCCTCCTCTTGTTTGGGGAGGTATCTCTTACAATTTGGGACATCTCTCTCACATGTGTCTTATAGAGGTGATATTAGTACAGGTTCCTTCATATACCAATAAGGGCCTTTACATGAGCACATGCAGAAAGATTCCAAATTACTCTACTAATGATTTACAGTTATTATAAGAAAGAACATTAAAAAAACCCAAAGAGTTTGCATGTTGACAGTCCAAGCAGATTACTGCATATTGCAAGCCTGTAGCTCTTTCATTGCATGGCATTTTGCAATTACCCATCCTGTATCATACATTGTTTATTAACCTTCCCATTCTTAAGATCTCATTTAATACTGAAATGTGGCTGACTCTCGGGTGGACCATGGCAGATGTTGAACAATACAGAGCATCAACTGTGAAATTTTGCTGTGCCATGTCCAAATGAAACCACAGGAGAATTAAGATATGCTGTGGGTAATCACTCAGGCTGGATTTTGTTCAGGACAGCCAGGTTAATGTCTGCACTCTTGCAAAAAATGCCATGGGAATTTTAATGACTCTGAGTGATTGGAGCCTTTGTTTTATGGCACGTCAAAAATGGCAGCTCTAAAAACACACTGCTTGAGCACTGGTTTAGTGCTGACTCAGAAGAGCTTCCAATAACATGATTCACTAGCATCTGGCTCAGGGGCAGGCACAGCCGCCTTCGACTTGCAAGGCTTAGGTAGAAGTGTGTATGAGGGGAAAATAAGGTGGAATGAAAGGAAGGCAAAGTCTAGAGCAAGGGAAATGGAAGGAAAGGAGGTATTAAGAGGCATGTTAGTGGGTGACCAAGCCAATGGAACCCAGCAGGCTAAAGAGGAGTTCATATTTTCTAGACACTGCATCGAAGGTGTCCATGGCCTGATCCAGATCTGCTGAGCCCTAACGCTGGTGGCCTCTCAGGTGTCAGTTTGCTCCACTGGAATCTCAGGGATCTCCCAGAAACTGGGAGATGGGGCTAGATGGGGACAGCCCAGCTCTGTGCTCCCTCCCTTGTCTCTAGTGGTCCTGATAGCAGCGTTGATTTGCATGTCAGGCAGGCAAAGCACTGCTTGAGAAAAAAAAAACCCTCCGAGTGTGGCGGTGTCAGCGCTCGCTGTTGTTCGACAGTGTAAAATTAAATTAATAAAGCCCCCAACACAGGAAAACATAACAGGAAATTAATGGCCTTTACTGTCGCTCTGATGCAGTCATTTGCAACCCTGCTTTCCGCACCAAAGACTTCATAAATGCAAGCAGTTTCTCTAAACAAGCATAGTTAGGGCTGCATGCAATGTAATTTTTTGCGTTGCTTCTGTCCTTTGGAGCTACAAAAGCCACCCTTTTTTATGTGCTCACCAAGGGGGATCCTGCCAAGGAGTAGCCCCCCAACAAATGGGCTTAGGAAGGTGAGAGGAGGGAGCTAAGTCACACCAATGATGTTAAGAACATCTTCTGCCCCGGCAGAGGGAACCGCATAGCTCCCGGTGCCCCGCTTTCCCTGCGGCAGCAGCTCTCCCTGAGGGCTCTGCGCTAAAGGCAATGTTGTGGACACCACAGCAGCATAAATCAGGATAACCCTTCTGATAACTTTCAGGATGTGTAAATCTGTATAACCACTGAATGCAAGAGACTTACAGATTTACACTAACTGGAGGATCTGGCCCGCTGCGTGACAGTGCTGCTTGCCACTCTGCCAGCATAAACAAAGCAAATGTACTGGGTCCTGGAGGCAGCTGCATTTCTGTCTGGCCAGCAGTCAAGCCTAATAGTGCTAGTAAGAGAGACTGGACCCATGCTCTGTCCCTCATTACAATGGTATAAATCCCCAGTGCTTCTTCTGAGCTAAGTGAACTGTTGCAGATCTGCAGCCACCTGACTAGGAGCAGAATATGTCCGCTCACCTCCAGCATACCCAAAGGTCCCAAAGCAGCAGTGACTGCTCGCACAGCAGGCACCAGCTCTGACTACCCGGGCTAACATGCCTCATCTGCACACCCACACATGCTGTAGTACATGTTGCACACACATCTGAGGCAGCTGCTTGCATCCCACCAATACCTGGAAAGGCCCTTACTGGTGTATTCAGTAAGGCTGGATGTGCTGATTATTACTAACACATAGACCTAGGTCTGTACAGACTTAGTTTCCCAGATGCTCTGGGCCAAATTTGCAATCATACCCTTAGATGCTGTAGTAAATACATATGATTTTCATACGCATACACACACACTCCCTTAAATGCGCTTTGCATGCTCCCATGATAATCCAAGACAGATCTGAGTACACACTTCATTATGCATTTGCACACACAATTCATTTCATTTACATTCTCATTGAGCATTGCCATTTTGCTCATGTAAGCCCTGCATTAAAGCTGCACTGCCTGTCCCTGCTCCATCTGAGGGACTCAGTCATACACAACCCTTGCGGTAGCAGCACCGCAGCCCCTCAGCTGTCAGGCACCGGCACACATCTCACTCTTCCTCGGTCAGGCACACTTCCCACTTCCCTGCATGAGCAGCCTTCCTTGCTCACCGATTCCTCATCTGTGCTATACCCTCATTTCAAAACATAAAATCCCTTTGTTTCTGAACCTTTTGGCTCTAAGTCTGAGCATATAAGGAACAAATACACACAGTTTATGTGTCGCTGACACACTTAAATTACAGAGACACGTGGACCGACACAGTACCATCAATTAGCATACTCAGTTCCAGGCTTGAGGATTCCCTTGAGGCAAATGGTCACAGGAACCTCAACAACTGCAGAGTTCACGAAGGCTGATACACTTCCTTGAGGTGATACTGTTCCAGCACTCACCTCCCAGTATCCCTGTTTCTGCAGGATCCTGTACATAACCTGAATTTGTACCTGATCTTCTTGCACTATCACAGTGGAGACCCCTGATAACATTCCCTCTCTATGCGCTGCTTAACCTCGCCAGCCCCCCTGCACTCACTTGAGATCCTTTCCATCTGACTCTGAGGTTCATCTTTCTCCCCACCTGTTCAGTTATCACAGTGAAAGCCCTGACGATTCTTGCAGCACTACTATGTGCTGAAATACAGCACTGACCCATCTAGAGATGACGTCTTCTTCCATGCTGCCCAAAAGGCTGCAAAAATTCTTCTGCAAGGAAACAGAAACCAAATTTTTCAGCCCTCCTTACCAAACCCTACTGAGTAGGGCAAGAAAGTCAACACAGGTGAAAAGATCACCAGATTAGGGCTGCTAGTCCTCACCTTTGTCCCTGCTACTGGGAGCACAGCATTAGCTTAATAATCATTGAGGATGCAAACAAAGTCTTTAGAAACACCACGACTGCAGACTGGTGCCGACCAGGACGCCAGCACCAGACGCTTCTGGCCAGGTGAAAATGTGTGATTTGCTCCCTCAGCCAAGGTCTTTGTCTTTGAACTCTCCCTTGGTTGGGGGTCAGCTCAGACGCAGATGCAAAAGGTCCGCTATTCCCAGCAGAAGCCTGATGCCAGGGTTTGAAGCCTGGGTCTGAAAGCGCTGCGCTCCTTCCTGGCCCCGTGCCGAATGCAGCGTGAGGGTCTGTGCAGGGCTGGCTGCCGTGAATGACAAGCACTGGCTATCGATCGCGTTCTGAACTCGGCCCAGCCGATAGAAGGTAATTAATGACTCCATTTGCCTCAGTACCGAGGAGAACAATTGAGTTTGAAACTGCAACAACTGGCAGTGCGGGGAAAGGCCCCCCGGGACGGCCAGGAAAGCCGCCTGACAGGCCCAGGCTGTGCGGGGACACCGGAACACATCAGAGGGGGAAAAAAGAGAAGGGAAATTGGATAAAGGGGAAGAGCAGCCCTAACACAAAGGGTGACTTCAGGAAGGGCAGCACACATAGTGACGAGTGCCCAGAAAGCAGGACAGGACTGTTCTGGGCTAAGCCCCCCAGCTGGGATGGTGACAAAGGCAGGCTGCAGGAGGGGACAGGCTGTCTCGCTGGTGCAGGGGGATGGCACTGCAGCAGCCGGCTCAGCACCACTGCGTTAGACAGATGCGTTTCCCTCGGAGGCTTTTGACAATTAGATGGGTTCTGCTGTGTCACCTGGCTGGCAGTTCTCATGCCAGTCACATTCACTTTTATTATGACTGTGATTTTTATTGGTAGCGCTGCGAGGCCCCAGCCGAGATTGGGGCCCCATGAGGCAGCAGGCAGACACGTCATGGGGGTGGTAACAGCCTCTGCCCCGAAAGAGAAAGTATCTCCATGTTTGCATGCCAGCTGCACGGCTTCTCATGACCTTCCTACATGTTTCTGTGCCACAAAGGTCTTCCTGTGCCAGCAACACTTCTGGATTGTTTGTTGGAGACAGCCCTGTCCCACCCTGAGCAAGGGTGCTCTCTGTTGCCTCTAGCCAGGGAGGTGACTGCATTACGCTGCTCTGTGCTACCTGTATGTGGTGGTGACTTTGTGGCTTCCAGGCCTGGGAACATCTCTTGTTTTGGAGCTATTTAATGGGTGTATTCCCTGCATCAGATGTAGTTAAAGTTGTTCCTCTGTCCTCTGGCACAGCATTTCCTTGTTATCTGTCAGGATACTTCTGTGACACCTGTGGAGCATTTCTGTGTCTTGTGTCGAAGGTTTACGCTGAACATCGTGTGTGTGTGCTCCCTCAGCAGCCCCTCAGGAGGAGAGATGTTTCCTGTCACATGTGCAAGGCCAGTCCTGATCGTGCTGACAGTGACTGTGTGTTCTTGTGAGGGACACTGTGACCGAGGCCATGGTTCACCTCTCAAACTGTTAAGATACTTCTGATTTAAGAGAGAGGTGTCCCTGTGTCACAGCACCACACAGTTTCCCTCTCCAGTAAAAAGGGAACTGGGAAAGGTGATGCTGCTTCCTAATGCTACAGCTAGTGCAGTTACCCAGGTGGCACCCCCAGACTTCTCCTGCAGCTGAAGCCTTGCTTCACCACGGTACCCCTTCCAAGAGCTGCTTTCTTGGCAAATCCCCGTTCCTTAAGCTTTTACTCCTAGCACTGTTCTTCATCAGCTGAAGTGACTGTTGCCCACCACAGTGCCATTCCCCATGGGATCTGCTAGTCTTCCCCAACCCAAATTTTCCCCATGAGCCCTCCCTTCACTTTCACCCACAGCGCTTTGATGGACCAGTCTCCTCTGCTCCTTACTGCCACCTTTGCTCATATCTATGCAGTTGCCAGCTCCCATACTTGGTGTACTGTATTTGAGGCTTCTCCTGATAGTCCAGCTCACCGTCATATGCTTAGATGAGAATTGTGACTTGATCTAAACCCAGATATAAATGCCTGTCCCTTGCAGTTTCAGGGAAAAAATGAAAACGCATCCTCTATAGGTTTTGACACCAGAAAACAAACATAGGGGATTTACAATCCCTTGGTTTTGAAGAAAATATAATGATCTATGACTGTGAATGTCTCAGTGTTAGCAACACAAGATGTATAAATCTGTCTTTCAGGATCACCTCTCTGAAACTTTGCTTTTTAAGTAAAATCCTTATGCACAGGTCATATTATTGCTCTGCAAAGTTTGGGATTTGCATGCCCTACCATTATTAAGTCCAGTACTAGTGCAAGCAGTTTGGACAAGGCCCACCCTGAGGTAGCCTACAGGTCTCTCTCAAAAGTTTCTTTTCTTTTGTAGATTTTAAAGCCTAGGCCATGGCAGACTACCCCCTGCCCTGTATCCAGAATCCTGTACTGCTTTTCCACTTCTCCCTATCTATTTGCTTGCTTTGATCATTCTGATTTCTTATCTAACCCTGCTCCTTCCCCTTCTCCTCCCTTCATCTTTTTCTTTAATTTCCCACTGACTGTACAGGTCCCTTCTTATCAGCCGGTCCTGAGTTTCCCAAATACACATAAGCACATGCACGCGCGCGCGCTCACACACACACACACACTCTGTCACAAATAAATAAATAAATAGAAAGGTCAGTGAGCAGAGCAGCAATAACCCCTAAAACAGTACTATCAGAGGGACATGATTGATCAATTGAATTCCATAGCGGCTCAAAAATGTGGGATTAAGTAGTGTATTATACGCACAATGAGTTGAGGCATGATGTTCATTTCAAGTTCATTTCGCCAGCCCTCTGCCACCAGATCAGGCAATCAATAGGGGCAGCAGATATCATATATCACCTCTCTCCGTGCTAGGGAGAGAGCACCATAATCTCTCGCAAATTTAGAGTGACAGATTTGTCAAGATCTGAAGGGCCCCTGAATAAATGAAGGAAAAGAGACTCCTACAGTGACTTGGGAAAGCTGTGGTTTCAGCTTCTTCACACAAAGGCATGGCCTGTGCACACACAGGAGACATGCGTGCACAGGGCTCTGCAGGCAGATAAGAACTGCAAATACACATGCATGTGTGCACCAATCTGTATAACCACCCAGGGCAACTCACTAAGTGTAAAATCTGGTTTAATTACAATCAATGGAAGTTTTAGCATACACGTGAACACACGTCCACTCACACCAAACGCCATGCATGGTGTAGGGCTGCCATTCTTGAAAATCAAACATAGCCTAAATCAGCCGCTGCAGATGAACGGCTGCTCAGAGGCATGCACAGTGATGCAGAATCTAAAGAATATCAGAATAATGATCTGCTGTAAAAATACCCACATGTATTAGCACCATGGTGTGCACAGTCGTGCACACTGACTGACACGTGTGGAAAAATCCTCAAAGGCAAACAGCTTTACAGTCTGCAGACAGGTTGAGACACGTGCTGTTACAGAAAGAAGTATTTTTTTTTTTTTGCTTGAGCCTGGACCCCGGAGCTCTGTGCCAGCTTTCTGCAGGGAGGACCGGACAGCAATGCCTACTGGAACTGGCAGCATGAGCCTCAAGCTACCCTAGTCCTCCTGAAAGCCACTCCCTGCAGTACCAGCCCAGTCCATCTAAAACATGAAAACTGCACTGACATACACAGTGTGCAGTCCACCAAGCCTCATCTTTGCTTTGTTTTCTCTTAGTCAAATCTGTCATGAACTCCAGCTTTCGGGAACTTGAGAGATTTCCCTTGTGCAGATAAGCCTGAGGAGAGGAGAAAATGCCAGGGATCCGTGCCAGTGAACAGCCCTGCTCTGGCTAGGGGTGGAAAAGAAAGAGAGAAGGGGCTGCTCGAGGGAAGGCTGCTGGCCAGGACAAATCAATATGTAATATTTTCTATGGTCTTGTGAGTGGTACTGTACTACGTTACTGTATATAATGTACTATTGATTATATCATATCGTATAATCACCTATAAACGGATATATCTCATAGCCAGAAGGCAGCAGGCTCAGTTATAACTCTGGGCCACCAGTTGGCCATGAACTGTGCCAGCAAAATACCTGCCTTGGCACCATCCACAAGCTAAAAGATGAAGTGGCGGAGTGGCACGGTTCTGTCCGTTGCACAGCAAGTGCCAATCCAGGCTCCCGGGAACATCATCTGCCCACGAGTGCCTCGCAGTCTCATGGAGTCAGGGAAGAAGTCTATGCAGATCCCTCAACCATTTTCTTGACAGACAGACAGCAAGTTTCTGAGATTCACAGACTGGGAGCCACCACTTCAGCCAAGAAAGGCTGAAGTATGAGGAATAATAGTGAAAAAGCAGGAAGGTAATCACAGCGCAAGAGGGAGAACCCGATTTCAGGTCAGCCTTGTGTCTGACGGAGCACAGTAGGTAGAGACTCAGCATGGAGGGTATGAAGGTACATCAGCCTGGATGAGACAGGGGATTATAACCAGTCTCACCAAAGTTAGGCTGAGAGGTGACAGCAGAAAGATACTCAGCACAGTTGGAGAAGATTATAATGAGCAGACTTGCCTCAGATGAGATGAGGGATTATGACAAAGGAAGATTCACTTCAGCTGGGACAGGAGGTTATAACAGACAGACTCACCTTGGATGTGACAGATGCTAATAGCAGGAGACTCACTCCAGATAAAAAGGGGTTATAACAGAGATAAATGTACCTCATTTGAGTTGGGGGATAACAGGGAAAAAAAAAACAAAAACAGGTGGGTGATAAGATGGTTTATCACAAGGAAAGATTCACTTTGGATGGGGCAGGGCATTTATAACGGGCTTACCTCGGAGGGGATGAGTGGGCTGTAAGAGATGTGGGATGGCACAGCAGAGACAGAGACACCTGGAACATGGCAGGAGGCGCTGCAGTGAGACTGAACTGTGTCAGCGGTCTGTTGCAGGGACAGAGAAGCACTTCTGGCAATGCTTCTACCAGAAAAGGGCTTTTTTCCTAGGAAGAACAAAGGAATACCAGGAAGGCCAATTCCTACTGAGTAGGACTAGGTTTTGTAATACAATAATTCATTTTGGATAGGAAGGGGGACCAACAGAGACAAAGATTCATCTCGTTTTGGAGGGAGTTTTATAACAGAGATATGGGTTGTGATAAATCACGAGCTACACATAGGAGAATGGGACAGAGATCATAACAGAAACCAACGTATGTTGGATGGGGCAGATGCTCCACAGGGAGAGACTTGTCTCTGGTGAAACATGGAGTCAGAAGCAGGATTATTCCTGTTATCTGAGGGGATGAAAGACTCATCTGGGGTACAACAGGATAAGATCAGATGAGAAGGAAATTATATCAGAGATATAACTTCTATTGGGACTGGGGAGGTACAACTGACTGACTCACTTCCAAGCTGTAAGAGAGCCCTTTCTCCATCCCAGGCATCCTCAGCCCTCTCCAGTACAGGCCCACCCTCAGCACGCTGGTTTCTCTATGAGCTGCCTCTCCCGGTAGCCTTCCAGCGATGCTAATCGCTCTGCTTTGCTCCCATTTTATGCTCAGCGATGGAGATTTGGCAATTTTTAACACTGAAAATCAGCGGAACCGAAACTCATCTCTGAGCCAAGCACCATTCCCCACAGCCTCACTCATCCTGGGCAGGATTGTCCCACAGAGCCTGTGGGAGCAGCCTGGCAGCTCCAGCAGACAGGAGAGGGCTTCCCCTGGGTGCTTCAGCCCCTGCTTCCCGCAGGAGCGGCACAGCTCCCTGGATGGAGGCGGAGTGCCCCACTCTTTCCCACTCCATCCTTTTCCTGCATCCCTTGCTGATCCCAGCCAGGGTGGTGCTAACTCCCTGTTTTCTCTGTCTGTGCCCTGCAGATGTATCCGAGGGCTCAGTTCCCAATGGAGATTCCCAGAGCAGCGTGGACAGTTTACGGAAGCACCTTCGTGGCGACACTTTCACCCAGCAGCAGCTGGAAGCTTTAGATCGAGTTTTTGAGCGTCCTTCTTACCCAGACGTCTTTCAAACATCAGAGCACATCAAATCTGAGCAGGTGAGGGCCTGGCCCAGTAATGGGCACCCACAGGATGATGACAGGGAGATTGTCTCACTGAAACCACTCTCTCCCTCTTCACTCACCCCTTGCTCTCACACTGACCTGTTATTTCACATACACCACACTTACATTTTACAGCACTTTCTAGTTGTAAATATACCACTGTGCCGATGCACATGTGTACACAAGCTCTACCTCATCTCATGAACTTGCCATGTACGCACGCACTTTGCTCTCCCTAAATCCCCATGTCCACCTTTCCGTTGGCACAGACTCCTGCAGGCAGGCGGGCACGCTCTTGCCCTGAACGTGCAAACACCGCCATGCATGTTCACCGGCACACAGCACTGCACAGAAGCTCCTGCACTCTCAGATCACACTGGTGGCCAACGAGCCACAGGGCTGGGCTTTAACTGAGCATTTTCCTTCATGGCCCAAAGCTGAGACTTGACTCCCATCTCCAACCTAGTTTCCTGCACTTCTGCAGCTCTGCCCCCCTTACTCCCCCGCTCCCCCGGCCTTTTATCCCAAAAGCTGTTTGTCTTAATAAAATGAAAATCAAAAGTCTTTTTAAACCGCCCCAAGCCATAAACCAACAAAGGAAGAGAAGGAGAGGCTGGCTGTGGACTCCCTTCATCCCAGAGTCCCTGGGTTTATTACAATGAATAACCTTTATTTACTTTCATTAGACTATTAAGCACCAGCACAGTCATTTTTCCCCCTGAAACTCTGAGCAGGGCCCATAAAGCAAATCCGAAGCCTAATTGAGTTCATTTTAATTTCTCTCCGATCACAGCGAATTACTCTGGTGATAAATCAGGGGGCAGGCTCACCCCCAGTAGAAGGCCTAATTTGCAGCTAATTACAAAACTGATTTCTACAGGAAGATCAATACAAGAAGGAATTGGAAATGACTAGGCAGTCCTAGCCAAGCAGGGACAGGGGCGGGGAGGGGGCAGCGTGCAGGGAGCCTGCTGGAGGAGGGGGAGATGTCAGGAGGGGGTTGGGGAAGCGCATGGAAAAAAACGGAGCAGAAAGAGCAGAAAATCAGTTTTAATTTAACGTAATATTAATCAGAGCAACTTTTCCTGCTGTTTTGTAGCCTTCCCAGTTTCTCCAGCTCCCGCGTCTGGTCCGGAGGCTGCCACAATAAAAAGGCAATTACCAGAACCTTTCGGACAGGATACCCTTTCAGATTCAATGGCTCTCCCCCTCCCACCCTTCTGTTAGCCATGTGGCTCCCCCCTCCCCAATTTCATACCCCAATGCACAGAGTGACAGAGGCAGGGGATGAGGCTTCTTTGTTTGTTTTTAAAGAGCTAGGACAGAGGTAACAGCGGAGGGGAGGCAGTCAACTCAGCAGAGAGCCTGGCTACAGTGGGCCAACACTGGCTGCTTCTTACAGCCCGCCTGTCCCAGTCATGTCATTGCAGCCCTCCGCTCCAGCTGTCCTTGTCACCAGGGCAAACACCTCCTGCCTCCGCTCAGCCAAGAGGAGGAGATGTGGATTTCCCCTCTCTTCTCCCCTGGGTTGGCACAGGCAGCTATCCCCATCCCCACAGCACTGAACTGGGTCTCAATTGTACTGCAGTAACGGGTCAGATCCCTCACCCCTCTTCCCCTTCACAGCAGCACACAGCGGGTGGTATAGTTCATCCTAGGAACCGCAACTCCCCCCCGCAACCCATCTTCTCTGTTTCCTCCTTCTCCTCCTCTTCCATCTGTGCAGGGGTTTGCATCTCTCCTCTTCCTCCCCCCCATCTGTACACTCTTCCCTTTCTCCTGGCGCATCAATAGCGAGCTGTCTTTCTGCTCTCTTCCCCAGGGTAATGAGTACTCCCTCCCAGCTCTGACCCCTGGTCTCGATGAAGTCAAATCAAGTCTATCCACCTCTGCTAACCCAGACCTGGGGACAAATGTGTCAGGACCCCAGACGTACCCTGTGGTGACCGGTAAGCTGCCTGACCGAACAGCAAAACCAAGCTTTTTATTTATTTCCCTCATCACCATTAGCTTCTGCTTTTTCTGCTAATGCAAGATATCCCTCTGTGGCAAACATGGAAAGAGACAGAAAGACTGTGGAGGACATAAGGGCTCAAGAGAAGCTTGACATTCAGAGTACTGGCAGGTTTGGGTACACCTAGAGCTGCCCAGCTCTGATGCAAAGACAGGCAAACCAGGCATGAATCAGGAACTTGTGTGCCCAGATGGGGCTTAGGGATGGATGTTGGTGGAGGACAGCCATGTCCAAATAAGCACTGTGGTTTTTGCCTTTGTGTCTGAGAACAAGAGGGTTGTGGCTTACCCATGATCCACACTTGCTTTTCTTCAGGAGAAACAATAATTTAAGTTTTATTCAGCCCTGGCATTTGGAAGGGGCATTTGCAAACTAAACACTGAGGTCTGCTGAACTGTGACTGCTAAACAACTTCTTCCTTAAGCCCATGAGTCTCTAGCAGCAGCTGGCAAAAGATGTTTTTTCACAGCCTTCCTCCTTGCCTCACATGCGGGCACATGAAACTCAGGTGTGTCTGGGAGAGTAGGGAATGAGAGCGAGTGCGTGACAGCAGAGGGGTTGGGATGCACACAAGTAGGAGGCAATTCCTGCAGCAGCTGCTCCACAGAAGCTTCCTCTCCGCTGATGGCACATGCAGGACCTGTGTGGCACAGGGCCGTCCTGGGGCCATGGGGCACACCACCCTGATGCTAGTGTTAGATTGCCTGCCCCGTGCGTGTCTAGAGCCGTAAGGAGGTATTCTGGTGCCACAGCTCTTCTTCTCAGGCTTTAGTGGCCGCTGGTCCCTGGCCACACAGCTACCACAGGTTTGCACATCTCCTCCCAGGTAGCTAAGGCAGCTGGCAAGGCCCGAGCACCTCGCCCGTTTGGTACATCCCTCCTTCCCTACAGCTGCTGTGGCCCCTCTAGAAACCTCGCGGTGGAAGTTGAGAAATAACTCATGACAAAGAGGTGTAAGTCCTCTTAGCAAGGGAAGGAGCTGTTGCCTCTTAGCCAAAAAACTGTCCTGTCATGGCACAGCGTCAAGAGCACTGGCATTTGAATCTCAACTTTTTCTTGCAGCAGCCACAGCTAATAGCCCCTGAGGTCAAAGCAGCTCCTGGCTGAGGCAGGCAGTCATCGCTTGTTCGGTCAACACTGAGCAAAGGCATATTGTTGCATGCAAATTTTGGCTACCCAAAACTTCGGGACCAGGCAGGATTAGTAGCTGTTATCCCAAATACAGAGGCGATCCAGTGTGAGGTCTGCAAAATTTCATGGAGAGTCATGGGGAGGCAAACTGCCTATTTAGGAAGCGTCTAGAAGGCGTGCTACTCCCAGACTTTTTTTCATGGCTTTTACTACTATCAGGTTTGATCCAGGATCCTTGTAGCCATGCAGTTTCTTAGCCAACCAGAAAAAAATGGCTCAGCTGTGGCAGAATTGCTCCACGTTTCTTTGCATTTGCATATGCAAGACAAAGCTCAGCTGGTGTCCATCTACTATTTAGCAGCTCTACATCTCTTACAGGAAATACTTCCCTGTCTTTGGGGTGCAAAGCCAGTTGGATAGTAGTGCTTTCCTTCCTTCATGGAAGGCAGATCCCCATAGCTGGATGTAAAGGTGAGACAACTAAAATCAGAGTTTAAGGTTCAAAGGGGCCATTAAAATAATTCTTTTTAGTCCTTCTGCCTCAGTGAAGATGGTGCATTCCAGCATGTTAATATGAGAGCAGAATTCCTGAAGGCTGAGGACACTGCACAAGCTTTGGACAGGACTGTCACAAGGGGACAGCAGGAGAGAGATTTGGCCTTGCAGAAGAGGCTGTGGGCTGAGGCAGAAAATCTTCTTGCCCCCACCCTAGTGCCATCCCCACTCTGTTCCCTGCAACATTCCCAGCTCAGCTCAAGAACATCCCCATCAGATCCATCTGGATCCAAGAGTGAGAAAAGTTCATTTCAGACCCAGCTTGACATTCCCAGGTGGCAACTTAGCACTAACATCTCAATCTGTATGCGACATTTCAATCAGCGCAGAGTAACAAAAGCAGAACTATTAGCGTTGGGAGCTGTTCACTGGTGGTAATGATGGGGAAACTCAGAAACTGGAAATGAAAATGGAAAAAAAACCCTCAACACCCTGAAAGGCAGCAGGGAAAGAAGGGCGGAGAATTTTTCCTCTACACTTAGGCCAGGATCCAATGTTTGGATTAATGATGCCATTACCCAAGAAAGGACTTCAGATAATGCTCATTCTTAAAATGTTTTTGCTGGCAATTAAATGGTTGCAGTTATTGATCTTCATTGATCTGATGTCCTCAATTTGCATAATCTATTAAAGATGAATGATTCATGATATGTTTGCTATGGGGCTGGGCAATGCTTTCAGGAAGGACCAGAGAGGTGAGGAGCTCAGTGCTGCCTCCTGATCTACCCTGGCCGGGAAATTAAGGAAGAGGCTGGGAGCATGCAGATTTCTTTGGTATCGCCCAGATTCCTCTCCCAAGAAGGGATATTGGAGTAAGAGCGAGTACTTAATTGCTGGCTGCCTGTTCTGCTGCTATAGTGTTATCTTTGAAATGCCTCTTTGCTCTTGTCGCAGGGCAGTCTGTGAACCCAGGTGATAACAGAAAGAGATGTGAAACAAAAATCCACCCACACAGGCTACAAACTTTGCGTGCAGTCACTTCAGGGTGTAAGATTTACCTTCAGTCTACAAGATGGTCTCCTCAGCTCAGTCTTGCCAGACAGAAAGAAGTATCACTATCTCCTTCCAAACCAAAGCTGTCCAGCCCTGGATTCTTGCCCTTTCTGAATATTTCAGAGAAAGCCCTTCTCCACTCTCTGTCTCATGACTAGCTTTCCTCAGCAAGCTCTCTCAGCTCACACCATTCTGAGAATATACCCCTCCAAAAGCCATCAAAACCTCAACAATATATGGCTACCTGAAATCTGGGAACTTGGTGAGATAGTTGAGTACAGGTGTTGCTGAAGTCCCCTTATCTGCTTGTAAGCTTTGTTGAACCGAAGAGCTAGAAATGCTGCAGAGCAGGCAGCCCCCTCCCCAACATGCAGGATGGACCTCCCCAAAGTCCTGGGCATCTACTCCAAGACAGAGCTTAGCATCACAGTTAGGTACAGCGCAGCCTTGCCTAGTACTGCCAATATCAAGCTCTCCCTTTCAGACAATTATTCTATCTGATGCATCTTAGATGGTCCATTTATTACTTATATCTCCTAAAGCAAGTAAACAAGAACATTTGTTCAGTATGGAGCAGGCAGGTCACCCTTATTTCTCCCCAGTAAGTACCTGCAAGGCATTTCCATGAGTGAGCTGACACTTGGGGGCTAGTTGGGCACTAGGCTAGGAAACATGCTCCTGCTCTCCATCATATAGAACAGTCAACACAGAAATTTTCAACTTCCTTCTGAAGTATCAGAGAAAGCTCTAAGAACTGTCTGAGAACACCATCTCCCCTCTTCCTTCATGCAGAGGCCAGTAAGCCAGCTACATCTTGCCTTGATGTTGCATGGCCATCATCGCTAGATTGGCGTAGATCTGTGACACCTTTCCCTGGACAGTAATTTTGAACCCCAGTCAGATTTCCTAGAAGCAAAGATCCAAGCTCGAACATACCATGGCGAGTATGTGCAGTACATGCACAACACCAAGACAAGAATTTTGTTGTTCAGAGATGTTCTACTTTGGTTATTTCTATTGAGTGCAAACGGCCCAGGCAGATGGGTATAAACCTGTACAGGGCTAAGTAAACACAGAAAACCTCAATAGCTTTCTTTTATTCAGTAGTTTCCATAGATCTTTGAGTTTGGAAGGTACTCGGTAGCTAACACCCAGAGGTGAGTGGAGGACAACCTCAAGATTTTGGCACTAGCAACAGGAGTACTTTAAAAGCACAAGGTTGTTCTCAGAAGCCTTGAATAATTTGGGAACAAAGATTAAGATCCTTCTTTAAGCACTATCAGAAGCCACATCTTTTGGAATAGGCATGCATGAAAGAAGTGAGGTGTCTTCAGATCAGGTTCTGAGCTCTGGGGACTTTGATAGTTTGGGAGCAGAGTCCTTTCCAGCTCAGTTATCTAGCCCAGAAGTTACACAACAGAGAGGTAGCACTATGGGAAATAAACCGCAATGAACTTTTAAGGTATGGTTTGAAATGTTCTTATTAACAGACTACTAAAGGGGAGGATTTACGTACTAGATGGATCCTAAAATTACAGCAATGGTAAAGAAAAAACTTCCCTTAACTGAATCCTGGCAGTTTTAACTAATCAGACCATGTTTCCCAGCTCACTACAACCAGTGAGATCTGCAAAAAAAAGTAAAGGTAAAAGACAAGCCCAAGAGAAACGGGGCAAAAAAAGCACTTCAGGAACTTCTACTGCTGACTGAAAATGGGAGTATGTGTCCCCATCTTGTCCTGTGAGGCAGTTTCTGAGTGCTTTGTATGCTACGGTTAGCACCTACTAACAGCAATAGGTAACTTTTTAAAATCAACACCACCCACCAAAACAGCTACCGCATCCTATACAGAAAACGTTTCCTTCTCTCTGGGAAAGAAACTTTTCCCTAAAGCAACAAGTATCAGCCAGAGTGCGAAATCCTGATGACAGCTCATGATGTGTCAAACAAAAGCACCAAAAAAACCACAAACCCCATTGGTCTAAATCTCCTCCAGACCTTCCCTTTTCGGCATGGGACCAGAGTTTTTGTCATTTTAAGTTATTTTTTCAAATTCATACATGAATGTATGCAAAAAAAAATTGGAAATACTGACATAAAGGCTACTTGCTATATCTGAAAGATGTACAAAAATGATACTTAAACAGCATCTGATTTTATGTAAGTTTTCAAGAAACTTGTGATGCTGAGCATTGAGAAATCACTGGCTAGACACCTGGATCCAAAGTTTTTCTGAAATGATAAACAATCTTTTGAGAACTTTAGCCTCCTGCAAGGTGAAAAGACATTATTTCCTTCGTTTCAGCCTAGTGAGTGAATGGAAAAGAATTTTGTTCAGTTCAATAACCAGGTCATTCAAAACTAAGAAACAAACTAGGATTTGAAAAAAAATTTGTTTTCCTCTGTCAGTAAATGAATTAAGCTTGGTGTGAAAGGATGAGATCTATTAGTTCTAAAATCAGTTGAAATGTCTCCTTATATATATTTTTTCTTTTCTTCATTTATTAGTCATTTTTAATGCCATTTGAAGCAAAACCTGCTTCAAAAGGTTTGCATTTTCTGTTCTAGTATATTTAGGAAGTCAGGGAACTTGTGGTCATTTTATTTAATTAGCATGAATAATTACAAATACTGTTTTTAATTTAATTCTAATTTCCAACCAAATATAACTTGACACAGATCACATGTAAAAAGTTAGTAATCTCATAAAATAATAATATGGACTCATCATTCACTATTTTCTCATGTAATAACATGTAAAGACAAATTATATTAAACAGCATAATTGCTTAAATAAATGTGCACAGATGTAGTTCATCTACTTAGCAAAAACTGAAATAACCACGTTTAGTGTAAATTTTGTATTTGTCAGAATATTTATTACCACCCATAAAATGCAATCTTTTAGACAACAGCATCACAGTGCACATGTAAAACAAGTTGATCCAGCCTGCTGTTTTAAATCATAATTAAAACTGACCATTACGTTCAGTTGTACTTATATCATTACGCTGAGAGGGGGAGCATTTCCTTCCCCTTTTCCTTGTTGGTACTGGTGAAGATTCCCTGCCTTGCTCCAACCTTCTTTAGCCTCTGATACCAGTGAGCAACGGCCCCGGTCAGGGTGTGACTGAGCTGACTTAGGAAACCCGCTGAGGCCTCCGGCTGGCTTTGGTGATGGCCACCCCTGGAGATGCAGACCCGCGCCCTGCGGCACAGCACCACGGCTGCAGCCGCCAGCAGGCAGCCAGCCAGAGGGGCACATCGCTGGGCGCCCCAGTGCCCCCAAAATGGAATATGATAATCACTCACGTGGCTGCTACGAGGCTGTTACTGTCCTGCCTCATCAAAATGAAGGAGGTATTTCCTGAGAGTGAGCCTCTCCTCTATTCAAGATGAGGAATTGGCAAAAGTAGAAGTCCACAGGACCTCCCAACTTCATCAGTTGTTTCTCATCCCTAAGAAGAGATAGCATCTTCTTATCTAGTCAAGGAATTTGAAAAGGCAAAAGGTGTTACTACTCTTCTCCAGGACCAAATGGCTGAGGGTGATAGATGGTCAGATGAATGATCCTTGCAACAGACAGGAATAGCAGGGGGCAATCACATAAACTATTTCCATGCATCCAATGGAAGTTTCACTTCACATCACTTTATGATGCTGAAGAATGCGGCTTGTGGGCTTGAAAGGCACACTGACGTGAGGAACCCAGAAATGAATGGGCCCGAAAGAAATAAGGAGTTCACCTTCCTTAAATTAGCATTTAAGTGAATGATAGCAGTGAATGACAATAATGCTGTGTAGTGACAACAGCTGTGAATTGGCATGACCCGTCTGATTTCCCTCAGCAAGGGGACAGCACTGCAGGCTGCCACATTCTATGCTGCTGGTGAAAAACAGACTTTTTTAGAGAAAATAATTGTATTGTCTTCCCAGCAATTCAGTTTTTGCCTTTTCTTTTGAGGCTAAATGCAGGATCCAGGAAGTATAGCTATGATGAAAATTTTTGTGATGTAGACATTTTCCCACTGACAGCAAAGACAGTGTTTTATATCTGAGTTAGGCAACACCTGTCAGCAGGTGTTAATAACTTTTGATCTCCATCAGCTGTACTGGATTTAGGCAGGCCAGCTGCCTGTACAATTCAAACTGCCCACTGCAGTCTTTCAGAGAAACGGAGAGCTTTCGGCAGACTTTGGTCCTTCTTTGCAAATTTTGGATTGCTGTGGGCTACCCAGAAAGATCTATCCTATCTTATGATCAGTAGAATACCACTGTGATGAAACCTTGGAGGTATCGGTAATGAACACTGGGTGAAAAACTAATGTGTTCTAATTACATTTCCCAGCATATATTTCAAAAGCATGTTGTTTAAGAGGTAACATTCAAGTCCCAGACCACCAAGGAATAGGCATATGCTACACTTTAAGGCAGGAAGTAGTTGCCCAGCATGACAGGCTGGGACTTCAGAAAGGGGCAACAGTACAAACTCCACTGAATCTCTCTGCCTGCCAAGTGTACAAGCTGCACATCTTCCCCCCGACTTGAAAGCACATCTTCCTTCATCAGCTCCATCTGCAAACAAATGTACTTGGAGCCACATGAAGTTGACTTCAGTGGAGTTCTCAAGTGATTAACATAAACAGTACAACTAGCTTTAACGAGTAAGTCCAGATCACAGGTCTACTGGAAGCTCCATGTTACGAAGACTATAAAACTTCTTCCGTCCAAAGTAACATAGAGAGTCAGCACATCAGATTACTTGGAGAGCAGCAGTTCACCAGATCAGACACAAAATCTAGATTTATAAAATTCAGTTTTATAAAAATTGGGGCAAATAGATTTCAAAAGTTGACAACAGTGATGCTACAAGAGTTTTGACTCTCAGTGGAAAGCAATCCAAGGCAATAACCTGCAAGTATTGGGCTAAGAACGTGGATGGATCTGTGCAGAAACAGGAAATAAGCTTGAACACACAAGGCTCATTGTCCAGTTAGCAGAATACAAAGAGAAGACAAGAAAGGTACAATGAGAAGCCGATTAGTCTTTGCGTGCTTTTTCTAGCAAAGATCTGTTGTGATCAGGGGGAGGGAAAAAAATAGGATCATTTTTCTCTTCAGTGCAACTTGCATAATGCTCTTGCAAAAGAAAAGCTAGAAAACTAAGAAATGAAAGAAACAGTGGTTCTGACATGACAGAAAGCAGAAGTAAAAGATATGCAGTGTCAGTCCAGTTTGGTCTTTTGCACGACTTCTAGAATCTGAGGCAAGGTTCTCATGTGGGATAAAGTGATGTGACTCCACTGGCTGTAGTGTAAACTACCAGTTTGTGAATGCTGAGGACTCAGGCCCGTTCTGTTTGCCCCAGTGAAACTTTTCTAAGGAATGGAGAATGCAAATATGGAAAAAGATGTTTCAATGGTGGGTACAAGCACAGGATTTTAAACACCTGCTTTGGCACAGGGCTCCTACATGAACTTGGGTACGTTTTCTTTGTGCTCAGTTCCTCACGGATACAACAGTGATCCCTAAGGGATGCTGTAAGGATATGTGTTCTAAAGAGCGAGGCGCTGCAATCATATGAATATTTGATAGAGACCCCAGGAGAAGGCAAAGGGTAAAATTGTCAGGGTGGTGAGCAGTGTTGTTAAGTGGTTGTGTACAGGCCATCCCTTATGCAGGGATGCGCCATCTTGATATTCTTTGTTTACTGAAAAGGAGCACCGGATGGAGGTAGCTTATCCTCCAGGAAACCAGCAATGAAAAACAAGCAGCTTATCTAGTCCTGCGAACCCCTCTGCTTCCCTTCCCTTCAGCAGCAGACAGCACGATAAAAGCTGAGACAAGTCTCTGTAGGAACCCAGAGCTGTGAATCTTCCTCTCACCCTGTCTGGCCAAAATCCCTTCATTCGCAGGGGGAATTTAGGCCAGAGATCACCAGTTCTAGCTCTCCGCCAGAATAACAGAGGAGAGGGTTAGAAAGGAAGAAAAACAGCCATAACTCAACAAGTACAGTCAGAAAGAGAAGAGATGCACAAAATATGTAGTCCTCTGCTATGCTTCCAGCCACATCCCCACTCTGCTGACCCTTTCAAATTTCCCCCACCATGACACTGGGTGATTTTTTTTTTGGTCTCTCATAAACAAGGATATCATTTGCCATTTAGATGAAAGGAGGCTGGGACAGGAACAGATTTCAGTTGCTTTGGAAAGGGGTTGCAGACTCATTCCACCCTGCATTTGATTACAGGTCAGTATTCCGGCCTTTGGGGCTCTCTGACGCAGCCTCACTGAGGGACACCCCGAGGCACAGAGAAGCCAACAAGGCAGTGCTCCGCAGCTTGCTGGCTCTAGCAGGATGTGGGACAGGAAGGGGCAAGTTCTCCACCACAAATATGGAAAAACTAGACAAAGGAGAAAGAAATGAAAACAAAAAAATGGCAGCTGAATTTTGACATGGTTAAAATGAAGAATGGGACCGTGCCATTCACAGGTGGATAGATAGATCAATCAATTGATCTCATCTACACTGACACACTTTGGAGCTATAATTCACTGCTGGGGCAATTATTCCAGCACAGCAGTGGCAGGAGTTACATCGGAGATGGAATTCAGGTGCTTTTAGTCAGGGGAGAGTTGGACAACAAAGGAGTAAAAATTAGTAAATGCCATCCAGCAGTAAAGATACGTGGGATAGAAGTTACGTGTGTGCAGTTGCTGAGCGTGGAGGAAAAGACAGACAGAAAAACAGACACATAAAAGTCTGAGTTTTGGTTGTGCAATCATTCACTGTCTGACCTTATTCTTGCCTCCTCTCCACTACTCTTGGAGAGAAGAGCGTTTAGCATTATTGTGTCCCAGTCTCTTTGCCATGTTGCTGTTGACTTCTTTATTCCCCCGCACTGAGTAAATGGTGCTGCCTCTGGAAGGTGCAAGGAATTTTTCTTCATAAGCCTTGATGTGTTCAAGAGAGGGCTGGACTCGTCTCTGCTGTGAGTCTGACAGGGGCTTTAACAGCCTCACAACACCGGGACAAATAGCTCCTGGTCCCTTAACCCTTCCTAGCTTTGCAAGGCAAGGCCTAGCACTGTTGTTCCCATCGCAAGGGCTTTAGACAGTCTTTCAGGCTGAAATCCTCTCTGTGGTGGCTGGGCAGAGCGGAAATCCAGGGGCTGGATCAGATTGGCCTAATGCTACAGGAGCTTAAGCGGTCTGTTTTACCAGAGATTATGGTTTCACTTACACAGAGCGCCTGAAAAATGCTGTGGTTTAGGAAGGATTATAGCTGAAAATTCCATGCTTTAAAAGAGAAATAAAGCAGGGGAGGGACTAGGAAACCCAACGTGCCTGGAGGTTGTGCAAACAGGATTAACCTCTGCCCATAGCACCTCTGCTTCTGCCCACCCACGCTTCCCGTGTCCATCTTTTTCTCTGCCCTTTCCTCCCCGGCGGCTCCCCACAAGATGGAGAGCTGAAAAAGGAGCCCAGAAAATGCCCAGGACCAAAGCATCCCTAGTTTATTTAGATATGACTGTCAAACTGCTTCCTTGAAAAATATCACTTCTCTTGCAGCCCATGAAAGCCAGGGGAACTTTTGGCCCTTTGCCTGCAGGTAGAGCTATTCATCCAAATTATCTAGTATCAACATTATATGGATAAAGGCTTCAGCACTCCCAGACTGCTGGTGGTGACTCTGCCTGTCTGGCCTGAAGGTAAATCCGTGCACTCCTTGCCATCTGATGACAGAGGATGCAGGGGAAAAATAGCTTTAGGGGTTCTCCATCTGCAGAGACTGGCACTAGCACATGGAAGCTCACTGGTAGGATTGTAGTTGTAAAAAGCAGAAGGTGGGCACTGATGTGCTGCCTACTCTGGTGACTTTAATTAACCGTGCAACAAGAAGCAGGCACTCCAGCTTCTATCCCCCATATCCTTCACAAAAGGCCCTTGCCAAACAGAGCTTCCTATAGCAAAAGGGGAGAAGAAATTACAATCCTCACAGCATACCAGAGACTCCACACAAGTAAACTAACTAAAGAGGAACTGTACACCTTTTGGCCAGGACTGATCCTTCCCAATCAATGGAACCATGAACATATGTCTTTGCTGCAAAGGAGTGTCAGTGATCAAGAGGCCTTTGCTGGCCATCCAGGTTAGAGGTACTTGGAGAACACAGATGGCAAACCATCGTTTTTGCCAGGTAGCAAACCTTTAGGAAACAAATGTCTCAGGATAAACAGCATTCACACACAGAAACTGCCCAGCCCTTTATTGTCTAGGTGAGCATTGCAGTCTCGTAATAAGTGCCTAGAGTTAATTAAGGCAGTCCTACATTAATGAAGTCAGATTTATGACCTAATTATATGTCACATTTCTATTTCTCTGTATAAATCAAAACCACCAGAACTAACTTATTTCATAGGCCATTGGCAACACTTGCCGTCATGGCAGAGAGATGGCTTTCATTTATTGGCTTTAATCTGTCCACCTGAGGGTGGATGGTTTGCTAGATGATTTGGATTGGATCTGATCACATCATCCATACTTAGCTTCAGGTGTTCAAATACAGGATTCTATTACTGCTGACCCAGCAACGGTGGGTGTTCTGGAGTAATCGTGCTTTAGGTCACAGAGTTCTCCAATTCTCAAACCTCTTACTTGGCAGCCAAGTTCAGAGCAGTTGCAAAGCTGTATCTGTTGTGCCTGTGCAAATCTGCATATCAGAAATGGAGGCCCAACACAAACAACAATGAAAATGAGACCTCTTATAAGTCACCCACTTTTCCTCTCCTCCATTATATCTCTCTGTCAAGGTATCTGTCTGGCAACACTATACTGTGCGATCAACCAGAGTCAGTTCTGACTGCTTTTATGCTTAAAGCTCCGAAGTGTGCCGCTGTGAACATGATCAATTGATTGATCTATTTGTCTATCCACCTATTAATTGCACAGTCCCATTTTTATTTTAACCAACTCAAACTTCAGCTACACCTTTTTTGTCAAAGCTTTTCCACAGTTTGGCTTGAGAAGCTTTGGCTGTTACAATGAGCATCCTGTTCAATAAGATGCTCATAACAGTGCTGCTCTCCTGGGGAAGGTTACCTTGAGTTTGAAGAGACAAAGCAGTGTAACTCCCTGGGCCAAAATGTGCAAGTGTAGCACCTTCATGTGCCCTCGGCCAGTGAGAGAAAGCAGCAGGAAAGGGAGCACAGAAGCTTCAGAGCATTCTTCTCCTTCCCAGCCCTACGCTTCTTCCTGTCCTCCCTCTCCTGCATGTTCCCTTCGTCACCTCTCCTCTTCCTGCATCCCACTCCTCCCATGCCACTGCACTCCATTCTCCTCATCTCCTGCTGCTCCTGCAGAGGCATCCCTGCGGTCAGAGCCTAGCCCCCGGGTACGTTTACTGCTGTTGTCTCAGCACTGGCTCCTCTGATCTACTCCTAACCTTTTTATTTTTATTTTTGTTTTTAAATTAATTTCCCTGTAGATTTTAACCACTCCATTTTCATTTACCCATTTTGTTCTTCCTCTCCTCCCTTCCCCACCCTCCTCTTCCTCCCCCTGTTCCCTTTGTCTGTCTGTGTCCATCCCTTACCCTACCACAGAAAACCTCTCCTCTCCCCTCAGTATAAAGCAAGAGCCTCATGGAGCCTCTCTCACCCCTTTCACCCCCACCACGCCGGTCGGCTCTGGGCAGGCTGATCTTCAGCCCTTCCACATGGCCCTTTCAGACGATGCGTCCACGCCTTGCTACAGTGCCTTCCTTCATCATGGTGCCCACTTTGGGCAGTCCAGCAGCCAGCCTCTGATAGCAGGTAACCGGCCTTGGCCACGAACTCAGTGGGGATGCTGCAGGCAACGGGTTCAGTTTCATCTGACGGGGAGACCAGTAAATGCTGCAAGCTCTTTGAGTGCAAGTGGGAACCAGAGCAACCAACCATGATCCAGTTCTGTGTATGCAGCATGTGTTCTCAGCTCCATGGAGAAGCAAAAAAAGATTTCATGCCTGTCCTTCATTTTTAGCATAAAATGGGAAAAGAAGCTGTAACTACCTAGAAGCAACTGGGTGTCCCCGTTGGATGGGTCTGGGACTTATTACAGAAACACTCATACAGCAAAGTCCCATGTTGCCTCAATAGCCATAGCCCCTGAGTTCTGCAGGCCCAGCAAGGGTGCTGTGTGCTAGCCTAGGCAGATGGTAGCAGCTTGACCAGCCCAGCCAGCTCTAGGCCTGACAGGGTTGTTCAGTGTGGGTTGTACAAACCCTGAAGTCAGATAAATACATAGGCAGCTGGTGAGCACTCCCACAGCTACATTGTGAGCAACATTTGAGTCTCCTGGTTTGGAGTGTGTCAGCTGGTGCCTTCACACAGCAGACCAAGTAGTTAAGAAACAGAGCGTCACGTCTGAATGTCCAGACCAGGAAGGGTGGGTGAGAGACTATTCATGTCTTACAGCTGAAGGAATACAGACCTGAGGTAGGCAGCCTTTAAGGGAAGGACAGAAGAGAAGAAATAGGTCGCAGAAGGTGGCAGCACTTAGAAGCAGCAGGGTGGAGGGGAGGATGTGGAGGAAGGACAAGTTCCAGGTAGGTACCAGGGGAAACTCCTGCGCAAGGTGACTGAAGCAACACTGCTGCAGAAGCTCAGGGGGTGCTTGGATGAAACAGTGGATATCATTTTAGGTGACCACTGAGGCTGTTGTCACTCCACTGTCAAAGAATGTAATTTGGGCTTCTTCAGAACAGACAAAGTCTTAGGGCACACTGCAGTTCCTAGTGCTGAAGAAACACATCTTACCTCTGTCTCCTTCATGTTCCTGTATTATTTTTCTCTTTTGACCTAACATCCTCCCTTTGTCTTGTCAGGTGAGATTTGCATTTCTAAACCTCCCTGTAGGACAGCATTAAGTAACAGCAGAGAAGACTTTGAGTTCATAGCACTGTCTTGGTCCAATCTTACTGCAGCCAGCAAGTGCCTCTGAGCTCTGAGCACTTCCTAAGCCAAGGAGTCTCCTGACAAGACTCCAACAATATAGGTCTCTGGGGATGCAGACATGTATGATCACCCTCTAGCCTAGAAGGCACTGCGTTTCAGGAGAGGCACTTGCCTTAGGACCCTTATGGAGAATTAGACATGGGAGAAAGTGTTCAGAAGCTCAAACAATGTCACAGTGGTGAAGGTGCTGTTCCTCATCCAGAGGGCTCTTGGAGAAGGGAGAATGTCTGGAGTTGGAAGCATGTTATGAGCAGGATAGGTGCTAGCTTTGCCACAGCCCTGAAGTACAAGAATTTAATAATCCTATCTACCTGTTGGTAATGAGAAGAGGTAATGAAAGGGGCCTGCTTGTATGTAACAGCATTTTCAGAGTCTCTCTGTGGAACTCTTATTCATGTTGCTGATACCATACTTGTTTGTTATCTTCTTCTTCAAGATTGGGAGATTTGACAGATGATCACTTCCCAATGAATTTTCCACACTGAGTTTTGAACGTCAGCCTCTGTGCACTCATGTCTGAATAAAAACACAGGGGCGTATGTGCATAGATCGAGTAGCAGAGTGAGTGTGTATGTGTTGCCACCTGAATGGAAGTGTCAAAATGAATTAATTTCGCCTGCTGCTACATAATGTTCTCTCTAACTTTTCAGTGACACTGTTTTCTCACTCATCACCTGTTGTTATTTCTCAGGCTAGTCAATAAATGAAACCAAAAGAACATGAATTTTAAGCATAGAACTTTCTTGCCTTAAAAGAATGTCAGGGGAAAAAAAAGTACTACATCTAGTAGGTGCTAATCATGTAGCTTAACACACAGCTACAAATCACTAAAGGAATGATGGTGATAAGAGTAGAAGAGTGTAGAATACAAATCCCTGAGGCATTATATATTTATTTTTATCAGTATTGGGGAGTGGCTGGAAAATGGCTCAGCTGTTGTCTGGTGGTTCTGTGCCACTACCTAAGAGGAGGTGAGCTAGGAACATCAGCCACTGATCAGAAAACTCTTCATGGAGAAAGAATGACCTTGCATTTCTTTTTTCTTGAGCAAACCACCTTAGTAATCTTTAGTCAAGATGAATCACTATGAAAGTGATGACACTGGTTTAGCCTACCTCATCCCAGAGAAACTTCCTCCCTTCAGGTTAATGCTCCATGTTGATTAGTTTTTGCTTTGCTGTATAACTGGTTTTTTATTTCTGATTCCCCAGCCAAGGTCCATGTTTGTTCCAGGGCCTGCTTTACCAGTTACCATTGTGCCACTAGTACAGCTAAACCAACTCTTACTCTTCTTTCATTAGCATATCCCAGCACGGTTCCAGTAACTCCAGTGGTGTTAACGGGCCATATTTAACCTGTCACTTCTAAAGGCAAATCAGACTCCAGCCCTCCAGTTAGAACAGACAGGAGAGACAAAATTTAACAAAGGAACAACAAATGGCACAAACTTCTCGGTGAGCGACAGTTCACCTAGGAAATGTGAAAGGCTTTGGATGCCTGGAACAGGCTGAGATCTCAGTAGGCAGCGTTGGAGGCTGAGCTGTAAATCTCCCAGCAGCTGTGGGGGAAAGATTATCTTAATTTATTTAGCTTTTTTTTTCTTTTTTTTGCTTTTTTTTTTTGCTTTTTTGTTGGTTTTGGTTTTGTTTTGGCTTGAAACTCCCAGCAGCTTCTGAGATGATTTTAGTTCATTTAAATGCAATAAGCGCTAACAGCAAATGCCCTTCTGGCTGGCCCATTTTCAGGCTAACCAGTCCAAATGAGGAAATGCCTCTGGCATCAACCAAGAAGCCTCCAGCTGCACTTCCTAAGAGATGAAAAATAAACTACAATCATCCACCCAGTTCACACCCCTCTCTACTTCTTTGGTGGAGAAAAGATACTACGACTTCAAGCACTGCTAACAAAAATTGGTACCTGTGATAAAAATGAAGTGGAACTCAAACTAATTTGCATGATCCTGTTATATATATTACACTAGCACCTGGAGGGAGTCAACCAGTATTGATCTCATGCTAAGCGCTGTGCAAATGTACTAAAAGTGTGCCCTTGCACCAAAGAGTTTGCAGCATAAAAAGAAGCATAGAGAGGTGAAATGACTTGCCTAAAATCATCAGCAGGTGAATGGAGAGGTGGGCAGACAGACAGGCACAGAAAACTCTTGGATCACTTTCCAATGTCTTGCGCATTGATCACGCCCTAAAGCAACATCACCACAGTTTTGGAACTGCATCCATTGCATATAGGCAGGACCTCAGCTACTCTGGCAGCAACTATGCTGCCATTCTCTGTCCAGCTCAGGGCCATTTTGATTTAAAGTAGATCCAAAATCTACAATGAAAGAAAACAAATTATTTTGAGCCTCACAAAACTAAGTTTTAACATCCAGCCTTACAGGGTGAGATCAAAAGCACCACGACCTTCCCCCAGAATTGTCAGTGGATGGACAGCACTTACATAAGACAAAGGCTGCACAGCACTTGCCTACCAAGCTGCTAGTCATGTGACAGTGGGACAAAAGGTGATATCAAATCAATATTGAAAGACCTTATCCCTATTGATCACCTGCCCTGATTCTTTCCCTTTCCAGGTCGTGATATGGCAAGTACCACCTTGCCTGGCTACCCACCCCATGTTCCCCCAACTGGACAAGGCAGCTACCCAACCTCAACTCTTGCAGGAATGGTTCCTGGTAAGTCACCCCCTCAGACTTCAGTAATGGTGCACACGTGTTTGAACAGTGTACTAGCACTGTAAGAGCTTTCACAGTTGGCTTTGCTATTGTTTTGCTGATCTTAAGGGCTATTCTTTTCATAAAGAAGTCATCAGGTGCCTATAACCAATGTAGCTAACAACCCTTTTTGTAACGTATCCCTCTCACCCTAGTAACTGATTCACTGCTGCTATGGGCAACTAGCTATCTGTAACCTGTGGCAATTAATTGGTAATTAATTAACCTTAGTATTCATTAACTAATGTAATCATTTTCCAATGACCCGTGCAGATTATTATGTACTGCTCATGGCTCAGGATATTCAGCTATCCGCTAACTTAGGGTATGGACTTACCTTCTATCTAAAGCCAAGGCATCAAATTGAAAATCATCAATGGTAATTTAATACCCGCAGTTTTTGGAGACCTACTGTCCATAGCCTAAACTAGCTAAGACTCAGCAATGATTAACAGCATTTCAGGAGAAACTGACTATTCACTTTCAACAACCAGCTACTTGCCCATCTCCTGTTTGTAAGACAGTGCCTCCAATCCAAGAAACTACCTACCTAACCCTAGATCCAAAGGCAAACTCTTTCTTTGCTACCCAGTGCCTTTGGAGAAATACCTTCTCTTGGCATATGGATTCTCCCACCGCTTAGGGAGAAGAGAAGAACATTTACCCTAGGGCAATTGAAGACTGTCTTACCCCAGGCTCTGTTCCCGGCTCCTCTGATGACAGTTATCCCCAGTAGATAAATTAAGAGGCAGGATTTTTGTTTCTCAGCCACTGCAGCTCAGAACTTCACTTGCCACTGATTTCTGTTTGTGTTACTGCCCTCGGTTGTGAGTCGTGACAGCTAATGAGCAGGTACACAGTCCATTCAGCAACCTCTGCTACTGAAGGGATGACTCCAGAACTAAAGCAGCAGAAAGCAGATGACAGAAAGCTCTTAGATCACTGTGATATGATTTGCCAGGGCTTATGAGTGAAAAGCCTAACTTAACCTTCATCCGAATCTCGGAACAGCTAGCTAAATGAACATACACTATAGCGAGGACAGTGAAAATATGGCTGATAGGAAATGTTTGCGAGTCAAAGTCTTAACGTCTTTAAATGACAAATCACTGCTTATATACCATGGAGTACTGGCTAATACCTATGGTCACAGAGCTAACAAGCTACCTACAGCTTACAGTCCTAAGGCAGAACAAAATCTTGGGCTATGTTGTGAAGAAGATGAGATTGACCTCCAGATCAGGAAACAATAGTGGATTGGTCCCATCCTCACCCCCACTTTAGTCCCTTGGAATAGTTGACCAGTTTGCAGAACTTTTGGGGTGGTGCAGAGTTGGCAAATTTTAGGGCATCTCCTTCTACACTAAATTTTTCAAGGAGATGGTTTAGCTCCAGAAGCAGAGAAGCATTAAGACAATATAAATCAATTAAAAAACCCCACACAGTAACACTAGGTAGATGCAGTTGTCAATATTAAAGTCAGTTATAGGTCAAAACTTATAGAAGGTTGTGGGATGTTGAAATATTTAATAACACCAAAGTAGCTGAGTCTCTGAATAGGTACTTTTAAAAAACAGGCTCTTCTCAACTTCTAACTGTTCTCAACTGTTCAGTAACTGCTATGTAAGTTTAACATCCTCATTGCAAGGATGATAGTGGCATCTAAACTGGGACAAAAATCTTAAGACCACTAATATGACAGGAGCCGCTTATCCAAGAATAGGGTATTTCAGTTCCTTAATGTGAAGGCTACTTGTCCATAAGACAGCAGTGTCCCCAAAACCACACAAATACCCCCAAAAGGAAAAGGAGCAGGTGATAAAGAAAAAAGTTGAGTTACACTTCAAAGAAAAAAAGATTATTCAAGTCAAATGGATATCCTTACATTACACCTGATGTCAATATTCAATTAGAGGAAGTTCTCCCAGTGTCCTAATTGGGCATCCTGCAGTAGTTGCTCCCTCTTTCCACAGAGCACCAAGCTCTGGCTGTTTCAGTCATAGCCCACTGGTCAGACCCAGCCTGGCAGCCCTTCTATTCTTGTCTTCTAACCTGACGGAAGCCCACAAGCTGGAGATAAAGAGGCTTCCTGGGAAGGAACAGAAGACTTGGCTTTAATGGGTCACACCACAGATCTCTGCAGCCACTACTCTCTGCAGGGGCCAAAAGTGAATGCCTGGGGAAGGGTATAAGAGTAGAGGAAGGATGTATCGGTGCTTTCTCAAAAGCTTTCCCAGCCTCCAACAAGCTGCAGCTCAGAGACTTCCTACACCAGATTTAGTATTTTTCTATTTAGTATTAAACACCCTGGATAGGTTTCCCTTCCACAAACTTGAACAGTATCTCTTGAACCCATACAAGCCTTCAGCATCTGTAGCAACCTATGGTAAGATGTTCTGCAGCTTAACTGCATATTATGTGAAAACTACATCCCTTATTTGTTCTGAACCCGCCACCTGCTAGGCTTACTTCATGCCTCATGGTTTCTGTATTAAAAGACTAAACGTGCCAAGATTTAAATACAGATACCAAGAAATATTGTTAGTAAAGGTTCCCAGAGCACAGATTGCACAGAGTATAGGCCTCATGAGATTGATCCTCTGTGCCTGCTTGCAACCTCTGTTGAGAGTCCAGGTTGAACTGAGAAAACAAATATGATGTTGCCAACAGTTTGTTACATGCCCTCAGGCTGAGAAAGATCAGGGGCCAGCGCTTTAAATACACTGCAAACAAGAAGCCAGCAAGACAGCCACTCGGGGAGTATCTTTAAGAAACATACTGGCGCGCAAACAAACCTCATTGTCCAGATGTAAGTGAATATAAAAAGGTGCCCTGTCTTCTCTACATAAAGGCACAGAGCTAAAAATAGAACCGGTCAGAAATGAGAATTTCCAAGCCATGCAAAACACTGTGGTTTTTTACATTTGTTTTCCTCTTGTGTTCGTATGAGGAATCAAAATCGAAATAGTTCATTTTGCAAACATCAGGATGAAACATTTCAATAATGTCAACATGTTCTAGATGTCAAGACATATTAAAATAATAAAAGAATTGAAAGGAAATTAAATGAGATGAGAAAGGCAAAATGAAACAAAACAAGAAAGTTGAAACAATACTTTGTTTCAATTTGCAATCATTTCAGAACTTTTCTTTCCAAAACTCCATTGAAACTGACAGGCTCATGCAAAACATTTCCATTTCGATGAGACAGCATTTTCCAGTGGAAAACTGTTTCTGAGAAGATTGTTTGACCAGTGCTGACCAAAGCCGCTTTGTTCTATCCATGACAGCCTTTCACTAGACTTCTACTTGTATAGCCTAGAGAGGAGCTTGTCTCCAGTAGCATTACGTCCATGCAGCATGGTCAGTCATGCATGCAAGTATCTCTGAGGTTTATGCGGATGATGTGGTGTGATACATATCCTGCCTTTGCCCTTGCCCATAATGGCAGGTCCCAGGCTGTAGGTGTGGATGTAAGTCCTGGAGCACAGACCTGAAAAAGCAGGAGTTAGTTCCTCAAAGAAGGATTAATCAGGTATTGTGCTATGCTTAACCCATGTGTCTGAGAGAGGTTTCCTGCACAGGTAACAGAGAACCTTTGATCCCTGCCTTAATTCTTCATCTCTCCCAGAAAGGCCATCTAGTTTCTGCAAACTGTTTTGGTGAAGTGAGCATCCAGTGAAGGGAACTGCAGTTTACACAGAGCAGCGCAGAGTCTGCAGAGGGCTGGTGATGGCAACGGCAGGGAGTCGTTAAACAGAATCCAATGTTGATGAGGAAATTACACTTGTTTCATTAGTGATTGGGGAAGGCGATAGCTCAGTTCCTCTTGGTCACAGTTGAGCTCAAAAGCTCATTATCCTGCTGCATGCATGCTTTCACTCCTCGTCAATAAACACTGTTTCCAGTGGCTGCCCTCCCTCCTCCCCAGCTCTCCATAGCTGGGGCTTTTTCTCCTCTACTTAACCCGTGCTTTAGGAACACTATAAACAGTTTAGGGTGACAACTCAGAAGAGGGCGAGAGAGAAGCATTGAAATAGCAGAACAACTTTTCTCCATGCAGAGAAGTGACATAAGTTTATATGAGGCATTTCAAAGCAGAAATTCTCATCCAGATAGGTTTTTTTTCCTTCTTTGGGGGGCAAACTCATTCCGGTATATCTCACAGATAACTCACTTCAGTTAGAGCTAACTCTGGACTATGCATTGCTTTTTGCCTTTGTATCCTATCCCACAGCATCTTGGTCACCATAGCAGGTTTCACCTATTTGTTCCCAGCCAGCTGTCAAGATTTTCAGTGGAGGATGTTTCTAGATATGGAAATATGCTGAGTCAATTATCACTAAAACAGTATTTAGAAAGGTCCGTCACACAAAATGAGGTTTGAATGCTGAAACTAAAAACTACTGTGGCTAAAACAGCTTTGGATGATGATTCATTTTGATATGTAGACATTTTCAAACTGACTTCTTTGGTTATTACACAGTGTGTCTTTGAAAAATCTGGCTGGACAGATTCTCTTCATGTTTAAACCACGGCAAATCCCCTGACTTCAACAGACTTAATTTTCACCATTGAAGAATCTGTGGGTTTGGCTTTAACCCTCCGGTGAGGGGAGATTTGCGGAGATTACAGTATAATTAATTGACATTTATTTGGTAATTGTATCACAGGCATCCAGCGTGCCTTGCATTGCCCTCTTTCCCTATTCCATGGTATCTAGCAGGAACCCCAGGTGCTTTACAAACACTTCTCTCCTAACAGCTCTTTTCCTGCCCCAGGGCAGACCAGAAGCCAATAGTCACACTGTTCTTTCACTGTCTTTTAACCACACAATACCTTTCATATTGCATTAATTGTCCCCAGTCTATTGACACTGCATTAAATTGAGCTTATGATCAGATAATGGCATATTTTTACTTAACAGAATCATACATTTTTAAATGTTGGGGATTTATTTTCAATGCAGCACCATACCTCCTCAGTTACCACATACAATTCCTTCAGCTGTGCACAGCCTTCTATAAAACAAGGAGACTCAGCTCCTTATGCACAATAAGAATGAATATTTAAGAAGACTCTACAACATTCAAATCTTGGGTCAGAGCCTTATTGGATCACAAAGCTCGCAAGTATTTTGGTTTGGGCCCATTTTACTGAATGTGAAAAAGGATGCTGTAGCTCAGCTTTGCCTTTCAGATTCAGAGTAGTACCTAACGTGCTAATCATTAGAAAACTATCTGCCAGAACTGGAATACAGCAAGTTTTCTATGTAACTCACTAGCTAAGCATAAAGGTGGGGTTAATCATATATGAATCAGTTTTCTGGCTACCATCATCATATAGAGTAAGAAAGAGTGATTCATACGTTTTCCATTTTGGTTTGTATTTAAGCCCACCCTGCTCTCAGACCATTTCCAAAAATGAACAGTACTCTTCTACACAAAAACATCATCGCCCTCAGTACCCTGTGAACAAAACATGACAATACCTATCGCCATCAACAGCACTGCTAATCCCAATGTGTTTATTGTGAACTTGTCCCATCAAGCTCCCATGTCTGCTGCCTTGAGAACCTTAGATCCTATTTAAAAGAAAGCTGACGGCTAATTGCCAAAAAAACCTGCACATGCAATCCCACTGCAACCTGAGGAACTGAAGTCAGAAGGCAACGAAAAGTAAACCATTTTATTTATTTGTATTACTGAAATTCATTATTTTAAACTAATTTCTTGATTCTGAAAAGGTCAGCTTTATAAGTTTAAATTTTATGGGTGAGTAACACTGCACTGAACAAACTACAGTGTCCTCAAAGGCACAGTCTCAGTTGGGCTAGGAAGGTATGTATGCTAGTTTTTATGTTGGCATACGGATTTGGCACGAATGCTGGCTTGATGGAAAAGCAGATGTAAATCTTCATTCCTAACCATATTTCACACCTTCCTTGTTTTCTTCCAGGGAGCGAGTTCTCAGGGAATCCCTACAGCCACCCTCAGTACACAACCTACAACGAGGCCTGGCGGTTCAGCAACCCTGCATTACTAAGTGAGTACCTCTTTCCCACAGCACACCCCCAGCTTCGCGCTCCTTCTGTTTGTCTCTTTGTTTTCTTTTTTTTTTTTTTTTTTTTCCCCCCCTAAAGAGGGGTTTTCAAGTATTTGAGCAGGTGAGAGGCCTTCTCCCTCACTCTCCAGTCCAGCATCTAGATGGGTATACACCTCATGTGTGTTTTGTATGTGTTCTGAAGCCGATGACACTTCCATGAGATGGTTCAGAATTCCAATTCAGCTCTGGCTTCTCTGTGGGCTGCATCCACAGTTCATTCTACATTAGATCAGAAGTTAAACTCAGGTTCTGCTACTCTTTCAGGCTGCAATCAGCATCCATTCAGGATCTGATTGAAAACCCAGATGAGGTTTCACTCCTCTCCCAAGCTACACCCAGAGCCAGCTGCTGGGGATCTGGAAATCCCATAGAAGTTCTTCCTATCAGGCCAGTTGGAACAGTGTCCGGAGTGGGAGGCAGCCTGCATCACTAGGTTTATAATAGCCTGTAGAGATTTCTTGCAAGGGTAGATCCATCTTCAGTGACTAATACGCCCAGAAAGAGTCAGGGGTTTTTTCGGAGGGGAAAAAAAACTCCGCAAAGACTGTGTCTTCTAACACAACGTTTTTTTGCAAGGGAATAGGAAAAGATTTATTATATGAAAAATAAATCAGCTGTGATTATTACTTACATATTTACTGAGGTTTAACAACTGGGTAATAGATGCACATTTCACTCTAGTGTTGTTAAACCTCAGTAAATGTGATCTTAATAATCAATCACTATTTAACACACATTCAATAAACATCTAGAGAGCTTTCATACCAAATGCGACCAAAATCCCAAACAATAAAACCCTGTAATTTTGTTTAATTTCTCCCCTCCTGGTTTTAAAAGTGACCTGTTATACTTTGTCAGATATGTTGAGGCTATCTGGCCCTGACACTTCCTCTGTGGCTGCAGATCAGGTGTGGCGTATTTGTGCTGCAGCGCTCATGGGCTTCCCTCTCAGCAGCTTACTGATGGCCAGGAGCAAAAGGATCTCCTTCCCATAGAGGGGCTCCAGAGCCAGCGGCCACAGTAGCATCATCTCCACACAGAAACGCAGTCCTTGCCTGGCCTCCACTGATTGCCTTTCCCTAGCCCCATTAAGAGCAGAGTCCCCAAATTTGTTCTTTTGGTTCCTTTCCTCTTCTTTCTTCCTTTCCTTTTCAGTTCTCCTTCGCTTCTTTTCTTCGTTTGATTGTTTTGGTTTGGTTTTTTTGTTTGGTTTGGTTTTTTTTTTTTTTTTTTTTACTGTTTGTCCTTTCAACCAGTCCATTCTTCTCCTGTGTTAACTTTCAGGTTCCCCTTATTATTATAGTGCCACATCCCGGGGCTCCGCACCTCCCACTGCTGCCGCTGCCTATGACCGCCACTAGTTACCATGGAAACCACATGAAACTGCAGGGCGACAGCTTAGGCCTCCACATTGTACCTGTCTGATCACCTCCCTCCATCCCTGGGAAGGGTGAAGAGACCTTCTCCGTTCCTCCCCAGTCCAGTTCCTTCCTCTTCGCCACGAAGGCACCGGACCAAGCGCTCACCACACAAGACTGAGACCCCCGCCCTCCCCTGCCCCCCACCCCCACCGCTCCCCCTGTGCTGGGAAGAGCCTGTGGCCCAGCGGCTTCTCCTGCTGGAGCCCTCCACCGCGCCTGGGCCAAGTGCAGCCCCACCAAGCCCCCTCGGCTTCCAGGACTTTAGGGGGACTGGGAAGCAATGCAGCTGGCAACCATTGCCTTATGGGACCCCCTTCTTCTGGGAGCGGTAGGGGCCAGGGGAAGCAGGGGAGATCGCCGCTCCTGAAACACTGATCCCCAAAGATACGGTCTCCCATGGCGGACCCTTCGGCATGTGCAACCCGCGATGCTCACCCTGTTCCCCAGGACAGAGGGAACGGTCTGGCTAGAGCAGAGATGGCAGTGCAGAGACCTGCCCCGCCTGGCAATGAAGAAAAGGACCAAGGACCTGCGCCCCGCAAGGGGTTCTCTGCGCACCTCATCCCCATGCTCCAGCACAGCCCCCCACGGTCAGCTGCACCTCACGCGCGGCGGCTTTGCAGGCCGGAGTCGGGAGGAACCTCACACACACCCACAACTTCTGTGACACACAATCAGCTCAGACAGGAGGATGGAGCAACATTTACAAACCAACCAACGGAATGAAGAAATATATAAATAGATATATAAATATAACTGTGTTTTTATGCTTTGTCATGAAGGTCTGTAAAAAGAAAAAAAAAAAAGAACAAATCCCCAATTTTCTAAAAAACCCAAGCAAACAAAAACAACAAAAAAACCAAAATAATAATTAAAAAACCCTACAAAAATAAAACTCCAAGTCCCATCCCTCCCCGCCACCTGAATGGCAGACAAGTTCCTCTGACGTTTGATGCTCCTCTTTCACTCTAGGGTTTTGTTTCCTTTCTGTTTTGCACTACAATGGGATGGTGGTATTGGAGAGGATTGGATGCCAGCTCCACCCCTGTCGCCTCCTCCTCCTCCCCTTTCCCAAATCCTGTCTCTGGGGAGCAGTGTGGACAAGTCACATCTGACAAAGTTACCAAACACATCAGTCGACAAAAAAAGCACTCTGAGTCAACAAACGTTTTCCATGTCACTGGTTGGCAAACAAAGAAAACAAGCCCAGCTGCGCTCTAGCTGCGCTGTGTGGTGGAAAGAGTGGGGCTTCATGTGGGCCCATCTGATTGCCCTCTGGACAGCTGAGACTGAGATGGACAAATTCAGGATTGGCTGGGATTATTGCTTGGTTCCCTAGCCCTTAGCCTCTTCTCCTTCACCTTAACCCCTGTACCTGTGATGACTTCAGTTCACCCTCATCCCAACTCTCGCAATTTTAGATACGTCCAGCACCCATTCTCCAGACCCTCACTGCCGGTGACAACAGCCTCATGATCTGTGCCCAACACCTAATTTCCTAACCACTGCAGCCTTGCTGTTACGGCCCCCCTTCGATTCCCAGCCCATCTGCTCATACACCTACTAATTTATAGGCCTTCATTCAAATCCATATGCCTGCATTCAACCAGCCAGTCCCAACATACAGCCCCATCTTTTCATCTTCAATCCTATATTGTGCACCCCTAGTATTTACCCCTTACCCAAATGCTCACCTGATGATTCTCTAGGGATTCTCTGCTCTTTTTGGTTCCCAAGTGACTGGCAAACACTGTTCTGCAAAAGGCTAACTGTCAATAGAAACGCTTATTACTCCTGTATCGTCAGCAAACTCATAAACTGTTCCTTGCACTGACACTTCCTAAAAAATACTCAAAGAAAACATGAAGGCAGCTATAGCCTGTCCCCAGGGCATCAAGTCTGCCAAAGTAGATCTGTGTTGTTTTAGAGAGGTTTCAGATAAAACTTGTGGGCTACTGTCCATGGACAAAGACAGGATTGAGAATCAAACCCCCGAAGGGCATAAAAGTGAACAGCGGAGCAATCTGTACAGCCAACATTATGTATAAAATCCAAAGTTCCAAGCCTCAGAGGAGATGTGGTTGTGGACTCGGTATTCTGTCTCCAAGTTTAACTTGTATGTATGAAATCCATCATCAGTAAACAGCTGTGTTGATCCCAAAGGCCCCTTTCACCTAACACTTTTAGCCCTTGCATGGCTCTAGCTGATTATAGGTCTGTGTCTTCTTTATTGGGGTGCCCAAATGATAAGGGTATTTGGCGGGATGTTTACATAGAAGATATAGAGCTAAAATCTGTTCCTGTACAGAATAAAATCAAAGAGGTTACTCCTGTTCTATTAAAAGTGTCATTCTGCATGTCTTACCTCTGAGTGACCTGCTGCAAAGAGCGGAGTTGTTACACTGTCACCAAGACCAGAATTTGGCCCGTTATCTCATCTTATTCTGTATGAGAAGCAAATTCTGAGTAATTTCTGAAAATTTACTTTCACCACTCCTTCTGTTTTCCTCCACAGACACCAGACAGATGCTGGACCCTGTTAGCAAAGTCTCCCCTTTAGTGTCTCAGTACAGCCTTTGCTCTCCCTGCGCACCACCCCGTTTCACGCAGCGGGTGGTCGGGGCAGAGGCAGTAAATCCCAGGACCAGCAAGGAGAACCTCCTGAGGAGGCTAGAGAAAAGGAGACTGTCCTGCCTCACACTTGGTGACCTGCAGTCCAGGGGCCACCTCAAGAGAAGCTAGCAGCTCAGAAATGCTTATTTTTATGATGGTGTTGTGCTAAACTTGAGACACGAGCTAGGGTATGAAAGCAGGATTTTGGTTGGCTTACTCATGGCTGGCTTGATTTGACCCTCGGAGGGCCAAATCCATTGTTGGTGTAACTCCACTGATAAAAGAGGATTTCCACCAGGCACTGGATTGGTCTGGAAAGTTCATAAGTACGGCATGTAGTTTGACCAGGAAAATGAAAAGGAAAGCAGAATTATGCAAAGGACCGGGCAGTCTAATCCTCTTCCACCACCATCTGTAGACCCCCATGCGAATGTACTGAACTACATTTGCCAAAGAGTTTCTTGTGTTGGTTGTTTTGATTTACAGTCGGTGGATGCATTGTAAAGCAGTATTATAGCTAAAGTCTAGTATCTGACACAGGGATTTATGTGGTGATATTATGCAGAAGAAAACCATCAATATTCATATAGATTCCATTAGACTGGACTATGCAGGAAACGCAAAAATTCTACCAATTATTTAATATTATGTTATTTGCAAAAACAATTGCTGCTTTGTAGGAAGATAATGTGTGTAATGTGAAGGCAATTCCTCTTGTATATAAGTTCATCTCCATCTTCATCATGGTAGTTATTAAAACAACCTCGTCTCATCCTGTAGATAAGGAACACACTGTCTGTACTGTGCAAGTCTCGTTGTGCTCACTGAAAACAAAACAGTATGTTCAATAAAGCACAGCACAAATCCAGAACCTGAGGGAACAGCCAAACCTTGGAAGGACCCCTTCCCCAACAGGCCAACAGTTGCTTTGTTATAGGTGGATTTTGGGCTTTTTTTCTGTTCTTTAAAAAGTTTTACAGGAAAAAATGAGAAATAATTGGAGGAAGAAATCACTATGCAAAATCTAGTGAAGTCTATGACTCACATCTCTCTCCTCCATTCTGCTGTCTCTTCCCTTTCCCATTTCTTTCTCACACCCTCTTTCCATTCTGTTTCTATCCCTCTCTTTTATTATTCTTCATTCCCAATGTACTTTTCTGTCCAGAGAGGGAACAGGATTACTGATGGAGAGCAGGTATCTGGGACCTCAGACTCCCCAGTTCTCCTCGTGGCTCTAGAGAACCTTTGTCAAGTCCAATTTCCCCCCTGTGTCTCAATTCCAATCTTCTGTAAAATGGGGATAACAACAGTTCCTAGTTCACAGGGGGATTGTGCAGCTGAATTAATTAGCACCGGCTCAGTGCTTTGAGATCCTGGAAAGAAAATTCTATCGAAGTGTTAAGTATTATTCTGAATAATAATTAATGTTTCTATTACATTTCTCTCTTTTTCTCACAAATCATTCTTCATTTATTTATTCTTCCTTAGCTTTCCCTTCACATCTTTCTTCTTCTATCATTCTTAGCTTTGCTGCTACATTTGCTTTATCTAATGGACGAAGCAGAAATGTTGTGTGACTGGATCTCCTTCTGTCACCATTATTTTTGCGGGGGAAGAATCTCATGAGCTCTCAAATGCCATGCTTCACCAGAAGCAACAGGGACCATGGCATTTAAAACTGGGCAGCACTACTGAGTCCTGTTCTCTGAAGCTCCTGTATTTTTTTGGCCCAACAGGATGTGGGGCAAGATGGGAGGAGGGTTGCACGAGGTGGACGCATTCAAGCTGGCACCCTTGTGACCTGTAAATCTGCTGGGGATGTTGGTGGCAATGAGCCCTGCTGTGGAAACAGGGAGAAGTCCACATCTTTCTGACCCATCGGTAGCAGTGATTCAAATTCAGAGTAAGACTTCAGAATTAATCACAACATGAATGTGAGGATGTTAAACAATGAAAGGAAAACAAAAAGCCCTGCATCTCTTTCTCCTCTTGAGTATATAATTATATATGCACATGAACATTTTCCTAAAGGAATTTTTGGGTTGCTGAACTGTTGCAAAAGCCCCACCCTTTTGTCCCTAAGGAAAAGCACCCCTCTGGGAAAATAAATGAGTCATAGCTGCCCCCTTTGGCACTGACAGAATGAGGGCTTCTGAGGGACCCCACAAATACCACAGTGTGCTCCTTGGCTGGGCCCAGGACAGTGGCAAACTTGCAAAGCAGGAAGGAGGGACCAAACAGTGACAATTACAGAACTGATGACAAATCCAACCGTAAGCAGCCCTGCCGATGCTCTCCAGGCTAAGCTAGAAATGAGATCATGGAGGGGAGGGGGCCAGTGCCAAGTACAGGGTCATATCCATTCTAGGCTGCTGCAGCCACTCTTGGCTTTTCCTCATTGCTTCAGTTCTGTTTGACCCTTTTCTTTTCTCTTTTTGTGCACATGAGAAATAAAAACAATTTTTTTTTTGTATGTCATTTTTGTGGCTTCTGGCTTGTTTCTCTTTCTCTCCTCTCCCGTCCCACTCCCCCCTTCCCCAGCGCTTCTCTCTGCAGTGGATTCCCCTTGAGGTCTCCAGGATGTTACATTTGCTGCACCTAGCACCCTTCGGGCACCATGTAAACAACACTATCATTGCTAACAACCACCACGCCATGTGACGGAAGGCACCACACGTGTCTGCAACACCCTACACTGCAATCCAGCCTCTGAGCCCCCGCCAGCCCCCCCCCCTGCTCCTATTCATTCATTGCCAGCAGGACTCCCTCTTCTACTGATCTCACCTGACTGACTCCCAATGATCCATAACACATCAGGTATCCCCAGGTAGTTCAGAAAATCAAAATGCTCTTGGGTAGCCACAACATCAGGTAACCCAAACTCCCCTTCCCCTCTATGCCTGTTTCCTCAGAGCCCCAGCTGGGGATGAGCAACACTGGCTCAACACATCCCTAGGAGGATTTTAAGTCTTCCAGAATCAGCCCTGATGCTCCATCAGAGCACTGGGGGCCTGTGCACGAGGTCGCAATAAAGCGAGGGTGGCTGACAGCTCTCAGCTCCCCACTTCTCTGCTACCCTTGTTTTAGTTCCATGAGAGGAATTCTGTTAGCTTGTTGTTTTATTATATCCTGCTCTCTCTTAATCTCTATCTGTCTTGGTCAACCGGGGGGCAAACCCAAATGCGATGTCATTAATAACCATTCTCCAAGCCATTCATCGTCTGCCTAACAAAGAGCTAGGCATTACATTAAGGTATGCTATAAACATACCAAATACTTAAGTATTCACTCTGTTTTCCCTCAGTCAAGCATTCATTCTGCAGGAAGTCAGATGCAGTTTAAGGTCATAGAGGCAGGGTAAAAATGTAGCAAGGAGTCAAGCTAGGCAAAACCAATTTTGCTTCTACAATTTTTAGGCATTTAAAAATATTCTCACAACAGCTCATGAAAGCCAGTGGGCCACATTTTCTGCTGCTGCATGTGTGTATCTTAAGGAAAGCCTGTGCAGAAGTGCTGTCATGAAATCAAATGCTTTTATGAAGCCTTTGCTCATCAGACAGTTAAAGTATTTCCTTTTGTTTCAGTTTATATTTTCCCCTTGCAGCATTACAAGAATAGGCTGAAAATCCTCCAACAGGGCATTTTCCATAAGTGAAAGTAAATTTGTTCAAATCCAAACAGTCTGTAAAACCAATTCAATTTTCACAACACTGCAGCAGAACTGCCTGGCAACTCTCTTGAAGTCAGAGGCTTTGGGTTTGCAGGGTCCGCCGCCCGCGAGGCAGGCCTGGGGTGCGATGCAGGGGTAGGCTTACGCTCAAAATCAGAACAAAACTGGACTCCAAGACTCTGAAATCTTTCATGTGCCAGAATTTTCTTTATCTACCGAAGTTTAGGTGATAGGAATCAAACAGTGGATTAACAGATGAGATCCTGGATGTCAAACTCAGTGGAATAAAAAGAAATTACTAATGTACATTCACTGTCAGAGGTGAAAGACAGGCTACAAATCAACAGACAGATGCACCAGAAGAAAGCAAAATGGATTTTCAAAATTAATCCTGGCCAAATAATCTTAGAAGAAACACTTAGAAACTAGCATGATCATCTCATTTGTATTGCACTGAATACAGCCCAGAGGATCACAGCCTGACATTTCTGCCTAAGTCTCTACAACTGATGATAGATCTATAGCAAAACTTTGGCAATTTTGAAGAACTTGTATATGTTGCAGAAAGAAATGCTTGCATGAAAGAGCTATTTCTACCATTCCAACTACTGTTATGTTGCTTTAGTAATCCTGCATAATCAATGGGAGTTCTGGGTGTGAAAATGTGCGATGAAATTAAAAAGAGCACCACAGTCTGTCTCCTAATGAGGAAAATGATATTGTAAGAGATTATGAAACACTAAGTTAAGAAAACCTCTTTATGATTCCTCTGACAAGAAAAATAAAGATAAGTTTGAACATTCTGAGATGATGACAAACCTTCTTTAAAAATAAATACATTCTTTAAAGAGATGTAGGCAAATAAAGATGATACACATCTGAAAGTATTAATTGAGGCAGCGGATGAATTTACTGGACACATAATCAGTACTGAAAAACTGTAAGGACCTAGGGAACAGCAAAAATGGAAGAACAGCACCAATGCTTTAAAGGAAAAAACTGATCCTGAAAACTATCATCTAGTAGATCTACAGAGTGATGACTGTATCCAAAGGAAAATACTTTAAAATATTAAGGGAAGGATCAGCTCACTAAACAAGTAGTGGTTAATGAACACATGCATAATAGACAGTCTGTACATAAATTCTTGTCTGCTTTAGAAAAAAAGCTGGGAATATCCTTAGGACAGTTAAGTGATTCAGGAGCTACCTGCAGTGAAGCAAAGCAAGTTTGTTAGAGTCTGTATTGCCAGCCCCTCAATACTTGAAAAATCATGAACCAAGTACACATAAAACTCACAACATTGACTGGAAATAGCGTAATTTGTACGTAGCAGATACCATTTTGTATATATGTATATTTATATACATGTATATAAAACAAAACCGAAACAACTCTTGCTTGACTTATAATTTTAGTGTTCTCAAGACATCTACAGCTATGTTATTAATTGTGCCTCTTCCACCGCAAGAGTCAGAAATTCACATTCAGTGAAAACAGAGTCTCACTGCATGGCAAGGACCCTGTGGTCTAGTGCTTTCGTAAGCAGCTCAAATGTCACAAGACCTGGAAATAGCCCTGTAACTCCTGGCAAGGCTGACAGAGCTGGTCTGATACCAAAGCTTGTCAAAGACTTGGGTTTTTTCCTGCCTTCTGCTTTGTGACATTTTGGTGGAAGCTGCCCATGCAAAGCATGTTTGATCATTTCAGGTTCAAAACTCTACCTGAAAATTCATTCCATAGCAGCTGCTTGGAGAGGACCTTTTCCCACTGTTCCTTGTCCATGCAGCCGACCCCCCCCTTGTCTGCAACCCCTGCTTCCTGCCACTTCTGCCCTTTCCTTCAAGACCCCTTCCAGTGCCTTGCTAGTTCTCCTGCCCTGGGCATGTTGTCCCTCAGCATTGCCCCTCATGTGGAACATGTGGATTCTATGTAAATATCCTTCCTCCTCCCCTGCCCCCTACCCTCTCAAGTATAAACCCTCCCATGTTCCTTGTCATACACACTGGTGAGACCATCGTGCACCCCACCTTCCCTGCTCAGGCACTATTGGCTTCTCCACACACCCCTTTCTCCCACACATTGAGAACCTTCTCTATCCTTACTGTTTTCTGCTGCTCTCCTCAGTCCCGTTTACTACCCTGACAGGAACATCAGGTTTCAGGACAGATGCAATGTCCACCTTTACTATAGGCAGCTGAACTTCCCGCTGCCAGAGTCTGTAAGTAAGTGCTGACCAGCTGAAACTGAAACCACCTGTGGTTTCCAGGAGGAAAACTGTAAGGGACCATCTGACGCAATGCAATGCATGGCCGTGGTTTCACAGAGCACTACACAGTAGTCTTTGGTGAAGGATAAGCTTTCTCTTGTGAAACATAACAAAAATGGCTTCACTTCTAAATTATCTCCTTTCAAAACATATAATTGGCATCTGAATTATTGTTTTAAAGAGACACACCAACAATGACGTATTACAAACATTGCAGCTTTCAGCCCCAGACCAATTTCAAACACACCCTGTTGAACACTTAGAAAGGAAGACAAACAAATCTGACACAGTAAACCCAAAGGGTACAAGACTGAACAGTGTGAAATCTCACACAGATAGAGTACCTCTGTGTACAGAAGAAAGAGGCATTTTTCCTCCATGTCAACGTCCATCAGAATGCAGTTTTAACTACAGACCTGCATTTGGCACCTCCTTAAGACACCAACAAAGGTTAGTTACAGCACCCAGCTAACAAGGCAGCTTCACCAGGTGCACTTTTCAGACTCATATTATGAAAGTCAAATCATCATTAACAAGCAAATCAATCCAAAGCCCCATATTTTCATGCCCCTTTCTCTAACATCAAGACCACTAGGTTTTAATCTTACGTTTTTAACATCTCTAGTTTATTTTTAAGGAAACCACTTTTAATGTAACTGGGAAAAGTGAGCTCATGGACCTAGATGCAGTATACTAGCAGCTATTCTTCTGCTGACTGGTTTTTTGTTCTTACTGTTTGCTAATTGAAAAAGATTGAAAATCACTTCTCTAGACACGCTTCAAATCTCAGAGCATGACATAAAATCCAGGAATCCAAATTTCTACCAAGGAACATCTAGCTAACAGTTAGCTGTCTAACCCATTGGGGAAGTTTATATATCCTATCCCCCTGTTAAAACTGAGTAGAAATAGGATAATAGCTGGCTAACGCTATCAGCTGAGACAACCTTTTATCTCAAGCAGACACGGTCCACACTCAGAAGTCCCAGACAGGCTCTGCTCAGAATCATTCTCCTTAAATGTCATGGATTGCCTGTTTTAAATTGAAAAGTCCTAGAGAAAAAAACAGCAGTAAAAGAATTGAGCCAAGGCTGCAAAGCTGGGTACCCAAAAGTTAGCAAGTTCCATAATACAGGAAGACTGGACAGAACTCTGTAGGCAACGTGCTGGAGGGAACAGGAGAGAAATTAATTAACTTGTCATACTTTTTGCTCTCTTAACTTTGTAGAGCCTATTAGTAACCCATGGTAAGATTCTCACAAGAGGTTTGCACCACCACGAACAGACACCCCTCGTACACCCCCCACTCCCTGTCCATTGGTCTTCCCTACAACACACCTTTGTCCAGTGATCCATTTACATCACACAAATGTAATATGCTAGTAGGTTAAATTTGCTAATAAGCCAGGATGTGAGCATGTTACACCTACTTAGTATTCAGTTTGCTCTTTTATAAATGATTTGGTACAGAATCAGGCCCTCCTCTCCCTCTCTAGCTGACTCTCATCTGATTCTAATTCAATTTCTCTGCCTATTGTTTATTTCACCACTCCCCTGTGAAGTGTCAAATGCTGATGTTCCGTCAGCCTAGAACTGTCGTTTATATTTGTCATTCAGTCCTTGTTAAAAAATAAAACAGGACTGCGCCTGCCTTGGAGCGCTCTGCCTGGGAATTCCCTGTGGTAAAATTAGTCCATTTAGATGGAAAGTTTTGTGTCACTCCCCTGTCTAAATTGGCAGATCTGGCTCTTTTGCAAAAACCAATAAACTGTGAACCTTGATGCATCTGTCAATCAAACTCATCTTTCTTGAGCAAAGCCAGATGACAACAAAAGCTGGGCAGGCTCCTCTGATTGGTTCTTCTCATTTAGGCATATCAGGAGGCACCTGTCACTCCTCTGGCTCAGCATCGTGCTCAGAGGGACTCCATTCACGGAGAGATGAAGCCTTACTGGGGGCTGGGTTGGGGCTGGGATGGGGAAGGAGGAAGGGGGAGTTTACCCTCCTCACTCTCAATGCAATCTGCGGCTTGGCTCCTTCCTCATGGCTCTGGTGAGAGGCAAGGAACTGGCATGGTTTTTTCCACACCTTAAGTGAAAGCTTTGATTTCTTAAACTATGCAGGTTTTCCGGTGGCTAAAAGGATGTAGCAGGAGCGGTAAATGTGACACGCCACATCCCTGGGGCTCTGGGGACTGAGCTACAATACCACAGAGGAGAGAGAGGAGTATTCCAAACCCCTTTCCAAAGCTGCTGTCTGCAGCCTGCCAGGTCACCCACCGAGAAGAAGCAGAGGGTATTTCTACCTCTCTGCTAGGAATGGCGGGGATGGCAGACTGAGTGAACAAGGCCTCACATGCCAAGGGAAGCATTTTTTTATAAAGGCGTAAAAGAGGAAGAAAAAAGGTAGCAAAAACAACAGCTCACAGCATGGTGCTTGAGAGGAGCTGGGGCACTTAGGAGCTGATGATACCTGTGGGAATGATCCCCAGAGAGATCAGACTTCAGGGGACATCTCAACTTGTCCAGTTTTCACTGGAAAATTCTGAATTCTGCTGTCTGCCCCAAAGAAGGGTGCCAAATTTTTATCGTTCCTTTTGCACTCAAAAAAGCGAATTTAACCTAATTTTTCAAAGTGTAATCATTTGCATTAGGTTGCCACTGAACCATTCAAGAAACTTGCTCTTCCACAGAGCTACTGCTTGATGATGGATTTATGTTGCTTCTTAAGCACTGCATGACAAGCTCATTTCAGGCACCTCTATTTTTCCTTTCTACTTTGCTTTGCTCAGAACAGCTCTGCCATCATATGCCACTTACATTGTTTGCAGGTATCAACATAATTCTCTCGTCAGTGCGGTAGCCAGCCAGTTCTCTCAAAATCAGAATGTGGTACATGACTAGCTCTCACAGTTGTCTCACAAGTCTCACGGAAGTTTGGTGCTTTTGCTCCAATTACAGGATATATAAGATGAAAATCTCAGCCTTCCTAAAACAGTTGTGAGTTCATTTGGTTCAACCATCCAGTTTCAATTACAGGCTCAAAATGACAACACAAAGCACTTAAAAACACACAGGAAAAGAGCTCTTTATGACATTTAAGCTCATGTCATTATTCTTGCAGGTGGACGAAAGCAATTCTTCCTTACTGAGTGTTTGAGACTCGCCAAACTGGGCATACAAAGTACTGATTTTCATGTGAGAAATGAATCTGGTAAAACATTGACCAGATGATGCTAGTTAGCATTCATATACACGTTTGCTGGGCTACACGTATAAGGTCAAAATACAATCTGTACATCATAGTTTGGGGTCTTGAAAAGCCTGCTGAAAGATTGCTTATAGCAGACAGCTGCAGGGGTACTGAACAAGTACACAAAGTAGCATAGCCACAGGCTACAGGCACGGAGAGAAACATTACAGTCCCTATGTACTGCGACTATGAACCATAATACAGCATCACCTAGAGATATCCAGACGACAACTCTGCGTTATGTACTGTACAAAGTAAGACATCACTCCTGTCCTGACCAACGCACTTATCATTAGACAAAACAGAGAGGGGAAGCGAGTCATTCAACGCTGCTTACCTGGTCCTTGACAGAAAGGGAATGACGCACAAACCTCACCAGCCGTGCCAGCATGCCGGATCCTCCTGCCCTTTATGCAGGTAGGAATAAAAGCAAAGTGGGCCACCACCAATTAGCCCTAGCAGAAGGATACTGGCAAGCAATCACATTCTGGGAAGAGACAAGAGGTGGCTGCTCAGACCCACCTCAGTGACATACTTTGAAAGGTTCGCCATATTATTGAGAAAGTACAAAAAAGATAATGAATCTTCAGCACAGGTTTTCTACCTGCTGCATCCTTTTCTGGCAGGGGAATACATACATATAGTGTAAAGAGTGTCTAAGCAAATGAGTTGGAAAATGCTGTGAGAAAATAGAAGAGAAACTTTAGGATGTTACATAGTGGAAAGAAAGCGTGAGCTAACAGATAGCTCACAGAAGCACATCGACAGCCTGAAGAACAGCCTTAAAGCTATTTATGCAGGGAGACTCTTAGCCAAGATTCCCAAATGGAGCTCTCTAAAATGTACCCCGTATTCAGGGATCTAACTAAATACCACAACTCTCCCAAATCACCAACAGCCCAGCATTTTCCCAGTTCATGAGCATCTGTTCTTGTTGTAGATGCACTCAGGAGTGGATTGAGATTTCCTTCCATGATTTACTCCCATCCCAGTACTCTACTTTGAGGATTCACTAGCCAGTAACCATAAGAAACTGGCCGGTATTCTGAACTGTACAATCTTTTGTTATTCGGTTTCACCTTTGTCAGCATATTCCAAAGGACATTCCAGTTGTGACCAGCTCCTCAAAAGGGTCCAAATGTGAGCTAAGCATGCAAATATGTACCGCTCAGTATTTTTACCAGAAGGCTTTGAGGAGTGTTTGGGGCACTCAGCTGCACATTACACACTGAGCTTTTGGGGAAAGTTTTGTAACAACAACTGCTGAAGATTCCTGAAAATCGATCCATTGTTTTTAATGTGTCTAATCAGACCTGAGCTTTAATTAATTTATTTATTTTTAACTTGCCCTACTTTGAAAATTCTCTTAAGTTCATTAGGAAAAATCTTACCCTGTTCTTCTACAAGCTAGGATACATATATACCATCCAACAACTTCTTAAGTTTTACTATAAATCAGAAGGGATTTAAATTATACCCTCTGCTCCAACTATTTCATTGTGCTCCCCCTTCTGTCTGTATCAGGTGATCACTCTCACTAGACTGTGGTCATTTCTGTCTGTAGCAGGAATTCTCTTACTGCTTTGTGTCTGCACAGCAGGTAATGTAGCGGGCTCCTGGCCCACACCAGAGGTCTCAAAGAGCTACCACAAAATAAACTGTAAATGGAAAAATATTTTTTGGGGAAAGACCACAAAGTACCATTCCTAGGAAAAATCCTGGTGATGTCGAACATTTCTTCTCCTTGGAGGCAACTTCTCTGCCATTACTGACTTCCCAGAAAATCCTGCTCTGGGTCAAGTTGCCATATGAGAAGTTCCCACCAAAAGGAGGGAGACAGAGTACAGACAAAGCTAAAGGGAACTTAGCACAGTCTTGGATTCTGGAAACCCGGCACAGTCTTTATTGTTATCTCCAGTATTGTCCTGTGTGTCTTTCTATTTTTATCTTTGAGTATGGGTTGCCTATTTTGACCCATTATTGTTTGTTTATTCATCTGTTCTACCTCTTCATATGTATTTTGCTTGGGTGATACAGCAAAAGCAAAAATTCAGTAACATCTTTATTTGCTCTGAGACTTGTTTGCCTTCACAAACCGAGACTGAGCACAGACAACACCTGTTCCCTCAGAAGAGAGGGAGACCCCAAAACATTTGGGACCTGTGGTGAAGGAAGTGCCGGGGAAGGCAGATGCTTATGTGGCTGTATCACAGGGCTGGGCTTCATAATTTTTGTGTTCCATTCAGAGGTGACTGGGAGGAAAAGAGGCAAGGCTTTTTGGAGCCCTTCCTTCTGGGTGAGTTGTACAGCAGCAAAGGTACTGGATTTGTGTCACCTCAGAACTAAAAGGGCTTTAATATGGGAAAAGCAACAGCTTTGATGCATCTCTTCCCTTGTGCAGCCATGCAGAACACAGAAGTTGAGCCTGATTATTCAGTTACATATGCACAGAGCTACATGTATGTTTTTTTGTGCAATACATATCTGTGTACTACCTCAGTAAGCATCAGAGGCTGCATTAAATGGACAAGCAAAAGCCTCAAAAGGCAGCTGGAATCTTGCTACTGACTTTGGTTTATGCTCCAGAACAGCAGAAGGGTTCTCATGCTCTTAATTTGCCAAAATGGGTACTTCTTAGTTTGACATTCCCCATACTGCTAAAAGAGGAGATATATACTGACAAAAATCATAAAATCATACAGCTGCCAATGTCCTTACCCTCCTCCTCCTCAGACATTAAGTGTTGTGATTGCAGGTCCTCTCACTTTGTCTCATTAACCCAGTTTCAAGGTGACAAGTGTGGTGAATCTGTAAGCTTAGCAAAGATGGAGAATGATGTTCCTGACACTGTTTCTCTCCAGGCACCCAAAACTAGCCAGTGTTCTGTCTAACATGGCTTGCTCCTAAACTGATCAATCTTCAAAAAACCCTGGCAGGATTCTAGTTGCAGTAAGCAGGGCCAAAATAGTAACAACTATTGTTTCTGCCACCTATCCCCATTGTATTATATTTTTTCCCCTCAAGTGAGCTTTTCTCATCTGTCTCTTATTCAAATGCTGAACAAGTCACCTGAAGTACAGCCTAGACTCAAGAAGCCAAAGAGAGAGGAAAATGCACATTAGGAGGAGAGAGGGGAACAGTCTGAAAACAAAAGCTCTAGCCATCACCTTTTTGCAAAAATGACCCATGCCTCCTCCATGGAGGATTTCATGTCCCTGGAATAATCATGGTGTGAAAGAGCTCCTTTTCTTGCTGCTCTCTGAATTGCCAAAGTAGTAGACTAATACTCACAGTAGTTTCCGCTGTGAATTCTAGCATGACTCCAGTGTTTGAAAATATGCAATCCTGATAGCAACCAACTTGTTTATGCAATCACTTGCAGTACTGAACTTGAGCAATGAGATTTTACCTTTCTGTCCAAGGTCACTACTGTTTCTCAGTCCTACAGCCAGATGGGTGTATATCTACATTGAGGTTAAGTCCCTCAGACTCATTTGAGACCTCCTATCTAGCTCAGTTAATGTTACAATATTAGTATGACAAGTTACTTGTGCTGTACTACAGACAGAGATCAATTCTACAAACATCAGCGAGAATCTCAGTTCTGCTCCTGACAGTATCCACTTGGCTGGGAGGTTAGTCCCTTGGATTTCCTTTTGCTAGCCATAGACAGAGTTGATTAAAAACAAATTGCTACACAGACAAGTGCCACCTCTAGCAACAGATAGAGGTCTCCTGCTTCTCTCCCAAGATCAGGCACTGGTGCTGTGCCTTAGAACACCTCTGTTAGGATCTTTAGGACTTCCCACAGCTTCAACTGGAATCATGACCAAACAGAAGGCACTCAGGGATCTATCTTCAAGTGACCACAATAATCTTCCTTACAAATCTCACATGAGCACAAAAAGCTCTTGTTTCTGCCCAGACTATCTACAATTTTCTGTAAACTTCCATTCCAGATTAATCACTACATATGGAGGCGAGGCGAGGCAAAGCATTATTATCACTGTTATTTTCTCCACCAAGTACAGAAGAATCTTCTGGGCTCCAGGAAGAAATCTTAGCTGAACTCTTCACTCAAAGTTCCTTCCAAATTCAAATCTCTTTCATGTCTCCAGAAATTTTCTGTTCTGTTTTACAATTATGCCATATCCTTACCTTTATCTTTGCTCCATGTGGTCTGCTGCTATGCTGCTCAGGGAATTCTTTGACCTCTGCATCCCCTGGTGTCAGGAAGTCTCTTAATTGCAATTCATCAAAACGGTTTCTGAACGCTCTGCAGAAGGCAAGACAGAGGCTTCCTTAGCAGAACCAGACCCTGCAGGTCACAAGAACACAAGAAAAAGATGACACTTGATTAGGTTACAAAAAGCAAATTCAAAGCTGATTTAAATTTTTCCCCACAGTTTGTATTTTGACCAACTGAATTCATAACCACAAGAAGTTATGAAGGTCTCAGAAAAGACTGGGAAGTTTTACAGATTAAAAAAATAATAATCCAGAGTTATGAGCATTCAACAAACATTCTGGAATGATATGAACATTTCTGGTATTAAGACAATCCAGATTACATGAGGTCCCAACAAACTGCAGATGCTTCCTATGTCTGCCCATTGACAGTTCTGCCTTCCTGTTGCGAGTACTGCTGGAGATGGTAGACCAGACAAAACATAAGCCTGGGCCAGTCTTACAAATTCTATACTCCTAAATCCACAGATTTAGCATTAAAGTTAAGTAAATTCACACTGCAACTCTGATGTACATTTCTAATAGCCACTGTGCAGGAGCTGTATATTGAATACTTTTTGTTTGTCTTGCCATCTTAGCTAGCTACCTTTTGTGTCCTGGTTAGCTCTAAATGCAACCTGCTCTGTGCTTATTTTGGTCCATTTTGTCTTCACTATTTTATGCAGACTTCAGTTTTGAATCATTGCCTTTTCAACGACAGGAGGTTTTTCTTCTCCATTTCACAATACAGAAAGATGTGTTTTGTTTCAGGTTTTACTCTCTTTTCAGGTTTTAGGGATAGTATTTTTTATAAAAATGTTTGTGTTTCTGTTCCAAAGGTTCAGTGACATAAGAGAAAATACGCCCATTTACTTCATTAATGCATTCTATGTCATGTTCATCTGACTGGCTCAGGACAGCCTGATCATAACCACTTTTCTCAGAAGCTTGCTTTCTCTTCTGTATCCACCACTGTCAATCAGAAGTCTGAAGTCAAAAGAGTTACACTCATGTAAACAACACGTAAGTGAAACTGGAATCAGGCATTGACTTTTAAGATAGTTGTTTTCAAGTTCATTGCCACAGCTACCCCAGAGGAGACTCCTAGTGCACTGTGATCATCTTGTCTGGCCTCTGATATGAGATACCCATAGGGCTGCTTTGAATTAATTCCTGCTGTGGGTCCAATAGCTGGGACTGAGCTAAGGGAATCTGTTTCTGAGGAACATTTGCTACCAAGTGTAAAGATTTGAGTGCTGGAAAATACAGTGAACCCTAGCTAAAATATTTTGACAGGTGATTACCTGCACTGTTGGAAACATGCACATTATTTCTGGTTGAATTTACCTACTATCAACTTATAGCTGCTGGAGCTATGTCAGATCTTTGTATACTATGTTGCAGAGCTTTTGCTACCCAAATTGTACATTCTTCACTTTGCTTTATTTTTCTAAACTGTAGTACTACTAATCTTGTTTTTAATGAGGAAAAAAAAAACCCCTTTGTAAATAACCTCTAGTTAGGCTTCATATCTCTGTGTGGAGGCCCTCTTTATAAAAAGACACAACTCCAACACAAGTGCCTTCTCATTAGAAATCCATGATGTTTTTGTTCTGTGGGATTGCAGCCAGCCAGGTTCCCCCTTCACAGATACCTGCAGTTCAGACTGGCCCTTTCTGAGCACCACATACACCTCCTAAGTTTTCTTATTTCTCTGTGTCTGTCTGCATGACTTCTGCGTAGAAAAATCACTTCTCAGCTATTATTGCCACCATTGTCAATTTGTATATGTTAGTTACTATATGTATTATTGTTTGTTGTCTTAAACTACAACAGAGCTGGTCCTTGCCCCAAACAACTTACATTTTAGGATCCCACATTAAAAAACGCTACATTCATACGCATCCTCATTAATCCTACTATCTCAAGTCATAACTGTTATTTTGGATCCACTCATCTCCAATAGGAGTATTTCTAGATCTGATCCCCTGCACTACAGATGAACCTGAGCTTTATTTACCTGAGGTAACTACAATGGAAACCTGTTACAGAAGCCTTGAGAAGGAGCTACTTGCACCATTTCCTTGGCGTGATCACACCAAGAGAAGGAAAATAAAAGTGTTTGAAAACAAACTTTCCCTCTGCCCAGTATGTCTTTGCATGACTGCCTTTTCTTGTACACTTGCTCTTAGTACAGTAACTTTTAACTGGCTTCCTAACTGGCAGGAAACCTGGGGGCACTACAAACAGTCTCTCTCAATCTTCTGCAGTTTGACTGTGCCAGCTCCCTGCTTCCTACATCTCCTCACCCTGATCCATTTTAGCACTCTAGAGACCTGATGCTCAGATGTTCTCAGGTAGGATGCAGGCTGGAGGTTTGACCCAACTTGGGGTAAAACCAATGTAAAGACAACCATAAACAAGCAGTCTTCTCAATGCTCAGTCGCACCATTTTTACCAGATGAGAATTATTTTTGCATTTGCATTACATCTGACTGAACAAAATAAGAGAGAGCCCATCAACCACCACACCTCTCGTGTTTCACCACCCCCAGTGTAGGGCTTGCCACTCAGATTCAGTTCTCTCTCCAGGCTGTTTACAATACGGGCACTTGTTTTGTCAGCTGAATTGATGAAGCCTTTGGTTCCAAGACAAAGATGATGACTAAATGCTGGTAAACTGACCCACAGTGCTCCAAAACCCAAAGGCAGGTCCCACTAGCCTGCAGCTAAAGGCTCCGGATGGCAATTTCAGAAATGCTGAGCTCTTGACTTAATGCTGCTTCCAGTGAGATCAGCAGGAAAGCTACTGGTAACTTTTCCACTGATCTCAGCATTGAGTATCTTGGAACATCCCACTTGCAGTGTAGGGAGAGGTGGGGGAGGAGACAGAAGTGAAGACGACACTAATGGAGCCTATCCTCTGCACGTGCACGCAACCAACATTTCACAGACATGCCTTCCTTGGATCAAGTCTTCACTACACCTCTTTAGGTCATTCAAAAATTCCTAGAAAAGACATAATTTTAAAAATCTATCGAATCTTTATTTGAATACTTTTGTTTCATCCAAATTGAATTTCTTTCTGGCTTGAGTTGGTTTTAACATTATCCATGCTGTAGCACATGCATGTGCATACATACCCACACTTCTGCATTCAGAAGCTGTGAAGCCAGAGGGACTAAACGATCATCTAGATTGCGCTGCCTAGAAACTGAATCCACACACCAGAGTCACAACATTTTAATGACAATGTAATTACAATGTAATTTTAATTATATTGGGAAGTCACTTGTTGTCTCTATCTTGGACAATGAAATAATGTAACCTGAGATCATATGGTACCAGGCACCCCTCTCTGACCCATACTGAGGGGAAACTGGGAACCCAAACCGACGACATTGTTTTGTAAGATGTGATTCCTTCCTGGATGTCCCTGACCAGTAGACACAATAGCAGATACCAACACATTGTGAGGTGCTGGACACCACTCAGTACCTACTGAAACAGTATTTGGGCATGTATTAGCATTTTGAGGGTTAACCAGATTTCCCCCTAGCTTCCCACTCACTTTCATAGGAGGAAGAAATAGATTTGGGCATCACATATGGAGGCTTCTGGCTGAGCCCCGGAGACACCACACAACAACTACTACCTCTTGCTGTTGGTTTGGTTGGGTTTCGTTTTTTATTCCTTTTCCCCCAAGCCATGGTGCAAATTGTGGAAAAGCAGCATCCTGACTCCTGTCATGAGACAAGTGGCACTCCCTTCCTCCCCCCTTTCTTGTTCCCATCCCTCTTGTGCATTATCCATCACACCGAGTTGAACTGGAGCGAGCCAAAGAAGAACAGAATTTTTCCTCTCTCTTTCATTTTGTTTTTTTAAAGAATCTCCTCCTCCACCTCCCCTTTCTTCTACTCCTCCTCTTCTTCATCCTCCCACCCACCCCCACCCTGTCCATCTCCCCTCATCCCACCACACACCACCACCCCCCTTTACCGATATCCAACACTGTCAACCCAAACACATGATAAATTGCCCTGTCAACAGAATTCATTCAGGGACCAATTAATTCCACAGAAATGAACCAGGAGCCATCAGTTGCTGAAAAACTCCAAGTGCAGGGAGCGAGGAAGCTAGCTTTGTGAGTGAGAGAGAGAGAGAGAGAGGCTTGGGAAGTTAGTCTGACAGAAATTGGTCATTTAATGCTTAAGTGCACCGTAGACAGCCCTGTCATAGCAGCCGGCATGGCAAAAACTCCCCCAGTGCTTTATTTATTAATTATGTGGAGCAGCACGGGGGTCACTTCACTGTCTCGATACAGACTCGTCAACTTTACTTCTTGTCACTGGAAGAGATCCCACAGCATGTGGGATAGAGGGCCAGGCCTTATCTTGGCTCTGTCTCCTGCCATCCTGCCACAACATGAACTAGAAGCAAGTTTGCGAGAGCACCACCTGTGCCCCCCACGAGAGTGGGCAGCGGCCGGCAGGGACACAAGAACAACCAGAAGTGGGTGGCAAACCATTATCCTTCTGCTGCCCGGCTCTTGAGCAGAGGTGGTGGGAGCCTGGAGATTTCATTTGCAAAGCTTCCTCATTATCCTCCTTCAAATTCTCCTTAGCCATGACGCCTGCAAAAATCTGACAGCAGTTAGGCTGCTGATGTATGATGAGTACTGCCTATCCTGCTGATCAATAGCATCTCGTTGCTCCTTACTGTATTCCCTCAGCTGTCCATACTAGCCACTGCTTCTTGACTTGTATTCGTAAGCTCTCTGAGGGCAGGACCATCTTCCTCGAGCATGTGAGTACAGCACCAGGCACACACCAGATTCTGATCTCTGAGAAATGCTCCTCGAATGCTAGTAACAGAAATAGTAACAATTCTTTTTACAGAATCACAGAAAACAAGGCTGAAGTTGACCTTAGGAGATCGTCAAGACTGCTTCTGCCAAGGCAGCATCAACCACTGCTAAAGTACTTCTACATCTTTTTGTCTAGGCTGTTTTTAAGAACAACAACGAAGGTTACACAACCTCCTTAAGCAATCCACCCCAGTGCTCTACTACCCTGTTCCCCTCTACCCTGCTGTGGCTTTAAGATTTGAAAATGCTCATTTCCCTCACATAAAACATCAAGCCAGGCCCTGAGATATATCTCCATCTTTAAACAAGAGACAGAAATGTGTCTCTACCATATGGCAGAGATTTACAAATGATGCATGGGCTGCTTTTCACATTCTCTTGTCTGGTTGGAAAACAGTGGGATAAATTCTGGTTTAATCCAATATGACATATTTTCCAATTGGGTCAGCAGAACCAAAACTTCATCCACCATATAAAAGCTGAAGAACACAAAGAAATCCTGGGAGTCATGATACTGCACTGGTGCTGGCAGAGTTTGTGTTTCCCACTAGCAACTCTGATGAGTCAAGGGCCTACTGAAGAAGAAATATCTTTTCCTCCACACATGATTACTGGTGTCCAGTGAAGAACTGCAGTGTTGGAACACTTCTAGTCCACACATTATTTACTCTGATGCCTGGATACACAGAGCTACACTTCAAAGTTTTGGATTCTGGGTCTAGATTTTCCCAAACTTTGGGAATGTTCAAATATGGAACTTAAGCACATTTCTGCAGATGTCTCTCTGAATACACACCTGGCCCTCCATACTTATCAGCGTAACAGGGACACATGACTACAGCAGAAGTCTGAGTTGGTGAATCACTGCAGTTCTACCTTGGCAAAAAGTTGTTGCCTTTATCTGTCCTAACCCCTGCCCCCAGTCTGCTTTAAAGTGGCAAGAAATCCTTGCCCTGCCTATCATAGTACACAGAGGGGAGAACAGTTCAGATAAACCCTTCAGCACATCAGACAGCACAACAGATTCAGTTTAACGTCACAAACTACAAAATGTAACCTGCTGATTCAGAGCTACCAGTCGGATCCCTCCAGAGCCTGGAGGACACCTTGGAGGGACATCCTAGACTGCTCCCTTGCACCCACCCCTATCCTAGAGGTGACCTTCCAAGATCACAGCTCCACAACCACCTTATCACACCACAGGCCAGCTGAAAAACTGGAATAACTGTGCCAGTTTCCTTAAAAGAAAGATGCTTTACACAAGCCAGGGGAAGGATATCTACTCTGTCCTCAAGACCCAACAATATCTCTAAAGAATGTATCTTGAACAACAAATGCTGGGAAGCAAACAACTGATCCAATGACAAACTGTATTTATTTATTTATTTATCTGTATTTCTATTTATGGTTCCACTCTCTCAGTACTTATCCATTAATGGATAAATCTTAGTGTGTTATGGAATATACAGCTTGATCAGGAGATTCAGTTGACAAAGGACTATATCAGTCACACAAAATCCTTACAAATCCCTTCCAAGATCAACAGTAGTTGATGTTGCTCCATCAGCTTTAAGTGCATTTTTTAGCATTCATTTCTTGCTAGCAACCAATATTTCGTAGAGAAACGTAGATAAAAAATGTTTTCTGTTCCTTAGTTTCACATGTGAAGAGGAAGAGAATGTTTTACTTCAGCTAATGAGTAACGTACATGGGCAAAGATGGTTTTAGCTGATGTGCAGGATGCACAGCCTGCAGTCATCCTTACCACCAACTCTTACATAACTGCCTGTGGTGCGAGTATTAGCATGCAGGCAGAAACAGTAACCACTCCCCTATCTTTTTGTAATCATTGCAATATTGTATTAGTCAGAAAAAAACCAATCATTCTCCCATGGAAAAAACCCTAGACTCAGTAACCCCAGATATCCCTGCTAGTTCTGTTCATTTCATTCCTATGCTTCATCTGAAAAGTGATGAGGAAAACAATGAATTCAAGAAGTGAAACATAGGTATACAGTTGTCATTCTTTGGCCTTTAAAAATGTCATATTTCAGATATTCAGAATAGGGATCATAGCACAAGCTAATTCTCTCAAGTTACAGCTAATATTCTGAATGGAACATTTGATTAACGTCATTTTCACTAGATTATAACTTCTTTGTAATAGGAACCATGAATGCCTAGAAACAACAAGTAATATTGAGATCAGTCTGATATAGTAGTGATACTATAAATAACCAAAACAAAAGATAGATAAATATTTTAAAATGTTCCTACTTGGTGCCAGAAATAAACTACTCCTTCACAGAGCAGGCATGACAGGAGAAATCAGATATGAAATAGTTTTGATAGTGGAGGACCTAATAACAATCAGGTCAGAAAATTTAATTTTGTCTTGGGACAGACTTTCTTAGAGAGATGCTGATCACCTTTATTGTCTATAAAGATAGCAAAAAAGATAAAACCTACTCTGTGGCACAGAGCAGTATTTTGGGCTTCTGCTTGCTTATCCCGAGAGACATCCCTATTATAGAAGCACCCTGTATTCTCCTGTTAAAGTTTATTCAATAATTTGTCCTCAAGGAGCTCACTCTGCAGGCCAAAGAACTCAGTGAGCAGGTCCCTGCACTGCAGCTCTGCTGTGGACATCGTTCCATATAATCACTTCCTCTCTGAAGCACACATTTTTCTCAAAGCATCATCTCCTGGCAGCATGTGGCAATTTACCTTGCCTAAACTAGAATGCAACAGGTCATCAGTTCCTAATGTGCAACTGTCAAACCACTTCACTGTCTATTGGGGAGTTATCCTGTGATGCAGCTGGTAACAATTTGGGGGGGGCGGGGTGTGTCAGTGGGTACAGACCACCATAATCCACAGTTATGCACATCAAGGACACAGGCCTTGCAATATAACTAATACTGACAAGCAAGAAAAAGTTGTGTGATTCTGTTGCTGTTACCTTTTCTTGGACGAACAGCCTGACTCTACAAACCTGCAGGCACTCAACAGCAGAGGATGAAAGGTGGCATTTGGCTGATGAACTTTCCAGTAATGGGGGCTGCTACCTGCAAATGTTCAACAACTCAGAAGACAGCCTTAAAATCTCAGAAACAAAAAAATGTTGGGGATGATAGAGGGTTTCCTCCTCCTTGTTAATCCTTTTACTTTCTCAGCCACATGGCTAGTAAAGTGCCATGCTAAAACTGAAAGTTACTTCTTAATCTAATACTTTCTTGCCGGCACTGTCATTTAAAAGAAAACACACAACTAAAATGTTACAAAGACATAGCAGTCAATAATGCTGGACTGTGTAATCCCAGTCTTGGGTATGCACAGTGTTTAACATGCAGAAAGCGGTATGAAGACTGTATGCAGTCTCTCCTTGCAAGACAGCTCTCACCTGCCCGTGATACCAAAACGGGTATCTAACACGGGGATCGCTTGACTCACCCCCCCGAAGAGGAAGTCAGTGGTAGCTTAAACGACAGTAGAGAGCTCTGACCCTGCTCCACTTACTCAGGCCATTTTTTTCTTTTAAGCTGCTGTGTGGCACTCTCTGCTGTGTGCTGCTGCCCTCAAAGGGTGGCGGGCAGAGCTGGGGCCCCAGCACTTCAACAGGCTGGTTGCAGCACCAAAGAGCACTCACTGCCCTCACCCTCCTGGAAATCTCAAGTTTGTGCTACCTTACTTGATTCTTTTTGGCTAAACTGAATGTTCTTCCCACCGATACAGCTGGAACCACTCACCGCCCAGGTGGGTTTGCCAGTAGCTGTTCCTAAGTGCACCTCTCTCCACATGTCCAGAACCCTGGGAAGGCAGTACCAATGCATCACTGCAGGACTGGAAGGGTGGGGGGCCCAATTAGCTGCAAAGTACCTACTGAAGCCTGTAAGGACTGAAGGCCCACACATTTGAGGCCTGTATGTGAGAACCTAGTGTAACAAGCAGAGAGAACTCCTGCCATAAAGGTGGCAGGAGCTGCTGTCACTGTGTGAGGAGAGGAACTTTGGTTTGGCCCTGGAGCTTACAGTGAGTGCTTGTTTTCCAGCAGGTAAAGCCAAGCTGCCTTCACTTTCTTTCTGCCCGATCAGAGTTTTCAAAGAGTACCTGAATAATTCAGGGAGGCTTTTATCTGAGTGCAGATGGACACAGGCATAAACTGTTTCCAGAGCCAGCTGGGAAGCAGTATTCCTGGCACTTCTCACCTCCTGCCACTTCTTCTTGACACCTGATCCTAGGCCAGCAGCTCTCCCAGTTCTCATTGTATTGGCAGCTCAATGATGTGTTTGGTGTCAGTGGAGACCCCACAGGTCTCTCAGCCCCCACAGTCCCTCTCTCCCTCTGTGATATTCATTTACCGCTTGAGAAGCACGGTGGGGCATGAAAGCACATGTGGCTCCACAGGTGTCCTTTAAGGATGGGTGAGATTGCCCTTTGGGGAGAAAAGGCCAGTACAGGCACATTGCTGCTTGGCTGAAATCACCTCTGATCCAGAGGCAAAGGTCTCTGCAAGGGACACAGGGTCTATTTTTGGGTTGGGACAAAGTTGGAGCAGACCTTTTGTACCTAGCTATGAGAGAAGGCGACATCAAGAGCTTTTACTAAGCTTCTGTGGTCTCCCTGTTGCTCCCTTCCTTTTTCAGGTAATCCTGCATCTTGAGACAGGCTTTATTCAGCCTGTTGGGGTTCACCCTGTCCTGAGCAGGACCATCTGTGATTTACATCAGCCCAATCAGGAAAAGAATCCGCTCCTTTAAAGCTATAAGGTATATGCCTTTCATAGACCATTTACAGTTTCTGATGTAGCAATGGACTTGATTTTGTCCAAGTACACGGAGAACATACGCTGAAAATTAATGTATTCATGTTGACTTTAACAGACCAATTCTGGATCTAAACCATTACGAGGAAAGTTTGAATCAGCAAGTATGAGCAAGATGGAAGTTTTTGGTGGGGTTTTGTGTTTGGCTTTTTTTCCCAGTCACTTTCCTATGACTACTCTTTAAAGTATGCTTTTCTCTCTTTCTCTGACTAAACTATAACCTACTATAGGAACCATGAAAGTTTTCTGATTGTTGATGTGCCTTGCTATATTGATTTGTGCACCTGGACATTCACTATGCTAAGGAGCCAGTCTGCAGTTCTGCCTTTCACTGGACTGCGTACATGTTCTGACCCAAAGAAATGGGAATGAACAGAAAAAAGCGGAAGTTAATGTAACATGAGGGTCCCTGTGTAGTTCTTCCATCATGTAAAAGCATAGCTCTGTCATACAAACAAGACACAATACAATTCTTCCCACACACAGTAACTACCTTTCCAGCAGGTTCTAAGGATGTGTTCAAATGGATCCCACCACCAGTTTCTCAGCTCTACGCAGGCATTCCTGACCTTCGCCTCAAACTAATGCAGGACTTTCCAGGAGCTCAAAACCATGCCCATTTTACAGTTGGAGAGCGGAGGCACAGGAATTAATTACTGTGTGCATGGTCACACGGCAACTCATAGCTCGGCAGAGAATCGAAGTAATGTCATTTAGATGCCACTTAATGTCACTTAGTATTTGATCCGCTAGACTGTTCTTCCCACAGCTGATCACCCTTTTGTATGTAAATCAGCCACTAGAGCTAGAGGAAAGGCACTATAAACTTAGATATTGAAAGAGGGAAAGAAACTGCTGAAAAAAACATAACAAAGAGACAACATACCTGGCAGGGTTTGCAAAGGGAAAAAATATGCTGTGATTAGCAGTTGAATATGCAGAGGTATGGAAACTTCCCCTTGTAATGCTGACAGTTCTGCTCGCTAGAATTTTCTATCACCCTTCAAGCCAAGCAGTGACATGGGTCTGCGAGTCCAGAAATGGGCTCCTTGTCCCAAGATGAACTGAATGTCCTTCAGAACCAGGACTATGTTTTTGTTGTGTGTTGTCCATTGCTTGTGCAGCAGAGCTCTGGTCCTTGCTTTTTCAGAAATACCAGAAGTGATAACTTGAAGAGGGGAGGACAGGTTGGGTACATCCAGTCCTGCAGTTCCAAAGTCTCTCTTCTGTTTCTTGATTTACCCATCACATTATGACAAGTCTTATAGCACAAGGACGAGAATTAGACTCTGGGCCCTGAGGAGAAGAAAGAAAAGGTTATGAGTAGGAGTTAAGGAATGGAATTAAAGAAGATAAACAGTCCTGGAGTGCAAAGATGCTGGCAAGCAATATTATCTGAATGTGTTGTCCTAATCAAGCCCATACATCTATTCAAAGGAGTACCATCACATACACAGTGTTTGCAAGCTCAGGCCATGATTAAACAGCAATGACATGTAGCAGTCTATGAAGGAAAGCAGCGGGTGCTAAAATGCTTAGCTGTTTTTCTTTTGAGAAATCAAGTGTGCTTCAAAGATAACAGGCCATGAAGATTAAGCTGCTACTGCACCAAAGCAGAAAAGCAGATGGAGCCACCAGCACTGCCACAGACGAGTACACAGAGATGTTTAAAGGCTGGAGATTTTATCAGCCCCTGCTCAAGGAGGGCTGTAGGTTTCAGCTGTGGAAGGTGAAAAGAGGCAAAGAAGAAGGGAAGGGGAATAATGTGAGGAAGAAGGATTTCATTAATTAAAAGAGATTAATTAGCACCATAAAAGCAAGCACCATGGATTACAGCAACTGTCAGCAAAGAGCAGTGACAGCTGCAGCAGGGCTGGCTGGCCACCCCCATCCCCGGCCACTGGCCATCTCTCCACCTCAAGCCGTTGGGGCAGTAAAACAGGCCAGCCTGGCAATCATGGAGTGCTCCCAAAATGAGAGGTAACTTAAAGGATGGATCTCATCTGGACGTGGAACAAGCTGGTGCTGGATTTTTATACTTTCCATGTCACCTTGAGCAAGTCCCTGATCTTGCTATGCTCCAGTTCCTGAAATAGGGAGATATTTCTTCTAAACTGCCAATTTAAATTGTAAGACCTTTGGGGCAGAGAGTAGAGCACACCTTCTATTATATTTATAAGGGATCAGTAAGCATTAAAGAAGTGCGGCAGCGAAGAGCCAGTCAGTTGGTAACCAGGGTCCGGATACACACAGCTAAAGTTAGAAAAAATGCTCATGCACTACCTCCTCCCCACAACGTACCTTCTGTATCAAGAAAGTATTTTGTAATTTCACTATGTTGGGGGAATTTTTAAACTATAAATCTGGAAGCAAATATTATCAGTTTATTTTCTGATAAATGTTTGTACTTCTATTGAAAACATTTTTACTTCAATGTTTTCTCCTATTTGTAAAAAATCAGAATAGAGAAAGGCTCTAAAAATCATACCGTCTGGATTTTGCCAGAGTGAAACATTTACATTGCTCTTAAAATTACTTCATTCAGTTTAGTCAAACTTCTCAAAGACTGTTCTTGTTCTGGATCACAGCACGCTTTTTGATGTATTAAAATTCCTGAGAGATTCTGTATTTACAGCCATCATTATAACCACCTCCAGCACATTCCACTGCAGCACCACCAGTGACGTATACTGTTCACATGTGAAGCATCTTTGTGTTTGCTCTTCAGCATCTATTAATCCTGTAAGAACATATTTATTTAGAAGCCAAATAAAGCGTGCTACAGGGTGCAGTTCAGTTACGGATATGCACAACACTGGAAGATCCGATCTCCACTAAAGGTCCCATTTGTTCTGTAAAACCACAGTGGGTACTTCCACGTATGTCAGAAACAGAGACTAGAAATCTCACGGGAGAGTGCTCTGGAGAGACTCCTGCTCTCAGCTTTCTAACTCTCAAAGACACAAAAGAGTCCCTGCAGAAATTTCTAAGCTTCTTCGTTGCCTCAGTTTCTCCACATACAAACTGAAGATAATATCTAATCCAGCTTCACAATATGTTGTAACACATACTCATCTATTCCTGTGGGGCAGGGAGAGGCTTGAGAGGGAAGCACAAAGCAACGGCAACAGAGTTGGTACCTCTCAGTACAGAAACAAATGCAGTTCCTCTCCAAAAACCTGAATGTTCCAGGTAGACTAAGAATCTTCAAAACCAGAAAATTAAACTCCAGCAACGAGCTAGGTTGGGTTTTTTTTCTGGTGCTCTCAACTGCCACTGCAAGTCACACACATTATCTGGACTCTCAACATGGGGAAAAGAAAATGTGAGAACTGTGGGTCCCCTGCTGTTCACCCTGCCATTTGGATTGTAACTTGCAAGGGACTCATTCTCAGCTCCAAGCACAGAGTGCAGAACTAGGAGATGAAGCTGTAGATTTACCATGTGACATTGGGCAAGTCACTTCTCTTTTCCCATGTCTCAGTTTCCCCAATAGCAAGAAGGAGGGAGGTAAATGACCCAACTCCTGGGACCATTGGAAGGATGCAGTTCACCCTCATCACAAGCACACAGTGTCTGCCAAAAAGATGCATCGTAAGCATCTTCTGACCCAGACCCTCTACTATCTGTGAGGGCTCCCTGCTCCTTTAAGGTGCTGGAGCCAGTGGTCCTGTAAGGCTCTGTACCTGCCTGCTATGCTCACAGCAGCCATCTCAGCACAGACTCAGACTCTGGGCTGCTCCAGTCTATTTTATCACGATTTACTTGGTAACAGGTTACAAATGTGCCATCTGATGAAAATAATGAGCCTTGATGTCACTTAGTGCACGAGGCTCCCTGCATGTGTGCAGGGAATAGCAAACAACAGCCAGCCTGGCCTCTTTGCAGGTGCCAGCACGACAGGTCCCATGGCAGCATCCTCCCGCTGAGCTCTGCCTCAGTGAGCCTCACCCACCAGCCACATTCAGGTGCTGTCAAAGACTCACTCCAGCATCAAAATCAAGCACAAAGCAACCCTCAGCAGGGCCACTCTCTACAGTGACAGGTCAGTGTCCCTTGGGAACTCACTCAGCAGGCCAGGTCTCAAGGACCCTAGTTATGCCCCCCGCTGCAGCTATGTTCCCCTTCCAGAGGCACAGGTCAGCCAAGGGCAGGGACCAGCCCACCCTGAGGAAATAGTCCCTCTTCTCATCTTAGCGCTGTCAGTATGATGGGAAAATTTTTCAATGAAAAAAATTCCACTGAAAGTCTAGAGGAAGGTTATCCAGCTCTTGGTGACTAAGTACTCCTGGTCTTAGGGGCTGGTCAAAGCAAGCTGTACCAAAGACCTGCTAGGTGGTCCGTACCAAAGTCCCTTTGCTTTTGTGAGTCTTCAGCAGGAAAAAAAAATGGAGATGAAAACACTTCTATACTCTATGGGATGGCCTTGAAGGTAAATCTGATAAAGCCAGCCTGGGGCTACAGACAAAGAAAAAGGAGGTAGCAGCTGGTGGGGAAGGGCACAAGCCTATGCAATATGGAGCAGAGAGAGGAGGGCCAGAGAAGATGGGATCACCATGGAAAAGAGCATGAAACAAAGGCTAAAGCAGATATAGGAATGGAAAATGAAAAATGAAACAGGGAGGGCTGTGGAACAGCCAGGACACAGCTCTTCAGTCATACTCCAAAATTTTGTATCTCCCTGCTTTTTTTTTTTTTTAAGCTGGCATTTACCAGAGATTTTCAAATTTCTACTTAAAGCCAAAACCAACCCATGCCTTCAGGTCGAGAAGGACTCAGTATTTTTGGATGCTTTGGCTAGGCATCCTGATCAAATGCCTGACCAGATACTGTGTCTGGAATGGGCCAATGGGCCAGATTTAAATACTTGAAAATCCTCTGGAGTTACCTGCTCAGAGGAAAGCAGCCTTGCAGCCCCCAACATTTACTATTATATTTAAGTTTTATTTCAATATATGGAAATATACCACAGCCACATGCAGACTGCTAGTCTCTTGGGAATAGGAGACATAATAGGAAAAAAAAAATTAAAAATCACTGTTTCACTCTCTTTCTGTGCAGCAATACCAATTTAAAAAGTTATCCAAGGTGCAGGAGGCTCTTACAATACCAGTGCTGGACTAAGGAGCAAGACGTAAGGTTTTTAATCCTTCTGCTCCCCTCTGTGGATCTGAAATCCATGTGTGAGGATACAGTCTTTCCAAATTCCAGGCCATTTGAATTATAAAACCTCTGGGATATAATCTGCTTGCCGTTTTTTGGGTTTTGTTTGGTTTTTTTTTTTAAGCAAAACACAAAATCTATCATGACAAGGGCTCTGATCTCATGAGAGCCTTTCATTGCTACTGTAATATAAACACTAACCCCACTCATTAAAATCTCATCCTCCTCCCCAGAGCTTCAACACTGCTCATAGTCAGGTTCCATGTGTAAAGGGAAATGGCAGCAGGACAAGAGAGGGTGGATGAGGACATGCCGAGTACTTAACGTTTGTTGAGCTGGTCACAGTGACACCTAGCTTTTTTCCCCCGTGTTGACAGCATAAGGCGTACAAGAAATGCAAATCATAGGTTTTGGTGTGCATTATCTTACACCAAGTCTAACACAGAAGTATCTGAACAGGGAGAAAACATTAAGTATAAAAGAGCTTTTTTTTTAATTTATCAAAGACAGACTTAACAAGAACCAGTGGCTTGAAAGCTAGAATACAGACAAATTCAGATGAAAAATACAGCCCACAGTTTTAATTTACAGTAATTAGCTATTGGAACAAAGTGCCAACTGAAATAGCGAGTTCTTACTCTCTTAATGTCACCTGCACGACACATGCCTCACTTGGGAGGACACAGTAGGCAATTTCTGGATTCCTCCTATGTGTAAACCTATTCTTTCTGTTACCTACCCATCCACTGCTGCCCGGTCCCTCACAAGTTCTTTGTCATCTTTCCTGATCTTGATCAGCATACCAACCCTCTATCACACCTACAAGTTCCTCTTCCCTTTGTTCATCCCTCTTTCAGGTCATTAGCAAATATATTAATACCACTGCTGGCACTGGTACAGGTTGCTGGTTTTGCCTGAACACTACTTTCAGCAATGTAAGAGTTCTCACCAGATCCCTTGCCAGTCTGCTTCCAAACAGATTCTTTTATTTGGAGAGAAAATTTTTCTGCTACCACTTCAGTGTATGGGAGCCTCTAGGATATGGCAGCCAAGGCATTTTCCCTAAATCTCTGTCCACAGACATTTGAGAGGTCCCCATCTGTAAAGAAGTCTGAGCATTCCTATTTTGCAGATGTAAAAGTATGCCACAAGAGACCAATGTCCAGATGCACAAAGCCTTTAAATGCCTAATTCTCACGGATCTCAGCGCTGAGTTACCCTTACAGATAAGAGCTCAAATGACTTTGCGGCAAGAGAGCTCTACTTAAAAATCCTATGTCTTAGTCAAAGTGCTTTGGAAGCACAAAAATAGGCCCCCAACCCCAGAGAGCCTTCACGCTCACCCATGCACAATATTGTACAGTCAAGAGACAAACACACTAAAGCCAACATGTGAAGCAGCTACCATCCCTCTCCTCTTCGCAACACCTGCATAACCAAGGCCAGCTCCACTCGGCACCCGGAGAACAGCCGTCTCTGCCTCTACCCGCTACAACCCCTAACCCCTGGGGCCTGCTGACTGCAACAGATAGGAAAGCTCTCTGCAGCAGAGCGTCTGCTGGAATGTTTTTTAATTATCTCTGGAAAGTATGGACTGTGTATCATCATTAACTGGACTAAACACTGACGGTCAGCGAGTCAGGTACCAGTAAACGGTGCAATTAACAGCCAGAGGAGAGAAGTGTATTCAATCTGAAAGCTTTCTTTCTCAATCCATCTCCACTCATCACCCAAAGTGCTGAGCAGCGGACTTTTACTTTCAATTACATTAATCAGGTTAATTCCAAGTTAAAGTCAACATTTTAATCAAGAGGCAGCAAACTCGCGCAGGGAAGTAGAGGACTGAGGGGAAAAAAGGAGGGAAAAGAAGGGCAAGAGGAAGGAGGAGGGAAGAAAAGAAGGAAGGATCGAAGATGTGGGGAGAGAAAGCAGGATATTACAGTGGCAGGCACCACTGAAAGAATTAACTATGATAAATAAGGAATAGGCTTTTATATCGGACCTCTAAGTTAAAGGGGGTTAGTATTTACCTCCTTTTTACCTTTGGGATAGTGGGCTGTTGCAGGGGGAAATCTGAATGTAAATCAGAGCAGCCTCAGAAGTGCTGTATTTTATGGCAAGGACTGTCCACAGGAATATCTTTTCTAAAGAGTTTAATGACTGGAGTCACAGATCCATCCCACTGACGTCGGTTTGCCCAGGCATAACTCTCCCACATGTCCTCTAGTGCATAAAAACACCGCTTGCCTAAAAACCCTACCGAGTGCTCCAGCACCTTGAACAGAACTTCCACCTGTCCTGCAGCTGAATCAATTGCATTAACACTACTGGGGGATCCAGTAGTGCACAGATCAGGTATTAATGACTGAAGAAATACAGCATTAAGTGTTTCAAAGAACCCTGCTCTGATAAGCCCATTGCATGTCACTGCTAGAGATTTTTTAACTAAGTGAATGGTGAGAGATGCCTAGTTTCCATTGGATTTCAAAAGGACCTGGGAGCCTAATGTCATTCAGCTCCCTTACAGATCAAGGCATCCAGATCTGCACAGGAAACCACAGAAAGGATGCTGGAAGGTTCATCTGGGCTGAAAGTCCTCACTCTTGCCAGAGGAAATGTAAAGTGTGTGGGGTAAGGTGCAGAGACTTCAGAGCTTTGGTCCTGGCCTATCACACCCTTTCTATCACAGCCACATCCACTTACAGAGGAAGTTCAAGTGCAGCTCCTGTTCTACAGAGCCCTCCTGAGTCCTGACAGAGGAGCAGCCTCACTGACTGTGAGTGTGAACCTGGACAGTGAAGCTACTGGTCCTTACACTGAATCACAGAAGGCAATCCCTCTGGACCTCAGCAAACTGTTAATCCTCAGCTCACAGTGCAATGCCAGTTTCTTCTCTTGGAGGCTTGCCCAAGAAATCGGAGGGAGATTCAGAGGATGGGAAAACAGAAATTGGAGTAAACCCCACTTTCTGTAGGAAACGGACTACCAGGAACACTTACTCACCCCCTGACTCTCCCATGAACTTGGGTGAACCATATTCCCCAGCCACAATTTATTCATGTGATGAAGACAGCAGTGCTGCATTATCTTCCCAAAGCATTCTGACAAAAGAACTATAATTTAGCATTATTATTATACGATATTATTATTAACTGTAATTTTTAATTAAATCCTGCCCAGGTCCATGTCGCACCTTTGAGCCATCGGGGTAGTATCTTTAACATCTCCAAAAAATACAGAATAATTATATGTAAGGATTCTGAAACAACAAAACAGTGCAAAGGGACTGAGAAGCACATAAGGGAAAGATAGATGTAAAGTGAGAAAAAGCCCACAATGGGAAGATGTCTGGATGCGTTACTTACTAAAATTCAAGCTTAGGGGTCTTTCAAATAGCAGCAGGCATTGCAGTTCCGATCCCATGGTTGTGAAGTTTGATAACATAATGAGATCCACATGCCCCAGCAGAGCAGAATGGTACCTGCCTTTGGAAGGGAGACAGACAATGAAACATTGCCAGCCGTTCCCAAAAGCCATCAGGAGCAGAGAGCTCCAGGACTTTCTCCCCAGCAGGAGCTCAGTTCCAGCACTTCTGAATTTAAATTTTAAAAAGTTCCTTGCTGTTTCGCTTGAACAGGGAAACAAATGATGCAAAAATAGAAAGATTGGAGTAAATAAAATAAGAGCAAGCAGTTAATTAGTGGGTCTGATCAAGAATGCCCTGCCGTGCTCGTTCTTCTTCCAGCGTTCCCCACTCCCCCTCTGTGCTCTGTGCTCTGTGCTCTGCTCAGACCCGCACTGCAGCAGCAGAGGTGTGCCCCTGGGTGCCCCTCTGCTGCCTTCCCCCCTCACCTCTGCTCACCTGTTCAGAGCTGCTTTGCAGCACAGCTGGAGCCGACATATCCCTCTGTGCCACCTTAACCAGCACTCCTGAATACCAGTCTCCCTAGAAACATCTCTTTCTTTTCCCTCCCTCCTCTCCCCATTGAAGCCAGGAAGCACAACAGGTCTCAGCAGTGGCAGAAAAACACCCCTCTCGCCCAAGAGCGGGAAGGCATGTGATGACAGCAAATCACTTTGGGATCCAGACAGAATATGAACTGGTAAGGAAAGATTCTGACAGGCCGGTGGAAACAGCAAATTCCCTTCATCTGCAGGCAACATCCTGAACCTGAGAACCACTGCTAAAGTCAGCCAGGGCCAGGAAAAGCAGGAGTTTTGGCACAGGGGAGCTGGAGCTCTGGGCACACAGTTCTGCTCCTGGCTGCACTGCTGAGCTGTTTGTAAGTGTGGCTCCATCACTCTGTCACACCTACTGTTGGTCTAAGTCTCTGCACAGACCTCTCCTAGGCTGCACACCTTTCATGGAGCAACTCTGACAGCCAGGATTTAAACCTTGATCAATAGATGGTTGGCAAAACCACCCCTGAAGACGCAGTAATGATGCAAAAATGGAGTCATAGCTGTAGCTTGTTTCACTTGGATTCAATAGCAAAGTACACAGCTCAGTTTTGCAGCCACAGTAGAAATGCTTCACTGGTACGTTATACTGGTATTTCTACACCATTAAAATCTCTGCATGTACATATGGCTTTACCACATGCCTGCAGATAGCTCAGTTCTTGACAGATCAATTCTATAGGCTACTGAAATGCTACTAAGAATTGGGTACCTTCCTAAAAAAAACCAAACATAACCACTTAGCCCATATCCTGAGTGCTGAGGAACTTTCATATCCACCTCCATATGGCAGGGCAATACCATCACACCCTAGTGCACGTAGGGAAAACAAAACACAGAACAGGAAAGAGTGATTTTCATAAGGAGACTCAATTCTCCTGATCTTTCTACTTAGCAGTCCTACCCTTCAGCATCCTCAAAACACAGTTAGGCTACCGTATTCACTAACCTACTTCACTGCCAAGCAGGTTGATTTTCACATCCCACACTACAGCGTTCCTGGGGCTCAGACCTTCATCTTTAGCCCTGCACATACACCTTGTGACTTACACTCCTGTCTGTCTTATTGTGTGCTTTGAAATTGGATCCACATTGCCATGATGCCTGCTGATTCCTCTCAACCTGAGGCTCTGGGAAGTGATGCGGAGTGGAACACAGTTGGTGGTCCTGAACCCATTGGCAGAGCTCCCATTTCAACGTAGTCCAAGGAAAAACTGTAAGTCATAGCTCCCAGAGATGGAAAATGCCTAGGAGGCCACATTTTTGTCTAAACACACTGCACCTGGCTGAGAGCTTCAGAGCCCCCAGAACCCTGTACTCCTCAGTGGTGCGGGAAGTTCAGGGGAGAGGAAAGGGGAGTCTCCTTTTCCATTCCTCTTTCCCTGCTGCGAGGCTTTTGTTGAAGGACGGGTTATCAATTCCTCTCCCTCCAGCCTTTCCAGCAGCATGAAGCTTGGGCTGGATGGAGTCAGGCTCAATCATAATTGCATTTGCATAATACATTTTACCTTTCTCTCCTCCGCTGTAGTTTTCTGAACTTGCCAAGTTGCAAGCTGACCCTGCAAGCCAAGGCGTGATTAACTGAGAAATTCACAGCAGCACCACTTTAATCAAAGGGGACAGAGGTTACAACAGCTCAATATTAGTGATAACCAGCCTTTGATCCACAGAGCTAGGCCAAGCCTGGCAGGCAAGCTGTGAGGAAATGCACCGTCAGGGCTTTTGTGGGGAAATAATACCTTATTAACCCCTTCATTTAACCTGCTGTGTGTGAGCAGAAAGAATCACCAGAAAAAAAGTCTCCTCCAAGAGTCTTAATTACATCCCACAAAGCTGCTCCTTTTTAAGTCCACACCTAAAGGTGTTAGATTCTAACAAAGAACCATCTCCATCTCACAGGATCTACAGGCTAATTCATAAGGGTGATGACAGCTTCTAAATGCTCCTGCTTCTACTCCAGGCTGACCACTGGTATTGAGCCCGGAGATGGGCTGGCACAGAGGCAGCGCAGACTATCGGCTTTATCACTTGGCTGCAGGTCCATAGGCACAGGCTGTGCTCCCGAGTCCGCTCCCCCAGGCCATACAGCCCTGGCCGAGTCACTCGACCTTCTGCACTCTTCCTTCCCTTTCCCCTGCTTCTGCCCCTCTTCCTCCTTTTGCCTGCGGAAAAGCTATTTCTTAATATACAGTTCCAGTAGCATCTAAAATAATGTACCTAATCTGACTGAATCTTGATGTGGCCTCCTACAAATAATTAAAGGTCATTCTCATAGTCAGGTTGCGCCAAAGACATGAAGTATGAAACCTAAACAATGGGAGAAGTACCAGTGGATCGGAGATTTGTTAAAGTCAATATGCAGACCTGAAACAGAAAACAGACTTGGAATCCCAGGGGAGAGCACTCGAGCCCCGGTTACAGTATCTATGGAGAAACTGAAAATTCCCATTTTTTAAAAAAACTTCCAATTCTGTAATGTGTTTAACCTAGGACTGGAAATAATCCACACAAAAAGAAATCTATGATAGAATAAATTGCCTGACAGAAACAAATTTGGCTAAATTAAAATGTTCTATTCCAATAAAATAAAAAATATTTTAATGTGTTTTGTTAAAAAGAAAATAATTTCCAATTAAAATTTTAAAGAACCTCCTGAATATTATAGAAACATTTTTGAACAAGTTATTTTAAAGTAAAAAAAAACTTTTGCTTTCAAAGAAGTGAAATGGAAGGTAAGAATCACACTTGAGAGGGTTCTGTCAAAAACTTTTCTGAAACAAAACCTCAGCAAATCCAACATTTCAGCAAGAAGTTTCCATTTTCAGTTGAACAGTTTTCTCTGGTGGAAAACACTCTCTTAAAACCAAACAATTCCCCTGGTTATCTTTTTCTGAGGGGACACAACTAAAATAAAATACCGTCTTCCTGAATGCTTTTTATTCACTCTTACCATCTTCCCCCAAACCAAGACTTGGCTGGACACCAGGAGGAAGCCTCACCTTTGCTGCACAGACCGAAAGGATGCCAAGTTTCCCCACAGAGAACTTTATCTGACATCCGACATGGCTTAAGTGAGGAACAGCCCTCCTCAACCTGGGGGCCAGCGGGGGTGAAGAAATTAGCTCGTGTACTCCCAAAGTAACGTGACATGAAATCCAGGTACCCTCCCATTGAAAATCAGGCTTTCCAATACAGTCACATTACAATTTTGGGTCATGATTTTCAAAAATTATGTGGGTCCATTTTTGAAGGATTGTTTCTAGATAGCATCAGGAGTCCTCATTTTTGAAAACCGAGGGTCTGATTGCCACGGGACTTTCCCAGACTGCTCTTAGGGCTACAGATGGCTGCAGGCAACTGTTTTGTTTAACAAACCCAGCAGGCCCTCTGCAAGGGCACACCTTACATGGAAGAAGTCAGCTCTCCCTGTGTGGATCCCAGTTCTACGGTCCCAGCTCCTCTTCTCGCCACCTTCTCCTTGTCACTTCCTCATGGGCCGGTCCTTTGCTATTCCTGTCACTTCTAATTTCCTTCTTCCCCTTCAACACATTGCTTTTGTGTCTCATTCGCCTCCACACTAAATATCTCTAAGAACATGGAAGGGAGCAACAGCAAATCTCATTCTGACAGAAGGAAAAGCATTTCAGCAAAGGCACGCTATTTACCAAAAGACTGCACTGCAGTTCCTAACTTCTCCCCTGTACCTTGGCAAAACAAACAGACCATCAATTACTAGTAACATGAACCAGTCCTCTCGCCTAGCAAGTGCAGGATACAGCCCACAGGTAGAGGATAACAATGGACACCATGCTAAGCCCACTCAGCACATTGACCTCTGCCTGCTTATACACTAGCACGAGGCTTTTGCCGCTTCCCTCCCCCTTTCTTCTCTACCCCCCCTGCACATCCATTCATTAATTGATCCCTGATCATCTCACAAACATATTTCCCCTCTTTCCCCAGGTCAGGTCCACCCCCTTTTCCCTGTTCTCTGCCATTAAGATGGGTCTCACATCACCATGCACAGCAACACACGCACAGCTCCAAACACCTCAGGGCAGGCACATCATTTCCAATTGTGAGCAAATGCTGTTGGTTTTCATTAATCTGCAGACACTATATTTGCCAATTTCTCCAACTTTTCTTTCTCACTCTCTCTTTCTGCTCCGAGGCAGGTGAGTGCATCAATTTTCTTCTCATCTGTGGCAGTTAAATTAAATGGAATCGGCCTGATTGCTGAAAATCAAAGAGAAGGCTGATAAAGCAATTAAATCCCTCTAATTCCTCCTCTTGAAAAGGTGCAGCTTGGCTCAGAAGCTAATTAACTTCATAATGAAAATCCTTCTTCACCCTTTTAGGCTTTCTTTCCTTCTTGTTTTTGGTAGAGGTGGTAGGTTGTCTGTAGAAGAAGGGGGATGCTGTAAGTGATAAACATGGCTTCCTTGGACATGGAAGACTACAGGGTGCATGCATCATGTCAGAGTATCTCCAAGAGCTTAATGTGAGCAAATTCTGCCACGTAGTGCAGAACTTGCCATGGTGTTTCCTCTGCAGTTGTACAAAAGCTCTCAGGATACCCTTCTTGTCAATAGCTTTCAGGTTTACCCTGTGCCCAGCCCACGAAGGCTATCAAAGCCAAATCCATTTTAATAGCTTCAGCTACAGCAATTTCAATTTTTAGCTCTGGGATTCATTTGTTAAATTTCTGAGATGACTAACTAAACAGCAGTTTTACATTAGACACGTAATTCATCTTAATCGTTACAGTCATAGAAAAAAGGCAGGCATGGATCTTTAGAGCCATGCACTCCATCTCCTTAATCCACTTCCGCTTTGCACTCAGCATCTGGATGTTTGCATCTTGCCATCTCCTCTCAGAACTAACTCTGTATCTTTCAGTTCTCTTACTCTTTCAATTGTCAGCCCACACGAGACTATTTTCTGCTTTTCGCTGAGCATGCTCCTCTTGGTACCAAAGTACCCTACATTATCCTACAGCCAGTCACAATCCAGTGTGAAAGTGCTCCTCCTCCTCCCTCCCTCCATCCTCCTCCCTCTCCAGGGCAACACACCCTTGGTATGAACCTCATACAGGTGATGTATCTCAAGTTGGGTCCTCCCAGGGCCCATACAAGGGGAGACGGTTGTGTCAGTACTCTGTACATGCCGATTCTCTAGCTGCAGCCTAGCCCTTCACCAAGCCTTATTCCCTTTAATTTGTCAACGTGGGAGTCAGTCACTCCAATGAAAATCAAGTGGACAAATCTATCTTCTTCAGTATTGTGCCACTTTATATCTAAAATATTACAATCGTCTAAGGGGAGGACTGGTGAATTGGTTTCCTCAGTTCAGGATACATTTTGAAACACACTGGCATCTAACTTCTCACCAGGCAAATCTCTATCAATGTTCATACTCTTCAGACTTATTCCTGCTATTAAAAATTTGTGCTTCAGGTTAAATTCACATCCCCTTTGTTGTTTTTGTCAGTTTTCCCGTTTAAATAACTCTACCACATCTTGCTGATTTTTACCAAACACGTAATTAATGTATTCTGTATATTGCCACTCACCGAAATCTGGCCAAATATAAAGGGAAGTATATTCTATTAATATTAATGACAACACCATATCACCCCTAGGGAAAGATAATTTTGCTGTTACTTTTTGCTTTCTGTAGAGAGGAAGAGATAGCAAATTTGTTCAGAACTGAAGAGGGAATTTTGCTTCCTAAAAATAATTAACTGACCTGTCACCTGTCCCTGGTGAAACTTGCCATGGGGTGTTTAATTACCACAAATGCTCTGATCAATGCTGCTATACCGTACTCAGAGAACAGTACTCTTAAAATAGCATAGAACGTCCATCAAAGCCTTGAGACCATCTTTTGTGTATACTGAAAAGAGTCTTCTTTTGGCATCGTAATTGGGAGCAGCTGATTTATAGGACACAAATGCTTTAGAGCGTAGAGCTTAGACTAGTACTGTTTTTTACCTAGTTTGGTATTTGCCAGGAGCTCTTAGCATGGTATAAAGAAATACTCTGTGCACCCCCTGTTGACTCCCCAGCACTTTCCCCTGCAGCCCTAGGGACAGCATTTCTGAATGGACTCCAAGCCAAATCCCAGTGGAACTTCTGTCCCTTCCTGCTTGGTTTGCGAGCTCTAACCAGATCCTATCCCAAGGTGGCGTGGCCTCAAGCTGTTGGCATCCCTGTGTTATCCTCTCTTTGACAAATGGTTTATTTTTGCTGCAGCAGTAAATCTGGCGGCCGTTGTTTACTCCTCTGTCTATGCACTCGTCAGCAGGAATGTACGCAGCTCTGCAAACCCCAAGCCCTTAGCTAACAAATGGCTGTGCACTCCATTAGTGCTCACTCTCTGCCGTGGAAATCCCTGCTCATGGGCATTAGAAGATATGCAGAGGCAGCCTCGGACCCTATGCCAAAGAAATGGGGACAGAGGCTTGGGTTCACAGAGCCCAACTCATCAAGCAGAGCAGCAGCTACTGCCTATCGTCCAGTGAAAAGAGCAGAGATTTTCAGTCAGATCCTACCGTTAGACCTCAATGCTTTACTGACAGCCACTATTTTGCTTTTAACACCTCCAGAGATGCTCTATTACCTAAGGGAAATCCATCACGTGCCTAAGGATGAACTGCATGTTTGGTTATCAGCAATGTTAATATTGCTAAAGAATCAATATTTTGTGATTGCCAGTACCACTTTAATCCAGGAATCTCAAAATAACTTACTAATACCAGCCCTTCGGCATCTCTGAAAGGTAACCCACTATCAGCTGCCCTTCCTGCAAATGAGGGAGGCAAAACCACACAGTAATTTGTCAAGGTCACATAGGAAACTAGTGGCAAAGTAAGGATTCAGGTGTCTTAATTCTAAGTACATGTGCTAATGAGATGAAATAGTTACATTTGGTCCAGCACAAGTTAAACAGGGTATGGAAGAAGCAGAAGAACCTTAAATAGGTATTCTGTAATGAGGCTGGTGAAAGGGGAGGATAACACATCCATCTACAGCCACATGCGTGCATCTCTAGCTGATGCACAGTTACTCTTGTTCTACATATGTGATTCTGCACCCATTTTCCCTAGAAAAGCTATCACTGACTTTGACAGTAGAGGATGAGATCCTCTGTTTATCATTGGAAAAAACATATGGTGTGCTTCAGAAAGAGCTGCATGCCACCAGGTGTATACTAAAGGTTTATTTTCCCTCTGCTTGTAATTTTTTCATTCCTTATTAACAAGGCACCCTTTAGGTTCACCTAAAACTCCAGGGTTCCTTCTTGGGCCACTCTGCTCTGAGCAGCATAGAAGAAACGGACACAGTCAATCACCTGCTGGTAAACTGCTGGGACACATCACACCAGGGGGAAATGCTCAATGTAATGAGACCTTTGCACACTCTGCAATACTGGTAAGCAAGAGACATATGAAAATATGCTCACTGGAATACGCATAGACAACAGAGGCATAAATACACACAATCACTGGCTGCATAAAGACAGGCACAGACAGAATCCAACACATCAAACACACAGAAACAAGACACAAACACACAAAGCTGAAGATGGATCCGCACGCAAACAGGAACACACAAACTCAACCCTCATGCACACATACAGACTCTCACAGAATGGGAGACACAGACATGGAAGTACCTGCATTTGCACACACACACACATCCAGGGCCACAGCTGGATACTGCCCTGCACATAGACTGACAAAGTCAGAACACAGCACAGCAAGAAATTCACAGCCACTTGACTATCTGGCAGTAAAGGTCTTTTTCCATCCTTTCTTTCTCCACTGTAGGGAGCAGTACATGGGACGTAGAACCCAGGACTATGATGGAGGAAGAGGAGTGACACCATTCAGCTCGGGCTGCCTTAGCCAGGCCACGGAGCACGGGGGCATCGGCATTGTAGCCTCAGTTAGGCATCGGGGAACACACCTGGAATGACTGAGCAGGAGAAGGTTTGTATTTCAATAAACCAGGGGCTGTAACACACTCCGAACCGAACAGCTTAAAGCCTTGTTAAAAGCAATGGTGCAGCATTCTAACCGGAGGGGCCGTGTTGTCATACAAATGAGATGAGTTTATTTTCTGAGCCGTACCATTTGTTCTGACAGGCAGGGCGGCTGTAAAAGCTGGCGAGGGCACAGCAGGGGGCCCGGCTCTGCGCACAGCGAGACACCGAGAAGAGAGGCAGAGCTGCACCAGGGTTGGACCCAGCCCAAGTCCCTGCCTCTACCTTCTGTAAGCAACAGCCTCGCAAAGAAAGAGACTGAGATGAACCAGCCGGCTGTAATATTGTGGAACAAATGCATTCTAATGAGAGGTGCCTGGCAGCCCCACGGGCACTCCATGTGCGCCCATCTACTCCTGCCCTCGCCACCTCCTGCCTGGCTGCTTGATGCCGCCCAGATCTGTTTTCTAACAGCCAAAGATACTGCACGGGGACACGGACACACAGAGCGGGGAGTGCACCCAAGGCAGCACTCTCCTGTGCTGCTCCATGCCAAATTGCTGTGAAATGTTTACTGAAGTGCCACCTGTGTCTCCTTGCTGGAATGAGCCAGGGAAGTCTCCTGGATGCTGCCCATGTCATCTGGGCTGTTGGTGACCCTACGTGCGTTTCCTGCATCCAGTGCCTGTCTCGCCCTGAGGCTCTTGGAAGCCCCCTTCCACTGCAGGACAAGAAAAGGCTTTGCAAAAAGCGTTAACAGTAACTTATCCCTGTTTCTCTAGTAGGGAAAACAAACTGTATAAAACAAGGTGACTAGTTTGAAATCCAACTATTAGCCAAAAAGTCAGGCAGGTCTATCTTGCTATAACTACTAGAGGACATGTCCTTATTCTGGAAATACATCAGCCTGGCAGCGATGAGGCTGGTGCAGGGTACTCTACAGACACTGCCAGTGGAGACCTGGAAAATGCAGGCACCGGCATTCCAGAGTGGTGGCTATAGCTCAGAAATCAACAGCAGGCATATGGCATCACAGTTTCACTTGCAGGGTGCCATTTGTATTTGAGAGACTATCGACATTAATCCCGTGATAGATACCGTGGACTTTGCAGCGCTTTCCCTCTGATCAGCTTGCCAAGTTTCTAGAGCAAAGCTTTTCCTTGCAATGGCAAAAGGATGCCATTTTCTTTTGGCTGCTGGGACACCACGAAAATCAAACTACTGACAGTCTGTCCCTGCCACCAACAACAGGTACATTGAAAGGCAGGGAAGCCAGCCATCATGGCAACAGTTTGCAGCTTAAGAACAGAGAATATAGTCCCTCCCTGATCTAAAAAGCAACAGTGACCCTTGGTCTCACTGGCTCATCCATACTTAAGTTTGTCCTCTGTGGCTGTTAGTAAAAGTGTTGGTTTTGTCATGTTTACAGGTCAAAAACTACATTCAGCTTCCAGATCTTTTTCTTGCATTTCACCAATTAGGCTGCAGAAATCAGGAAGTTTTGTTCACTGGTGTTAGCTTGCAGTGACAAGAAGCAAGAGATTCCCTATGCCATCACCAGTTCTAGGAGACATTTAGCCACCCACAGTAAGAGGTAGGCAACAGGAGATCAGGAGTGATATTTCCTCTCTAATGTATAATATTTTCTCTGAATCCTTTTAAACAGGTGGAGAACCTCATAAGGACAGAATTTTTAAATGTGGCTGCAAAAAAATGATCCACATCTTTTCTAGGTGCCATACCACAAGCACAAAGAGATCGCACTAAAGAGAAACTCAACACTGTGAGGATAGTCCGCCTGTTAGAAGTGGCGTGATAGGGAATAACAGCTTGGAGAATAACCATGAGATGGAAGCACTTCATCCAAATTCCAGACATCTGTGGTCAGACTGGAAACATCCAGGAAGCCAAAGGTACGTAGGCATGCAGATCCTCCTGGGGGATTCTCGTACCAAACTTTCAGAGTCCACTTTTAACAGCCCTTTAAATGACTACAAATACTTTCTTACTTTAACCCTTTTAACTAACCCCTTACCTATTAATGTGATGTATCTATAATGTGAACTAGAGTAAGCAAAGCAAATGTAAAATTAGCTTCTTGCTCCTATTTGTATCAATTTCTTACACATCTTCTACAGTACATAGCAGGCTTGCCAGTCCTGTTACTAATGAGGAGTTAATACAGCCCCGGAGCTATGTTCTTTGTGCAGTGATAGCAGCATAATCCTGATCGGTGGTTTGGATCAGGCCTGCTTGATGGGGGAATAAGTGAACTGACCATTTTGGTTGCACTCAGTTGAGTTCAAAGGAGGAGAACCCGTTATCAGTCCCTGGCTGCTCTGTCTCCTCACTGTGTGCCAATCCAACTTATTCCAGGGCTTGCTGGGGTGGGTTATAGAAAGGGGAGAACAAGGCAGCCAGCCAGCCACCTCAGTCCTAAGGTGTCAGAGCATGACAGCCCTGTTGGATCAGTACCCTAGAAAATGAATGCATGACCTTCAGGGCTAAGTGCTCCCAGTTCAGCTCTAACACTTTACATCAGATACAGCAGGGAACACAGAACATGCACTCATCTCCTGCATACATACACAGACAGTACCTGCAATTCCTGCCCAATGGAGGCCAAAGGTCATATGTGCTTCAGGCCCCAAAACTTTGGCTGAGCTGGGACAGAACTAGAGCTCACAGCTATTACTTTACGTATCTCTGCCACTGAGATTCAGCTCTTAACAGCCCTGTTGGCATTGAACACCTGCAACACCAAGCTAGAGAGCAGCTTATTTCCAGGAGCACCCCCCGCCAATCCCCATGTACTCTTGGGGTCTATTTTCAAAGAGAGATAAATGGTGCTTTTAATTAGCACCTTCCATTTTCATTTGAGCCTCAGGGTTTTTGGAGCTGGTCCCAAGGGGGAAACCAGGAATCCCAGGAAAATCAATCTTAATTCAAACCAGTAATAAAAAGCAGAACACTTGCTTCAGAGGGCTTGCAAAGAATCTCTTCAGCGTAAACTCCCCTTGCATAACCTTCGCCCCCTTAATGCAATGAGGAAGAGATTCTTAGAAGTGCTTTCATTCTTGTTTCATTCCACTTTTTTTACATTTCCCATCTGAACAGGTAAAAACAGAGAACACAAGCCCCAAACAGTTACATCTGGACAGAGAAACTTCAGCAGGAGACATGAAAAAGTGGAAGAATAGTCTGGAGGCCTCTAATAAAACAGCAACTGAGCTATGATGCCATTTCTCAAGATGATGGAAATACTTCTATTCTTCCTTGTCTGTCCATCATTCAGGAAGAGCCATCAGATAGCTGGGGATAACGTAACTTAAGCAACATAAATTTGTTAATGTGATTTGCTTACAAAGCCAAGGTTTTGTGAAGCTTATCAGAATAATCTGAACACCTTTCCACTTGTGTAGGGCCAAATGCCAAAAGAGATGAGCATACTGTCAGGTAAACTACTCCACAGACACCTCTCTCTGCTCCTCTTCCACCTATGCAGAATCTTGGCACGTTATGTCCTTTGCTGTATAACCCTGCAATCATTTCACTATGCAATGCTGCCATTTCCACTTTACATATGAAGAACTGAGGCTCAGAGGGACTCATCTCACCAGGTTTCTGCTGCACAAAAACTAGCCACAGTCTCATCTATATAGGCCCCCTCTACAGACAATGGGGAGAGCATAAACACATCCAGATGGTAACTTACTGTATATATTGTAGGTAAGTATCCTATAACGAGATGACTCCCAGGCATCCAAAGCAAGAAGAGACAAACCCTGCCTTAAGTGGTTTTCTAAGAATCATGTTGGAAGTCTGTGCTCAAGTATAGAATTGCTTCTCCTTACCTGAAGACATCATCTTGGCCACAGCCAACCTGCCACTGATGCCCAGCATGCAGTGCAGGAGTTAAACAGTTTTAGTCCCTGCATTCTGATTCCATCTTTCTGGGTGTTGCTAGCCAGACAGGCCTGCCCGGTACTCTCAGCAGTGCCTTCCTCAGCCACACTACTGAAGCCTTTCCTTTTTTACTTTTTTTTTTACTTTATATTTACTGAACATGCCCACCACACCCCTCTGTCATCTTTACCATGGTGCCTTTCAGGTGCAGCAAGCAATCACAGCCAAGCTCTCTGTCCAGCCTTCTTCATTCTTGATGCCAAAGGAGGCGAAAAAGTAAAACATGCCATTTCAGAGTAAAGCCCCTGATTATCCATCTCAAATTAATTTTAATCTACAAATAGTACAAGATGAAAGCCATCAGAAGAGACTGACAGGACTCCCAGAAGCCTGCTAGTCAACAGCTGCTTGTTAAACTGAATGCCTCCATTAGGTCAGCACTGCAGCAAGTACCATCAAAAAATAAGTTACAAACCTCAAAACAAATGTTTATTCTCAGATGCAGAACGAGCATCAACATACCAGAAAACCAAACCCGAGGACCTGAGATACTACTAATGACAGTGAACACAGAAGTTTCCAGACTGACATGAGAGGTGCACCACTCTTCAGCTGGGAAGCAGCAGCTCAGACAACAGGCAGTGCTGCAGATCTGATTCCTTGTGGACAAGAAGAGAGGATGAGTTTGGTATCATTACCCATACTGAAAATGCAAAATGTCTCCCAGAGACAGAGGAGTTCAGATATGAGAACAGACCTTCTGAACTTGTTGATCAAGAGTCTGAAAAAAAAAATAGGATGCCACTAAGTCTTCATTCTGGAACCCTTCCCAAGCGCTAGCCAGGAGCTGCCATAAGCTCCAAGACTGCTGGCTCCAGAACCCACTTAGGATGCCAGAATCCTGGCTGTGCAGCCTGCCACATGCTTGCAGAAACCTGCTTCCCTAATTTAATGCAAGCTTGTAGAGTTTTGTTTCTGGAACCCCTCCTGAGCTGCAGCCAGGAACTGCAACAGGGCCAGCCTCTGTAATGGTATTGTTTCACTCCATGTTCTAGCATGACCACACATCAGCAGCATCCTGGTTCTCGAGCCCACTGTGGATGCAGTCAGAGTGCAGTCTGGTGGGAAATGTAGAAACACTGATCAAACTTTGCTCATGAAGTTCTGCATCTGTAAAACCCTCCAGATCTACCAAGGACATCCACATTCAGTAAAAACATTATTTTGGAACCTATCTCCAGACATCTCCAAGAATTTGTAGGAGGGTGGAATGCACAGTAGTACAATTATTTTTTTTTTCCACCAGCCTTGTTATTGTTAAAATTAAAAGTGCAAAACCAAGTGATTCAGTGACTCTGCAGTGGAGAGTTCCAGCTGAGGTCCTGAAGGCAAATCCACACATACATATCTGCATCTGCCTCTTTGAGGAAAAGAACAGCAGACAGCACTGGTCTGGGTTGTACCCGGCTGGTCAGCCCTTGGGGCCTCTTCAATAGGCTTTAGAGTCCGAATAAGGTGTAAGTCTATTAAAAAAGAGCCTGTGCACAGATCAGAAATCCTCAGAGGGTTGTGGCCTGTCACTCTGGGGCAGTCGATTTCTCTCTGATACGTGCATTGGGGAAAAGAAGCACCATGAGAAAGGAAGGACAAAAGGAAAAGAGTACAACAGAAAACAAAAATGTACTGCTTAGTATCTCAGAGAGATCTCATTGCACCTGTATGTCAGGACTCCCAGGACTCTCTCCTGCACACCCTGCCAGTCCAATCAGTCATAACAGATCCTACATCCCATCCTGTCCACTCTCTCCCATCAAGTAATATACCATCCAGTCGTGGGGAGCACAACAAATGGGGATGCCTTCCAAGCTTTTGTCACTGGCTCTTTGTGAAACCACAGCTGGGGCACTGACACAGTACCCGCTGCTGCTGCTTGTGCCTATTTAAACTCCCACCAGTTCTTTACCCTCATGCACTACCATACTTGTCACAGCTCAATGTCCAAGACAGGAGAGAGGGCTTCCTCTCCCTGGGCATTTTTCCTTTACACTGTCTATACCCTTTATAGTTTCCTGCAGTTGTTCACAAAGGTGAGGGTGAACCTCCAAACTCTGCAGCCTGTGTGAGCAGGCTGAAAGCAGCTGAAGCCAACACAGTTAGAGTGTTTCAGAGGCTGGACTGCTGGGGCTTTGGTTATGCTTGCCGGCAGAGAGGTTAAGTATGCATGGTAGCTGCAACAAGGTATTTCAGGGAGATGAAGACTATTACCAGATGCCGCTGGACTGTGGTACATAAGCTGGGCTTGGCTACAGATAGTTCCACAACTGCGAAGTACATGCAAGGCCAGCTTTGCAGGCAGACAGAGGATTCCCACAGCAAACATGAACACCTGGGGAAATAAAGCATCTCCACTGCAGCTCCTGTGTGGTCACCTATTCCTCATCAATGGCACAAGGAGCCTCACTGGGCCTGGAAACATGTGAAGAGACCACCGCTGAACACCAGCCACTCTTGCCTGGCAAAATACCCCTGGAGAACATAAATCAAGCTAGCCAAAGAAGAATTTCGTGACTGCTTTCTAGGACTCAAAATTTGTGTTTCTTGTGCACTGGAATGAAAACAAAACCTTCTGAATGTGACTTTTGGGGCTTCCCCTCCCCATTGGAAACATCCAGTTGTCTGGGGGGGGAAGTAATGTTTTCATTTAGGTAATTTTTCCTTTGTCAGGGGGGCCTTAGAGCTCTCAATCTAAATCGGAACCAGGGTGAAGACTGGACTGAAAGCGGCATATCATTGCATATTTGTGCTTCAGCTTATTTCAAGGAAATTCCATTGAATCTAAATTGCCCAGAATAGCTATAGGCAGAGGGAGCCTGGCCAAAGGCAGAGAAACTCCGAGGCTGCTCCAGGTGATGAACGCAGGATGCCGACGGCCGGCTGCGACCCGGCAGGGTTACAGCTCCCCTCGCACTCCCGCCCCGGCAGCCTGGATGCAACCCCGAGCAGCGCCGGCTCTCCCCGTGCAAGTCCCTCCTTCCCCTCCCTGTCTCTTCCTCAGTAAACCCCAGAGGGCACATTGCCGTGCCAGAATAAGCCGCTTTGTGAGGAGCGCAGGGAATGCACAGCGCCGCTAATGAGAACAAAACTGGAAAGCGGGAGCCGGGGCCGAGGGGGGCCGAGGGGGGCCTGTCCGCCTGCCGCCCTCCGCCGCGCCCCCTCGGCCCGGGGCAGGAGGGCTCGGGGCTGGGTGCCCCGACCCCTCTGGCCCCCCTGCTCGCTCCAACTTCCCTGCCTTTTCAAGGCAGGCTGCGGAAAAGGCAGCAGAACAGCCTTTATCATGCAAATAACAAGAGTAAATGGGCAAATTCCCGGGTGGGCACTTGAGTGAAATGCAGAGCTTCTGGCAGCGGGGAGGGGGGCCAGGGGAGGGGGTGCTTTATTTGCAGGTCTCTGTTCTAATTTAACTGCAATGGCAGCTAAAGGAGACACCAGGGACCCGCTCTCATCCGCGGCGCTTCCCGCCGCCTGCCAGGGCCGCGGGCAGGGAAAGGCTGGGAGCCCCCGCGCAGCCCAGGCCGCCCCGCGGGAGGGCGGGAAGGAGCGCGGCCAGCGCTCCCGGGAGGCGCTTCTGCTCGGCGCACTCCACACCTCCAGGGAGAGCCGGCGTCACCCCGGCCCCGGGAGACCCCCTTCGCCTCCTGCCCACCGAACGGCCCAGCCTGCGGTTCCAGCGCTGCGGGCGGCCGCCCCAGCCCCGCAGGGAGGTGGCTGCAAGGACCGCGGCCTGGCCGGGCCGGGCAGGAGCCACTGCCGGAGGGCACCAGCAAACGTAAACCGGGGAGGCAGCACCCACCGTCGGCGCGCTCCCCTCGCACGGCCCGTCGGGTTCCCGGCCCAGTCTGGCCAAGCAGCCAGTGCGAACACAGGACAGAGGGAAACGGCCTGACACGCCAGTACCTGCGGCTGATAACCCACCTGTCCCTGCCGGGAACACCACAGCGAGCTGCTAGCTGCGCGGAGTGAGCCCTGTGCATCAATTCTCCTCGGGGCTGGGACCAGGGAACACGGATGGTCCCAGGCTGCTTTGTGCTGTGCTCCCTTCTGCAAAATGAGAACAGTGCCCCTTACGCAGACGTACTGAGCTGGGTGGGTAGTGAAACCTGTGCTGGTTTTACCGAACTAACCTTTGGGAGGACACCAGAGTCCTCAGAGAATGGTCAAAGGGAGACGACTACACTGCTGAAAAGGAGAATCAAAGATAAGGGACATGCAAGTTAAAAGGAGCTGGTCAGAGCCAGAGGAGAGAGACGACATTAGGGAAAACCCACCCCAACTTTCCAAACTTTCCCTGCAGCTTAGACACAGGTCCCATCATCACTATAGTTGAACCCTAAATCATCCTTGGTTGTTTTCAGAGGACATTTGGGAGATACTCAGCCCATCAACTGTGAAGCCCAGAGCTTGAGAAGCATTCCCACTTTTTCAAAGACTGGAACTGATGATGCGTTTTCCCATCTTGTTTTTCATCACAATCTGCTCTGCTCAAACCAAGGATCTCAAAACATTTTGCACAAATTCTCAGTGTGAACCTTGCAGCTGCACGGGGATGGTGGGAAAACACCTTTCTGTCCTTCAGACAACATAAGAAACTGAGACACCTGAAGCTAAGCAACTGAGCCAGGGCAATGCGACACATAGGGCGGCAAAGCCAAAATTAAAAGGTGGATTTCCCTGCGTGAAGCCACCCCTTACGATCCAAACTACAAAACTCTTCTTCCTTAAGGTTTGGGACCTAACCTTCTCCCTCCCCTCACTATATCCAAAAAGCAAAACAGGGGAGCCACCTGTCCTGCACACAGCACCCCCCAGTCCCGGTGGCTTGCCAGCACTGTCACACTTGGGAGCGGGTGAGGATGCTCAGCCAGCTCCCTCTGAGCAGCCCCAGCCGAGACCGAGGGTCCCGCTCACTGGCCTCAGGGAGCATGGGGGACAAGGCGGCAGCCACGACTCATTTGGCATTCTGAGAGGCTGGTGCGCAGCATCCCCATGCCGGCAGGGGGTAAATGAGAGCTCAGACATGAGTTATTGGAGCACTTACATTCCCAGATTCTCCCAAACGTCAGGAAAAGGACAAACTGTTTAGTTGTAAAGAGCCTGGGGGGTGTGAATGGGGGAGGAGGAGGGAGCTGTGTCAAACTAGTTTCATGAAGCAGAGGCTTTGAAATTGAACTCATATCCATGAGCTATGGATAGGGCGGGAGGGTGGGGGAACCAACCCCTATGGTTTATCCTGGAAGCCCATAAGCCTCTAGAAAATGGAGTCTGGTGGCAAACTTGGGACCTGCTTAGCACCCCTCACCACCAGTCAGTGGGATAAGGTGGGAACAGCACAGCCCACAGTCAGCTGTTACCACACGGTTGCCTGCTGGGCTGCATTGTTTGGGAGGCAGCTTCAATTGGTCAGGAGAAAAAGGAAAGCTGGGAAGAAGCAGCACTAATTTTTGTCAGAAAGGGACTGTCTGTAGATACCACAAATATTGGAGTCACCCCAAACTTTTGACAGACCTGAGCCACATCTAGACTTAACTACAATAAGCCTCAATCAATCAGGCAGTCTTTAAATAAGCAGTACTGGTCACAAGCTAACTAGTTGCAAAGCGGGGAGGTCACAGCCACAGCTGCATTGCAGTAACATTCAGGAGAAACAGTGGAACTGAGGGCTCAGTATGCCCAGAGACACGTATAGGACATCCTAGTGGAAATTCTGATCTGGTTCAGTTTCTGTAGCTGAATCTGCCATTAATTAGAGATATACAACAGTGGGTTAGAGATATACAACAGTGGGTTAGAGGTATCCAGCTTTCCCATAACAGAGCTATAGGCTCCCCAGCAGCTAGCACTTATCATGGCAATCTTCACCATCCTGAGTATTGTGCAAATCAGATTCACATCAACTGTTGGATTGATCCCCACAATGAGATGAACCAGCCTGGCATTCCCCTACTGCACAGTGCAGAGAAAAGAATACAAAAAAAGCAGAGCCCGAAGGGGAAGAAGTGTTAGAGGAAGCTTGCCTAAATTATGACAAATTTCTTTGCAATGTTCTGACTTCTGCTTAGTATCATTATGCTGAGACAGTGTGTCTTGTCATGATGAAATTTCACTAGCAACATGCCAGCCTCACTGACCAATTCTTTGGACTCACCGAGGATTTTGGTGGGTGTTTTTTTTTCTGAACTATAAGTAATGAGAATGCTGGTGTTGTGTTAGGAGAAATGTCTCATCAAAAAGTACATTTTCAGCTCCTTCTGACTTCTCCTAACTTCACAGTCTTGCCAGGCTTAGATACGGTCTTGGCATGGCACTACCATGTCTTACCAGCTCCACCCTACTGAGGACCATGTCCAAGGCACTTCTGGAGGATGCTGCCTCTTCCGTCCTCCCTGGAACATGCAAAGGAAGATCCGCACCACAGAATTAGTCCATGGAGGTATCCTGGATGTGTCTGGGGCAACTGCCCTGCTCCCTGACTGCCAGGCAAACTTAGGGTCCTCAGCACTTGGCAAGCTCACACCCTAGCTGGAAAACATCCAAAGGGAAGGTCCAGCCTCCTCCCAGCTTTAGGAAAAGCTTGGCTGTGAAATAGCTTTCTAAAACCTGAATGTCCTGCCAGATTCTACCACAATTTTGGTGACAATATAGTCATCTGCCACGGGAACTTGGTCATCATCTTCATGTTGCCCTTCTTGGGATTACTGCCCTAGTAACAGCACAGGAGAACCCAGTTTCATCTGGTACATTTCCCGTGACTCTGTTCCTGGGCCCTTTGAAGAATGCAGTCAAACAATCTGTTTTCTTGGTTTCACACTTTCCTCCCCTACGTTTGTAGATTGGATTTGAATGCACTTCCTAAAAAACCTGCTACTATCCCCACCTTGCCCACTGGTGGCATCCCTTCTCTCCCTTCCTTTAGCACCATTCCCCTTATTTTTTGTGTATTTTCTCTCCACTGTTTTGCTCTCAGATTCTCCCTGCTAAGAAATTCCCTGTTTCATCTCTTAGATGCTTGCAAAAATAGCACATCCTGATTCCTCTTGTCCCAGCCCTCCCTTCCTCATTTCAACCCCCCTCAATTCTGTCTCCCAAGAACACTCCCCTGGCCGCACCTTCAAAACCTCCTCTTCCCACACATGCACCCCACCCTGCTTGCTCATTCATTTTCCATCTGCATCTCTCTCCTCCCGGATTCTTCCCCAAGTCTCAGTGATAAAAGTGCCAGATTGGAGTTGCTGTGTAAAGAGGGTTCATTTGCCATTTGCCACCATATGGGCCCAAAAGCAAAATCGTCAGCTAAGCGATTAAATCAAGTATGTCGAACAAAATGTTATGAACTGACATTATGGGTATATAATTTTATGCCATTTGTTGCCATCTGTTTATCTAAACAGCCCCCGTTCCACACAAACACACAGAAGTCTCTGCCACGCTCACAAGGCTTCAGCACAGGGGTCACAGTGCCTCCCTTTTCCTCCTTCTCTTATTCTGTCCTTCCATTCTCTCTGTCTGTCTGCATTCACCAGGGACTCAGGCTTGGAGTCTGGCCATAGACAGATCTTCCACTGGAGTCCAGCACAGATTTAAAGGAAACGTCCCCACAATAATCAAGGAGGTTGCCTTAAAGAACAAGGTGTGCTCCCTTGCCTTCAAACTCTGTCCAAATTCATTTCTACACAAGACAATTAAGAAAGTGTTGGAGAGGGGAAAGGAGAGAAAGAGATGGGGGAACAAGTGGTGGTCAGCAGATGGGTGCTATCTGTTGGCCCTCAGCTGGGATAGAGGGGTGGGCAAGAGAGGAACAGGCTATGCCAGTTTTTAGCTCAGCCGAGCTTTCTCTCTGGTTCATCTTATATTTTCCTGTGTCACCAAGTGGATCAGTCTATTTCAAGGTTAGGCAAGTGTAGTGGCTATGACAGACTGCAGACTGACCTGGTGAGCCTTTAGCCATCCTGCTCGCTGTAAGAATGTGAAGACACTGATTGAAGTTCCTACTTACTCCTCCAGCAAATGCTTAGCAAGTGGAACACAGGACAGAACTGTAAGAAGCTCCCCATCCTGCTGACTGAATTTATTCCTCAGTTATAAGGTTGTTCTGAGGAGACAGATGTCAAAAATATTACATATGTAGGCAAGGTTTAACTCTTTCTTTCAAACGGGGAGAAGCTACTGGCTCTACCCATTCAGCCAGAACAGACAGAAGATCCAGCATGATAGTTTAACTCAAGTCGTTGGAAAGAAAATTCTCAATCACATCACTGGTTATGCAGATGATGTGCTGGGCCTTCATGATGGCTACTGAGAAGACAAGGCAGTGACTCTGCCTGAGCCAAGAACAGATCAGTGTATCAGGTCTGTTCTCAAGGGCTACCTCGTGAGTTTAAGAGTATTGGTGGCTGAACAAGGAAAATATCTTCAATCACTTACCAGTGTGTCTGGCTAATAGTTTTGAAGAAATTCAGTGCTACCTTTTTTGTGAGCTGATCTAACAGGGTGTCCTTCCTTCCCAGATGTCCTTATTCCTCGGGGGAAATAGCATGTCGGTAATTGTCACCGAGTTCTGAATGTGACAGATGGGTGGGGACATTTAGCTTTCCTCCCACCCAAATAAACCCCTGTCCACAGTACAGCCTATGAGGAGAGCCTGCTCTTTCTCTGTGAATCCCTCTTTCTCCCTCCCATAATTGCAAACAGTTTGAGGGCTCTTTAAGGTTAGGAGAAATGTTAGAAAAGGAAAATACAAATTTCTCTTCACCCTTTAAGTCTCCCATCCTCATTCACAGGGCTACTGAACTGCGCATATGTCTCTCAGCATGGTATACATGTGAAGGGATTATGCCTCCACTACTAATTAAAAACAGTGGCCAGGCATTTTTCAAGCATCTGAAGCACAGGTTTTGCTCAGAAGCTAGCACTTGGCCTCAGAAGTTTACATATTTCCTAGGCAGTGGGTAGGTTTAGCTACAAATTGATTTGGCCATGAGGTATCCCTTTCTCTTGGTTGCATTCACCACTGACAGTGCTATTTGACCACTGTATGCTGGAGCTGGCATATAGCAAGGGTTGCCTCTGCACCCACACACAGGAACATGGAAAGCCACTGCTGCTTCTCCTCAGGGAAACTTGACATGCACAGGGGAAACTGAAAACCTACTTTAAAATGCTCAAGAGATTCCTGCAGTCCTAGTGGATTTTGGGTAAGGACCTAAATGCTGGCAGTTCACAAATAATTATACAGCAATCCCACACTAGTAAACAGGAGCTCCTTCCTTTCCAAGGCTGTTGCCTGTCTTGCCTTACCTCTCAACAGAGCAAGTGTGGATATACAGCACTACCAAGGAAGTTCTCAGCACTTGGCAGCTTAAGTCCTCTACGCCCAGCTGCTCTGCTGGAAGCACACTATGCTGATATGTTCAGGCCAGCTCTAGGCTGCACACAGGCAGCTGTCTGCCTAGCTGCTAATGCAGCTTTGCACTGTGTATGCATGGCTGTATTTCCTTCCTGCTAGGACAGAAACAGTAGAACACCTCAAAGACCCCTGGAGAGCCTCAGCTAGTCCAGAGACAGTAATTCACCTGCTTAGAAAAGTAAGCTGGCATAAGTACAGCCCACCTGTCCTCTGGGTAGTGTACCAGCTTCCCATCTGCTCCCAAGTGCATCTGAAGGTGGCAATTTTAATCTAGTAAGCATTTGATTACTTTTTTTTTCTAAGAGGCCATCTCTCTGCCAGCACATCCCCAACTACTGCCCTCATCAGATGGGCCTCTTCTACAGCTTTTATGTCTGCTGGGTATGGCTGTCAGTGGAAGTGCAGTAGTCAGCTAATGCAGGCAGCTACACTGCTCTCAGCCCAAAAGTTTTATTTCCAACGAGGGTTAGAAGGAGAGAGAAGAGTGAATGGCAGAGTAGCTGGTCACCACTGCTTCCTAGTAAAAGAAGGAAGAGTTTTGTTATACTGTGTTAGGGTGATCAGTTACTGCTGCGATGAACTCTGTCAGCTCTGCTTTCCTACAAGGGACACCCAGCCTCTTACCCTAAGTCCACAGTAACCAGGACACAGTTGATTATATTTCAGGCTACCTCTAGTACACAGAACCACCGTGCAGCTCTGGACCAGTCCTTGCAGAAGAGAAAGCTGCCACCAACAACAGGCAGGGAGAGAAGAGCAGGGCCTCAGCAACAAACTCCTCCAAGGTGGTATGCACATCATGATATTTAAGATGAATGCATTACCACCTTGAGAATAATTGAGATATTTAATAGTCTTCAACTGGATATCTTAAGCCAACTGTCTTAAGCCAATACATTGTCAAAACCACCATAAATAACTCCTTTTATAAACTGGGGGGAGGGGGGGGGGAGCGAAAGCAGAATCATATAGAAAAAAAAGCACAAATTGGAAGGGATACAATTTTCAATACCAACTCTAATGATATCAGGGAAAAGAGCACCCATTACTGAACAAAAAAGTATGTTACATCCTGGATATCATCAGGCAAATGTATTCATTGAAGAGCCAAGGAGGCCAAAGCTACCAAAGAAGAGTCAAACATGTATTACAAGGAGTCAGAATCAACACAGTAAGAAACAGAAGAGGAAAAGCCAAGCTGTCTCAGTTTCTATGACTGCTAAATCAAAAGCTAAAATAAACTGGGAATCATAATGTAAACAGAAGAGTCATCAAAATGAGGGAATGCCTTGACTACTGTGGGAAAAGGATGAAGAGTCTTTCACTGATGTACAGAGCTAAAAGGTAACTAACAATGTAAAAAGGAACATATTTTATTGTCTATAAGGAGAAAAATATTGGAGAAAGATTGCCAAATCTTTTTTTACAGTGGATACATCAGCAAGATTCAAAAAACCAGTGCTCTCATTTGTGCAGACTGCACACTCCTTTTGAGAAATGCTGCTTCTGCAGACTGCCTTTTGGGTTGTTACTAGAACAACAAACTGTTGATGGTATGGATACAGATGGCATTTTAAGCTGGGGTAAAACAGCAGAAGAAAATGATCAAAGGCTCAAGGCAACTGTGAAGAGAGCAAAAGCTGCTGGGCTGAATAGGCATGAAATATGTAAATCCCATTTAAGAGAGATAACACACCCTCCAGCAAAAGCAGGAAAGCATGCAGGTAGATCATGTTAAAGTTGAAATCACCATCGATACCCATCCTTCAATATACAAAGGGGTACCAACATACCTTGAAAGAGTAAACTGTACAAGGAGTACATGGCCCAAACTAGCTGTATTAACCAGCGATCCTATAGCACCACTCTGCAGAACTGGCCAAAGAACACAGGATGAAAATCTCAATAAAAACAGTGAGAAATTGATAAGAGGTAAAGGAAATGTCCTGTAGGTATTAGGGCAGTAAGCACAGAACTAATCTGTCAGTGGACATTGTCATTTTAATATTTAAATATTGAAAGGAGCAGCATATGCATCTTTGGCAGTAACAAAAACTAGATGGATGCAACAAGGAGACAATGGGACAGGGTGTACTTTTGCTTCCTTTCCCCTTTTTTTCTTTTTTAATATAACTGTGTGTTCTCTGAAGTAACCAATAATTCCCTTTTATCATTGCCCACACAAGCCTTTAAAAATAAAGACATAATTTCAAATGAAAGCAGCGAAGAGTTCTGCTGGCCACTGACCCAATCTCCAGGGCACTTAACAGAAGTCCAGAGCTTAATTGTGTGGATATCAGTCTCATTTAAAAATTAATAACTTGGTCTCAGATTCTGGGCAATGATTTCCAGGAGAAAAGGCTGCATTTTTACTGAAATGATTAACACAGAGTTTGGGAAAGCATACTTGCGACCACTAGCACGGTTTAAGGTAGAGCACTTCCAGTACTAGAGGGGATTCTCTAAAAATAGTGATTCCCAAGATGCTATGCTGTCTTTACAATGTCAGGATCATTTTGGCCATTTGGGAGTTGAGAAATCTTGAAGACATCTCTGAATTACTTTATACTGGTCACAGGTGAGCAGAACTCCAGTGGTGGGGGGGGAAGCAATGCTATGACAAGGAGAAGAGCTCATGCAGATGATATGGAAGAACATAACAACTTGAAAAAGTATCACACATTTGAAGCCAAACACTTCCACTTCCCCAGCTTAGTTTTATGAGAATGTACTAAAGCTAAACACACATGTTGCAAGTAATTTTTCTAATCCTGGTGTACCTGACATAGTAACATCTGACAGGTAGCTAGCACTCACCGAGGAGGGATTACAAGAATTCAAGCACTATTCAGAAAAGTACCTGGCAAGTTACACAATACATAGTCCTCCTCAAGTCCAGTCCAGTTCAGTCCCAGGATGCTGGAAAACAACATCAAGCTAACAAAGTACCTATTGAAAAAGAGTGAAGAGCCAGTCCCCAGCCTGTACTTAACTTTGTTACTGGATAGAACTGGTAAACACTCATTTTACCTACAAACATTTTATGCAGAAGAAAGCCTTAAGAAAATGAATGATGAAATTGATACTATAGGACCTCAGAATCACAGATGTGTGAAATACGTATATAATTAATCTGAAACCCAGTATGATTTCCAGGGAGATGGTTTTCATTAAAGGAAAAATTTTATAATTTGAAAGCAATTACAATAATAATTTCAGTCAAAATGTGAACAACAGTTCCCACAAAAATGTTGATAGTATTGGCAACACATTGTGAAATGCATTGGTTTTGTTAAGCAAGCAGTTGAAAAATCAATAAATGGGAAGTTTGATTGACACTATCAGATGTCTTCGTAAGACAAGCAGCAGATCACAACAAATACCAGCTCATACTCACTGGGTTTTGGGATTCTACCCTAGACAGACAAATAAGGACAACTTCTCTTCAATATTAGCTATTTCAGATCTTTGGAGAAAACCCAGTTAACAGTAAGGAACTGATCACATACTTAAAGGGTATTTTCACCAGCCTGTAAGATCCCTGAGCCAAAGCTAACTTTTATTTTGCTTCTATACATTACTGGTGCTAGGGAATCCATGACCAAGGCTCTGTAAGTCAATTGGCTTTTCAAGGCAGCGTAAGTGAGAATGCTTTTGAAGACTCACCGAAGCCCCCTCTTCTCTACACAGCATCCAAATTACTCCTGTTGACTTGTAGAGTCCCAAATTCCTTTCTCCAAGTTTCTCCTCTTCTTCCTGACATGAAGTGACCAATAAACCTCCACTTCTACTGGTCATGACCTAACTATCACAGCGCCACAATCATGTTACCAATTCTTCGGGTGAGATGCAAGCAAACTGTCAACTTCCTAGGACCATAGTAAGATCTAAACAACTTGTCAGCTCTGGTATTCTACACAAATGGATGGGTGAGCAGATGATCCCCTTCTACAATGTACATCAGGGATGTGATAAAATCATCAGAGGCGGTAAATGTCCCATCCTTCCCAATACAGTCTAGGTTTTGCTTACATGCCACCTTTACCAGGAAATTCAGGTGGAATCCTTTGGATCTGATACCATGGACCGTCTGTGAATACATGTACCTGGCACATGCAGTGGACAGATACCCCATGCTAGACTCTTCTAGTCATCTCCAAAGTAAGCAAATGGTAGCTCTCAAAATCTTGCTTCTGCTTCAAGCCTAGCGATAACTGTAGGGACTAAAACTCAGATCCTGTAATTGTAATTTGGCATCAAAATAGATGATGAGAGGAAGCCAGGAGCTGAGCTTAGAAACTGGGAACAAATCACCTGCTGGTCTGTGACAGAGAAGCCGTTAGAGGTCACCATAAAACAAGTTTGAGTGGTCTTTGCCCACTCCAGAACCAAACAGAGTCCAGAAAAATTGACTTTTGGAAATTAGAAAGAACTGAGTGGTGATTCTAGATTCTTTTTATCCCCTGGCCTCTCTTCTAAAATGATGCAGGGCACACACCACACCACTGCTATGAATTTGATTTCACTGCACTTTACCTTTTAGTCTGCTTTCTGCATATTGTACTCTAGTTCCATTACTCAAACCACCCCTGATTTCAGCAAGAACTGATTCTGGCCCTATTCTTCCTTCTGTGGCACTGGCTGACATTGGGAAAATGCACCATACTGAAAAGAGCTATATATTAGCTTTCCCATCAACACTACAGTGCAAAGAGCCTGGGCTGACATCTCACAGAAAGCAGGGGTCCTCTGTTTACACAGCAGCAACTGAAAAATACTTGCTGCATGCAGAGACAACAAAATAAGGGAAATTAAGTCAGTACCCAGATGGTGCCTAGCAACTACTACTTACAGGATTAGGCCTTAACACAACAAGGGTAAACAGATCTAGAATGAGCGTTGCTTACATACACAAAGTCTACAGATGTGAGCTGCAAGCAAGACATCTTACAATGCCTTTCAAAGACGAAGCCTTGCTCCTCCAGCTCAGCAGAAGAAAGAATCCTACCCCTTTGCCTTCACCAAGATAAGGATGTCCATTGTTGCTCTACAAATGCGAGGTGAATGCCTCACGCATTTGTCCCTCTCTCTTTTCAGTAGGAACAGAATTGCATTCTAGCATGGTAGGAACCCTAAGTGGAAGGAGAAAGGATCTAGTGGGACAGATGGATGAGCAGAGATGTAATTCCAGAGGAAAGCTGCTGTCATCCCATTAAAGATGAGGTTAAAGGTAGCAGCAATGAAAGAGTGGGAGATATTTCACTGGGGGAAATGGAGTGGCACTGAGCTTTGAAATTGCACTGCGTGAGAATATTAATAAAAAAGTTAATGACGCAATGTGCTTTTTGCTCCACATTAATTACACTTTTACATTCCAGTTCTTAATGCATTTTGCACTAGACTTTTATTTTACATTCCAGGAAGGGGAAAATATAATTGCAGCTTTAATTTCTATAGCCAAACCCTGATAAGATCACAGCTGTGAAAATCTCATAAAAAGCTTTAAATTAAGTTAAAAAAACAGTTCACTTCCCTCCTCCCTCTACTTCTCTTCCTGCATGAGGTGCCATCAGCAGAGATGGTGAAAGCGTTGGTTCAAGGTAGAGTTGTTCCCTGGCACGGAGACCTTTTCTGAAGTCCGCACCAGTTATGAGGCCTGGACCACCCACCAGGTACCACTGCTGGGGCTCATCTACCTCTTTGCACCATCAGTGACAACAAACACCCTGGCCGTGACCACTTGCTTGTGCCAGGCCCCAGCTGTAAGATACATAGAGTTACTGTTGTACTGTACACATTTCTGGTTATTCCCAAAGGCACGGTCCCTGTGCTTGGGCTGTACATGCACAGACAAAACTGAAAAGATCACACTGCTATGGACTGACAATTGAGGCTTGGTGAGATAACTAGTTTACATGAGATAAATCAGAAGATCTGTGAATGACAGGAATTGCAGATTACTGTTTGAATCCTGTCAGGGACGCTTCCCATCACTGCAGAAATAAAAACGGATTCAATAAGATATCGTAAAAGTGAAGCAGCCTGATGCTCCTGCCTTTGCAATGAACAGGCTTTGGGTCTGGCCACAGAGTGTCTTTGTAGGCGCAATGACTGCTCTAAAGCTAGAGACTGTGTCAAGTCCTACAGAATCACTCCACATATGCCCTTGCCTTTGACTCTCCCTTCACACAGAAATCCCTGGAGATCTCAGGATCCAACACAGGCATTGTGCAAATCACAGCATGCCTACATACCTACACCACAGTCAGTCATTTCATTCAGGAGTGTGAAGAAGGGCCATCTCACCGCTGTGCCTAGAGCCCTCATTGCAGCTGCGCTGCTTTAGCTGCACTGTGCATGCACAGCACACTTACTGTGTTGGTACAAAGGTATACAAGTCTGTATATGCTCGAGCAGTCTGCTGGTATAGTGTATCTTTATTCCCCTACCAGGAAATTGCTTTAGTTTTGGAGATGAGTGGAGACCTTGTTTGCACCTGGACAAAAGCAAAGGCAAACCAAACCCTCATCTATTCCTAATACCAGTTCCCTAAAACTTGAGACAGTCATGCAGCCCTTTCCATCTATTTTGTCTTTGCTATTTGTGCTATGGATCCTGCCCCATCACTTTGATCCTCCACATCCTCATCCCAGAAACTCCAGGACAAGCCACTGACTTTGTCATGTATTAAAAGGTATCTCTTCCAATATCATGTCAGTGTTCCTAAATTTGTGGATCCCTATCTCTGAATTCTTAACATAAGCTACAGTATCATAAAAGCAGGAGATCAGATAAACCATCCCGCCTGCCCTTGAAAGAATCACTTATACACACATTTTCCTTGACGTGTATTACTACATGGGCCCAAGTCCCTTCTGTTGGAAGCCTGTGACCTTGCTGAACCACTTCTCCTTGGACTCTGACCTCTTTCCCTCTAAACTATCCGAACTGGATATCCCCGATTTTTCTTTCCTGAATTCAAACCTGGTCCTCCAATTAAGACTAGTCTCTGTATTCTTGTCCACCATTGCCACCTCTTCTTGGGACTTTATTGGAATGAGAAGAAATCTCACCCATGAGTTTCTGCAGTAAAAGGGGGTAGTCAGAATGCCACATTCCAAAACTCCATGCAGACTGGACAAGAGCCAAAGAAAGGTTCACTTCTCCATACAGGTTTTGTTGAAACTCTTGAGCTCCTTCTCCAGGGTAAGTTCCCAATTTACTCCTCTGTAAACAGAAGCAGAATCCATCACTCACAGCCATATTATTTTCCCTGATTGTTCCCTACATGCAAAAAGCTGAAGAGGAATGTGTTTTCACCAGTGAAAGAGAGAGAGAAGAAAATAGGAGAGATTGAGAGAAAGGAAGAGAGAGAGGCTCTAAAACCTCATTTTCCTGGTAATTTACTCTTCTATTCAGTTGAGTCCTGCTGCTCGTAAGCCTATTCCTGTTACAATATTAGATATAAACAAGTAAACTGTGTAATGGATCACATTAAGCAGGCCCTGCATCTTGAGGCAGGATTTAATTTGCATGGCAGATTATCTTGTCTGCAGTAGGAGAGGCACCCTGGGGCACTGACTGCATTAATAGGATCTAGTCTCTTAAAATCCATTAAGTCAATTGAGTGGACCAGTCTATAATCTCATTTCAAATCCAGCGTGAAAATGCTTAAACACTAGCCCTATGACACCGACAGCGGAGAAGTGACTAAAGGGACATTGGAGACCGCACTGTGCCATATTGCTTGCCTGCTGGGAGTGGGGAAGGGAGGGGAAAAGGGTAGAGCTCATTCTCTTTCAGCAAACTCCATTCAGAAAGATGCTGACAGCAGGAGCGAGGTGAGGAGAGGAGGCAGAAGCTATGTAAGGGGAAAGATTGCAGAGCTTATCCCAAGTAACAACAGTGGGTTGTTAAACAACATGAATTGGTTGATGACGTTCTGGATACCTTATTGCTCTGACACAGGCAGAAATACTGGACTGTGAAGGGGGTATGCCCTTACAGGGATGTTCTACTATGAGTCACTGAGAATAGGGATTTTCAAACTGTACAGGAAACAGGATGAGTTTGGGATGTCTGGCATTGCAATTAAAATACAGGACTAGAATATGAGAATGTCAAAGCTGTGGAAACCTAGGCTTGTGGCCTCTCTGCTCTGGACTGCCACCCGTGGGCAATGTTCTTGAGCTCAGACACATTTGCACAAGGTTATTCTTGGACTAGCTGATCCAAACAAACAAACAAATAGTCATTTGCCTTGTGGCAGAAAATTAGATAAAGGCTCAATTTGTCTTAAAAAGCCTTATCACAAGTTCCCTAAAGTAAGAACTGGTTTGGGTTTGGAATTATGTAAAACATTTAGCATAAGGGGTCTCCAGTCTGAGGTCCGGGCACCTTGACCACATTACACTAACCCTGTAACGGCAAACAGCAATAATAGTAGAGGACAGAAAGTCAGATATATTGAAAACAGACAGACAAACCCAAAAGGAACAAAAAAGACACCACAGGATAACCTAAGAATTGAAATAGTAAGAAACCTCCAGGACCAGATGACATTTGTGCAAACACTCTAAAGAAATCAAAGTATGAAGAAGTTACTAACAAAAATATTCGATTTATCATTAAAAACAGGCACTCTTCCCCCATGTTGGAGGGGAGCCAACACTCTGCATTTCTTTTAAAAGAGGTGCTAAGGGCAATCATGGGAATTATAGACCTCAGTGAGCCTTACGCCAGTACCAGGAAAAATAGCTGAGAAAATCATTAAAGACAGAGTTATAAAGCACCAGGCTAGGTGAGTGTAATGTGGTAAAGAAGCAGCTCAGCTTCTCCAAGCTGACTTCCTGACCTGCTAGTGTTCCTTGGAAATGTCAGCAGCTCTGAAGAAGCAATGATAAGTAGGAGTCACCTAGCTATTAAGGATTTCACAAAAAAACATGTTCAAAAATTGTAGGGCTCCAATCTTGCTAACATGCGTAAGCCCCAAGGGTAGGATTTTACAGCACACCATTGATTTGGAAAAAAGAATGAAAGTGGTACTAAGTTCTTTTAAGAATCCCATTCCTCATAAACGGCGGCAATGTCCCTAGGAAGGATCAAATTTAGGTATTAAAAGCCAAGACAGGCCTCCCACACACAAGCTACAGGTGACGGGTAGCAGTCAGCTCCAGCAGGCTGCTGAAGTAGCTGGTTGCTGGGGCACACACAGGACCACATGTCCTGTGTATCTGCAATGGATGTCAGATGACCATACCAGGTACGTCCTCAATGTTGAAGCGTGTTGGGAATAGGCTACTGCTGAAAGGGATGTAGCAGCACTGCTCAACAGCCCACTACTGAAGAGTGGCAGAATATTGCCCAGAGCCATTCCAAGCCGCTGTGAGCGAGGCTGGCCCCACGAGCCTACAAGCTACAAGAGGTCAGAGGCAAATCGATCAGGTTCTTAAGTATTTAGGCAAAACCCAAAATGGCACCTGGAAGGGAAACCTGTTCTATAGCTGATGCATCACCCGCTTCCTGTCCCACAACTGTGGCTTTGCTCTGATGTATTTGCAGTGTCTTGAACGTAGTTGATTTACATGCTTCCACTTCTTATTCCTTCCCAGCTGGAGACCTCCCAGCTCGCCGTGTCTGGCAGCACTCACACTGTTACAGGTCTCAGCAGTAGTCCCTCCTCTGCCAACAAATAGCTTCTCCTTCCTGTTGCTTTAAATGCTACAGACCTGCTGCCCAAGGCAATCGCATCATGGGAGTTCGAGGGACTGATATTAATCCAGTGGTGACCACCAGCTGTAATGAGCCAAATATATTCTCCATTTCAAGAAACCTCTCAACTCTGATTGCTAGACGCTATATATCAGAGAGATCACTATATAACCATCCTGTTCTTATTTTCCCTTCCTTAAATACTCACCTTGCAGGGAGACAGGATCCCATGGAAGATGGATCTTTGATTTGGTCCAGGGCACCATATTTTATATCCTGAGCACTGGACTCTTGCACACCAGACTTTTCCCAAATTTGCAGGGGCACAAGCACCACCCCACTCTCTTCCTTCAGAGCTGCTTACTCTGAATGCCACCCTCCCCAAATACACACAAACATTCACACAGCAGTTTCTGCTCAAACTCAACATTTTCTCAGCAGTCCTCACCCAAACTGCTGAACATATCTCCAGGGTCATGAGGAATAATGGTAGTCACGCTCCTTTGAACTCTAAAATTGCACTAGGCAGTGCCACAGGACCCCTGACGGGGTAGATGCCTGCAGACAAATATCCCTTCTACTGGCAAGTTGTTATAAGAAGGGGCACTTTTGCCTGGGGTGAACAACTGCTACATGCCCTGGAGACATGCAGAAGGAAATTTTCAGCTGCATGGGGTTTCACTGCTGGTTTTGGGCCATTCCCTGCTGTCCCTAAAGGAGGCTTGTGGCTTAAAGACACAACCAAGGCTGTCACCTTTTCTTAAATATACACCATGATACAAGTGAACTGCGACTTGCAGAGCAAACCACATTATCCTGCCCACTCCCAATTGCTCATGTGATGCCCTGCATTATCACAGATAGACACTATTCTTTTTCTTTGAAGGAAAGAGAGAACCATCAGCTGTTTGCAAACCACAAAAGTATAATCTACTTCGCCCACACAAACCACAGATCAAAGGCCTCCCCTTTCCAAACCACAGATAGGTCCCAGGGGGCTCGAAGAAGCAGATGTATAGCAGTTCTCTTTCTGCTAGACACACACACGCAGAACTGTGCAGTCTCTGCAATATGTGGTAGAAGGGAAAATATTTCCCCTTAGATACCCCAGGTACATGTCTGAGTTACACAAAACCACCCAATCACTCGTACCCATCGCAGGGAGGCACAGCAGAAACTCAGGAGAGCAGGTGAGGGCTGTTACACAGAGCTCGTGACACACAGCTCCGACGTGGAACACAGGCTTATAAATAGAGTACAAACAGCAGAGCAAGGATGAGAAGTTTGCTTCTGTACCTTGAAAAGCAAGACCAGAATTACAGCAGGATACACCAGGAATCATTTACCACCATCCCTTCTGGTCTTCAACCTCAGCTTCCATTTTACAATGAAGCAGCAAATCTCTACCCTGAGCATATAGGAAACATTAAATGCATGCCCTTCCTGAAGCCATCAGTATCTGTTTACGTCTGAAAAGATACTGAAACAAGAGTTCCAAGAAGCACAGACTGCCCCATTCATCTCCCTGAGTGGCTTACTTGCCTCCTGATGACAATCTGCTAAATATCTTCACTTAATTAGTTCACTGTTCCTTGAAGCAAGTAAGAATGCAATGTGAAGATTGTGCTAGGACTATCTTTATATAAGCTACACAAAGAGATAGTTCATTTTGTTGAAAAGAGAGCTAGCAGTTTTGGGGGATGCCTCAACTTATCTTCCCCTCATCAAGAATGACTCAGATTCAACAGGCCCAAAAAGACACCAAGACAGACAAGCAAAAGGAAACTACAAGGTTCTTCAAGATGTCCTCCACAGCCCACAGTGTGATTGAGTGGATGCTGTGGGCTTCTGGTGTGCTTCAGAAAAGGGTATATCTGCATTTGGGTGTGAAAAATGTCATGAACTGCACTTAAATGAGGATACAGGGGGCAACACATACAGCTTTAGGAGACTAATGTGAACATTAGTGAGGTCTCCAGCTTGGAGAACTGAGGAACAGAGAACAAAGCAAAGCTAGTCTCTCTGGTCAATTTAAGTATGCATACCTAACAGAAGGAAATAAAATAAAGGGTAAATACAAGAATCAAACAAAGCAAAAAAAAAAAAAGGTCAAATATTATATGTCAGCACTACAAACTTACCCAGGACTGGCAAGTATGGTGCAAGCGTGCAGTCAAGAGTGTGAGGATAGACAGTAGAATTTGGCATCCATGGTGGGAGCTTTATTTAACATGAGAAGAAAGATGGGTTTCCATGGGCCTCAGCAAGTCAGATGCGAAAGAGGAGCTTCCATCCAATAACAAATTCATTAATTTTCCTTATCAAATGTGCTGAGCCAAGGCACATCCCCCAACTGGGAAAAACTAGGAGCTGCCATCTCCTGGAGTGTCACTGTACACTGGGTGAGCTGCAGGCAAATCACTAAAGCCTGACAAGGGTATATCAGCTGAAGACTAAGGACTGAGTGATCAGAAATCCAAACCTCTCTTTGGTAGCCCACTGCACTGCAAAAAAAATGGATGTAAAAGCTGAAGTGTACGGGCCAGACTTGCAGACTTGTCCCTTGGTAGGTCCACAGAATTTAACCAACTTATCAGAAATGGCTTTGGTCCAATATATCTGTGACAGTTAAAAGTCTACAACAAGCTTTGGCTCAAACTCTGAATGAAGATCATCTAGAATGCCTTGAATGAAAATTAAACATGAAGATTATCAACTTCAGTGAGTGCAGAAAACAGGGTACCCAGCCAGAAGGGGAAAGGAAAAGTGTTAGGAAAGGTGACTTGCAGCCAGCCCATCCTTCCTGTTCTGGATGGTGGCATTTGTTGCCCTGTTACCACAACATTGGTTCTTCCCAACTATACACTACAGCATCAGTAACAGATTTTCTTGCTCCGATATACACATTCCCTTGCTCCCTATCAGTGTACAGCTTCTATATCCTCCAAGCATATGGGAAACTAACATTACATAGTGGATATTTTATTTCAAAGAAAGTTCTGCTCTTCTTTCTATGCAAAATGGCCTAGAAAGGTAACATAAAAGCAACATAAGACTTTGGTTTTATTTGCTTTGTAATGTTGACATTTTAGCATGTACTAACACATTTGTGTACTCCCAAGCTCAAGCAGTCGAGTTGAAGAGAACATCTTGCTGTAGACTAGGATGTGCCCAGCTGAAAGCACAAGCCCTTCTGGGCTGGCAGCTAGGAAGCATGCAGGGTCCATATGTACCAAGGGATCCAGGTACCAGGCTGTAATGTGAGGAAGATGAAAGCAAACGTTGGTAAGCAGCTGCTGAGGGAATCCCACTCATTCCTTCCTCTAGGTGCTGTGCCTACCTTCCTACTCTATGGTCTCCACAACACATGTGTGTAAATCTGAAGCCTTCCTTCTTCCCTAATCACAGACATATAGATCCTGGTGGTCCCAGATTCCTAGGAAAAAGGACTTCCAACATGTGGCAAGGTGGCAGTTGAAGGTGGTTAAGCTGTTTGTCATCTTAGTGCTGCAGTCATTTCCCAGCTGATTTCTGTACTCCAGAAGAAAGGACAAGGATGGAGGGGAGGAGGGAAAGCAGAGGAAACGACGACTTCATCATTCAACAAGAGTTTGTGAGAAAGGTGGTTATATTGGGGGACCACCAAACGCGACGTCTTTCATTGTCCCACCTCCCACAATGCAAAGGTGCAGTGTTACCTCCTCTCCCCCCCCTCCATCTCATCTGCCCCCAGCCAAAGTATTCCTGAGCTCACCATATAATGCAGTTTTTCATGGCATGCCTGCTTATCAGGACTCTGAAACTATGTGAGACATGCATGCAGACAATGGCCCTGTCTCTCAGCCGCGGAGGGCTCTGAAGGGATCCCTTTCAGCACTCACAGATTGCTCTGTGTTCCCCTAATTGACAGACCCGGCCAAGGCTGACAGCAGCAGCGTGCAGCTGGTGCGGGCTGCTCTGTCTCAGGTAGGCCACCTTTCAGCAGGGAAATTGCTTTTGATTGGTTTTATTGGAAGTAGCTTCTCCTGTTCAGCTGGCAAAAGTCTCTTTATTTTAATGGCTGACAGTTTAGGACTGAACTCTCTTTCCCAGAAGGTTACCTCTTTTCCCCATTCCCAAAGCCTCTTGCACCTATTTAGGTCTTCAAACTATCTTGAAAAGGACTGGACCTCAACCATAAGGAACAAATTTATTTGGTCAGAACTGCTAAGGATCTGAGATTTTCTGAGGCTGAGTTTCTTTTACCTCTCAAATCTCCAAGATCTGGCTAGGGTCTGCAAAAACTAAGACCACAAAGCAAGAACAACAGAAGAGCTGCCAAGCGCTGACAGGAGGTTCCCAACTTCAGTGCATGCTCTGGAGCTTCAGCATGACAGCCCAGCCTGTGGCTTGAAGGGAGGCTTGCAGGAGTTGGTCTCTACCTTCTCCTAGAAGTCAGTGGAGTCTGGACATGAAATTCCACTCAGACAACTTTCAGCCTCAGGTATCTGTAGCACCAATTATTTACAGAGTCTTTAGTATGCAAATAAGCATTTCTTGGCGGGGCACGGGAAGAGAGTGATGAAGCTGGTATGCTCATCTTTAAGTTGGCAACCTGAATATGACTATCCTGTCGTCTTCTCCCCTTTCTTATATGCTAGATGAGGCCATACAGGCCAAGTAAGACATCACATGCTTCATGGGCTACCACTGCAGTCCCTAGTTCTTCTCTGCTTTCAAGATATTCCAGACAGAAGAACTGAATAAGGCTTCAGCTTTATCATGGGAAAGCGTAAAAGTAATTTCCAATGCCTTCCATAGTCTTTTCTTTTCCAAAGTTTTGTTGACCTTAAGGTTTTCTGGGGGATTGGTTGTTTTTTGGTTTGTTTTTTGGTTTTTGGTTTTTTTTTTTCCCCTGCATTTGACTTTTCATTGCATTTTATTGTAGTCCTTCTGCCAGGCTTTGCTTAAAACATATAGAACCAGGTTCAATTTTTAGGGGTCATTAGTAAAGACCACTTTGAGAACCCACTCAGAAACCTGGAAAAATTAAACTAAACTACTTGGGCACTCAATGAGCTATGCTTCTCCACGAATGACAACTCAAATGACCTAACTATCCAGTTCTTCAATGAAGGGAGAAAAGAAAGAAATGGAAAGAAAAACATGAGTTCAATTAATTACCAACTGCACCTTTCTCAAAGAACAGCAAGAAGAATTTAAAGCTCTCCTCTCTGATTTCCTGGTGCAGGAACAGCTGGGGCAGCAAGCTGCTTCCTACTGCCTGCAGTGACACACAATCTAGCATGCCTGTGCCAAGTCTCAGGACTCTGTCCTCTGCTCTCCAAGGTAGTAAGGTGGCACCGGATTGCAGCTGACCTATAGGATGTGCTGCCACACAGCCACCACAGCCTGCTTCTCCCACCCATTCCTCCTTTCCTCGCCAGTCTTGCTAGCCAGGGTCACCACTAGGTTTCTGCCTAGCCACTGCTCTTCTCTTCAGCTGCTCTCACTTGCTTCATCCTCATTTGTGTGGTATCTGTGCTTTAACAGGCATACTATAACATGCGGTCCAGGAACTATCTGTAATTTTAAAATGGCTTCCTTAAATACAAAGCCTTTGCATTCTAGGGTTGTGAGGAAGGATATCCACTCCCATAAGGCACCCTAAGGCTATTGCTTCATAAGGTATTGAAACTACATAATTTCCCCCCAGTTATGACAGCATCTTTTTAAACAGAAACAATGTAAATACAAGAAAACATAAAAGCTGGGCCAGACTTGCACACAGATCCCTTTCTTCTCTCTCTCTACCACATGACAGCAGGAGGTTCCTGTTCTTCAGGGCTCTATCCTTCCATATCCTTCTAGGAAACACTTCTTCTCTTGAGGCATCAAGCTACTAGAAATGGGATCCATGAGGTCCTGCCTGTTCAAGAGATGGAGCTGCTCCAGAGGGAGGCACAGGTGCTGTGGCAGTAGACTCCATGCTTGATAATCATTTTCCACTTCAGCCAGCTGTGCCACCTCTGCTGAAGCCTCTACAGTCAGCACAGATGAGGACTGAGGGGACTGACATCCACCATCAGATACGATGACTGAATGCATGTTCTTTGGCCTTGCCCTGTCCAGGTATTAGCCTGGACAGCAAAGCAAAAAGGAAGCTTGTTATGTGATCAAAGCACCAGAATAGGATTTGGGGAACCTGCATTCCTTTTTAACAGTGACATAAAATGCTCTAAATTTCTTTTCAAAAATTCCAGACGTTTCCCTGAAAACACAGGTGCTACAGGACTTAAGGTTTCTGGTGCTGCTTCTCAGCTAAGTAGGTTATTTCAAAACAGTGGTATTTAACCTTACATATATTATTAATAGAGACAGAACAGGAATTTCTAGCAGAAATTCTACACATTAAACTATCAGAAATATCAAGTGTTATTCAAAACAGCATCGCAAGTTGCTCCTATAAATATCACCTATCAATGCCTACCACTATAGCAGCTGGGCACTTTTTATTTGACACCAGTGAAATCTCTCTCTTCTGCATACATCCCTGTATGATGTATTGCTTCTCACTGCTTGTTGATTTGTTCTATGCTGGTCTGTACTTCGCTTGATGTTATTTGGAGTGGTTGTTTGAACAGAAAGGGATGTGAAATCACAAGGAGTTTTTTTCTTACAGAAGACCATCTTGCAGGATTTCCTAAAGATGCTCAGAAACTGGGTTCATCTGCTCCCGATTTCTGATCTCCTTCCCAAGGAAAGAGCTGCTGCATCTCACCTGTAGCATGTTCTGTTCCTATAATCTGCAGTATACTAGTTGACAGATGAAAATCTGACCTTTAAGGTAGGTAAGGCTTACATCTTATGAACAAATCACTATGGCTGAGATCATCTTGGCTGAAGACACCGTCAATTAGACTCTGTACATGTACACTGACAGGGCAGGCTACAGGCTCTATTGCACACTACAGAAGCTCAGGGCAAATGGTACAGGTCCCACATGGGATGTATCCTAACCTCCAGGGAACACAGTTCTGTGTGCACTACATAACACAGAAGGAAACAAGAGTTTCTGCTGGGCATAAACTGCTGAGTCTGATGTTCCTTTTTTCAGGCAGACAAGAACTCAGACTTTTGCTAGGTGGGCTGACAGGCTACATGCTAGGATAGACAACACAGGCACACCTGCACTGTCACAGATACTATCCTGATACTTAGCATCACCTCTTTGTCAACCACAGGCTTCTATTTTGATTTATAACCTAGTGATCTTTCCCAGGGTTTATACCACTCTTTCAATACCTGACAGAACATGCTGTCGGGTCCAGCAAGGACCCTTTCTCTAGGGCTAAAGGGACAAAAAAAAAAAAAAAAAAAAGACTACAAAAAACCCCAACAAAACTGGTCAGAAAAGCACTGAGAAACTGAGAAAGACATGACAGTGGCACAAATTCCCATTGAAGGGGGATCGATCTGCACGGCTTTTTTTCCCCCATGTGAAAGTGCTTCACTGGGAAAATCTCCAAGCCAAAGAAGAGAGGCCCAGAGGGAGGGAAGAGCAAGAGGCTCTGAGGGCAGCCAGGGAAAAAATGCTTCTGACTCTACTAGGTGACATCCGGATAAATAGCAAACACTGTCATCCCCTGATGCTACCTGGGCTATGGATGCGACCAACCACTAAGGGTCTGAAAGGCCTTCAAGTCACTGTGCTGGGAAGTCCAACATTTTCATCACAACCACTCCAGTGGGAGTCCAACAACAGACATTTCAAGTAACGGTGCTCATAGCCTGATGTAAGGCTTTGCTTAAGCTCCCAGTGCTGGCTAGCCCAGGTGAGGGCAGAAGGTCCAAGGAACATGGCTCACAAGGCAAAGGCTCTGGGTCTCTCCCAGTCCTTGCAGTCAGAGAAGGGGAAAGGCTGCGCCGGATGGGAGCACAGGGGGTGACAGGGAAGAGAGATGTTCCAGGGCTGCATGTAATGACTGCCATAGGGCCAAGCACATAGCCAGGGCTCTCAAGCAACCCTTACAGGGTAACATCAGTCATTTCCACTGTTGGGGGAGGCGAGGAAGAGAGCTAGGAGAGCAGTTCAGCTGCAGCAAAGCCACACAAAGTTGGTCTGTTCAGCTGCCTTTGTGGCACTGTTGTATTTATTGAAGGCAGCAGCAGTTTGTTCTGTCCTTTCAGTTACTGTACGGGACCCGATCGGGGTGCAGATGGGACTACAAAGCAGCCCTTGTTGTCAGTAATGTGACTCACATGTCAGGCTCTTATTTGCTGTCAGTGGCTTTATTAAAGTCTACAGTTTCAGACCCTAGACCCTTGCCTATTGTATCCCCTGGCCCCAGAGATTCTCTTAGGGAGCACTCACAATTACCAACTCTCTCACAAGAGCACACAAACACACTGAGCTGGCATAGCAACTGTGCACTCAGGGGTGATGCCCAGGCTAAAGCCAAGCTGGGGCGCTTTTCATCTTTACAACTAATATGTGTACAGAAATGGACAAGACAGAGCAGAGGCCATGTCTGGAACAGCATCTCTCCCTCTAAGACCACCCGTTAACATATACCTTCATTCACATTCATTTATTCATATGTTCTGCACCTACAGCTACTTACACTCATGCTCACATACGCATTCATGGCTACGTTCTCACCCATGGCAACATACACATTCACATACATGCTTGCTTACACGTTTGCGCACCAACATAGATACACCAGACAGGCCTAGCATTTGCATGTTGCGCACCACACACAGTCACATTGACAAGCCCCCACACGGGTACTCAGTCCCAGTGTCACAGAGGCAGGTACACATGCTCTCACACTCAGCCACACAGAGCTCACAGACTGTAGCGTCACCATTGATGTATCCATTTTCACAGACACAGCGGGCACTAGTGTGCCTGCACAATCACTGGTACACCCCGATGAGAGTTCTCCCAAAGGCACTCACATCTCTTCACTTACAATCTCTTCAAGTAGAACAACGTTCCCATTTCAGATACTCACCTGAAGTTAAAGACTGTTTCCTAGGCAAATCTTACTGTAAAAGGCCCAGGCTCTGACCTGCACATACATGCAGCGTAATTTCCTCTGACTTTACTAGATGCTAGGGTTGCTGAGAGGAGAATACTCACTTCCTTCTGACATAAAACTACCTTTCAATGCCATGGTTCTTCCCCTCCACCAAAGGGTTCTCTTTCTAACCTTAAACTAAGAAAGCCGGAGACTTGCCACCAGCCCTGCTGCAGTGCACAAAGTCTGTCCCCCTGAATCAGACATCTACGAGAGAAAACAGGAAACAGGCTACCAAGACTACTGAAAACTGCTAGAATAAGAATGGAGAAAACCAGGACAGAAGCAGTCAGGAAAAGATCTTGCATAAAGAGAAAACAAAACCAAAAACCAAATCTCATGAGTCTGAGAGCAAAAATGCAAATGCTACAATAACAAAGGAGGCCTGGCTTGGACACCCTGGGGTGTCAGTAGGAATCCTTCCACAGACTTCTGTATTTGGATCGGACATGGTGTCTCACTCAGTTTCTGTTCCAGGGTCTTAAACAGCAGCGATGAAATAACTATCACACATACATGTGCTAGGCACCCCAAGTCAGAAAAGTCATATAAGCCCATGATTACTCTCATTTATGTTCAAAAAGACATTACACATCTGTTTAACATTAATAGCAAGCTAACTTCAATGAGAATCAAGTCCACAATTCCCTCCGTTGTCCCTTCTGATACAAGGCAGTATAAATTTCCCATATTATGAAATGACCATGAGATAAACACATTTTTTGTCCAGGTGACAGAACAGTCCTTCTAAGTCCCTTCAAATGACTTAAACACAAAACCAGCCTCCATTCTACATAAGCCTCAGTTCCAAACAACCATGACAAAACTTGTGGGCTCTGATCTGCAATGGCAAACTTGACCATCTGTGGGCTTTACGGACCTTGGACACTGCACAAGGATCATGATGTTGGAGAATTGGATTCTTCACACTTCAGCACAAACCATGCTAGCCAGCCACTTAAGTAGGTCTGAATGATTCACTAGCTTTGGTATGTTTTATTGCCTGCTGTTAAATTTCTGTGTTGTTTCTGTATTGGTGTGCACTGGTATATAGCTGGTTTGTTCTACCCAAAGAAAGCTGAATTTCAATGATCAAGCAATGTCAGAAGTGCTTTAGATGTGAATGAAAGCTGCCATTTAAAAAAATCACCCATTAATACCATAATTGCCATTACTGCCACAACTTTAATCTCATAAGATAAATCCTTTTACTGCAGAATACACATAGGATACTTCAAACCAAAATACCCCATACTTACAACCCTGGAAATAGATGTGAAGAAAACAAGTCCAAAAGAACAGTTATATTGATTAGTAAGGGCTCTGGATATGTACAGATTTATTTCTGTATTTTATACATCTAGGCAATTATTCTGAAATCAAGCTGAACACATTTAAAAAAAAATAATCTTTTCAGGATTAGAGCCAATAAATATATAACAGTGACATGATGTTTCAGAACAGGTCTGTTTGTTAAAGAATCTGTGTCTGAGTTTCTAAACAATACAAATCCTGTTCCAAAAATAAATCTTAAAATAGGGAATATAAATAAAAAAGAACTGTACCAAAATACAAGAAAAACCACCTTCAGGTGCTAAAAGCCTATTTATTTGCTATTTAATACCTTGTGGAGTGAACCACACAGACTGCCGTATTGCAAAACACAAAGATACTTTGAATCCCCCCATACATAAACGTATCTATATATTTGACTCATATACATATACTTATTTATTTGATCTCATCCTGATAATACAAAGGCTGGTATTTCTGTTTCTTTCTGGAATTCTGCATGCTTCAAAACAACCTTACTTTTAGTTACAGGACAAGCTGCATGGAAGCGAGTCTGGGCTGGTAGGAATGGCTCTGTATTTGTGCCAGCGTTAAGGAGAATGCTTTATAATGCTTGTAAAATTAGATCAAGGCTGGTGATAATGGTAAAAATATCAAAACAATACAGATGTACAATTATACTACTGCACTGTTCTGTCAAAAGATCCCAAACTGCTTTGCAAATTATTATTGCTCTGCTATTGCTGCACATGATGGTAGCCCCAGTGGACTTGTTCAGAAACCAGTATCTCCCCAAGCTGGGCATACCAACCATGCTTCCCCTACACTCTGTAGCCTAGCCAGAAGTTATACACCGAACATGCTAGAACCAGCTTCAGAACTGTAGTATATCAAAACATAGTGGAACCCAAGATGCTGCATGTTTACGTGCTTACTAGTATGCTTTTAACCCCGACTAGAAGTGCTTCTACGGAGTGGCCTTTTAAGATCACTCTAACCCTAACTTAGTTGACTTCAATAGCAGTTTGGCTGCAATTTCAAGCTCTTGCCTATGCAGATCATATTTAGGTCACACCAAATTATAGGAGGAGCTAAAAACAGAGTATACAGGCAGAGCCTCTAGATGATCCAAGACAGAAATATAACTAAGTAGTCCACATAACCACTAAGCTTTATAGCCATTGTCTTCCTGGCCTGGAAACTTGCTGTGCCCTTCTGCTATGTTACTGCACAGTTGACCTTCCTAGCCTACCTGTCAGCACAGCCGCCCTCTCTTTGTACCTTCCCAGTGCTTCTTGTTTCTTTAACACTCCCACACCCAATGGTAATTGCTGGATCTTCAAATCAGTGCCCTTGTGCCTCTTCCTCAGATGCCCTTTATGAAACAACAGAGCTCCTTATAAAATGCCCCTAGGTTGTTTCATTGGTCTCCATCAAAAGCTCACCTGTAAAGTCCTTTATAATGACATTTTTCAAAAAACTTATTTCCATTTGGTTATACAGATAAGGCTACTTAAGAAAATCTCCATACATTCCCCAAGCCGTGGTGTCTCATCCTTATCAATGGTTGTCTTTATCTTTTATCTTACACTTCCTTTCTGAATCTCTAGAGCAAAGATTGCCTTTTCTACTCTGCTTTCAGCAACTATTCAAGCAAAACATCAAGAGTTTAGGGAATAAACTTGGAAATGAGGGTCCTACTTGGTTTCTGACTCTGCTGTTTCACTTGGTAACCTTTGTCTTTGCTTCCCTCTCTAGTAAAGGGTCTGGTTACCTCAGAGCATTTGCCACACGCCAAGTATTATAAATTAAAGATCAGGTCTCACAGGTCTGATCCAGTTTATACTCAAACAAAATTCCCACTATCATCAGAGAACATCCTAGTGTATGGCTTAATCCCAACAATCACTCCCAAATTATTACTCTAGAGAATCAGGCTGCATATTTGGATTCTTTCACCTCCACTGTCACCACCATGCAGTCAGATCAGACCAGTAAACTCCACATGCTGGTGTAATTCAAAGCCCTTTGGGTCTGTCTGACCGCCTCTGGTGGTAACTGGGCAAAACACTAAAGGTCATCAGCCTGTTACAACCTCTACTAAAAAGCTCCATCTTCTAGCTCATGAATTAAAAGATCCAAGACTGAATACTGGCAGCTGACAACACATCCTCAGTATGGCATTATATCAGCTGCATTTTAAATTGTGTTTGTGGAAGTGCAAGAACTGCAGGATATTGATGTGACTGGGAAAATGTAACAGCATTTCCCCTAATTCAGGCACATGGCCCAATCCTGTAGATATTTTGCCTTAAGGGTTTTTATCTATGAACATAGCTTAGGACTGTGCTGGCTTTCTCTTCAACTTTCTATCTGCTGGCCCTGCTTGCTAGATAAATAGCTATACTCATATAGAAAACCTGCACTAATAAAAACGTAGACGGCCAGAAATCTGCTGCCAACAAGCAAAATACCCTATATTTCACTGCTCTGCTATGGGTGAGTCATATCTCCCTGAACAAATATTCATTCCCAAATGCTGTGCTAATGTATAAAAGTCTCCAGCATATCTTGGAAAAATGATGGCAAAACAAGGCTGTCTGCGCTTCAGATTCTCTTTGCTTTGTTTTGCTTCTCCTCTCCTCTCCTCTCTCCTCTTTCCTCCTCATACACTTGGGACCCATTTGAAGAGAAGATGATTTTAGTTTTTTCCATGTGTTTTTATTTTTTAACTCTTCCCTCTCTCCAAATAAGTTGAGTGCAACTGTGCTTTGGCCTGTTTTATTTTTTTTGTTGTTTGGATTGGGGGGTTTTTTTGTTGGTTTTGGAGGTGGTTTTTTGGTTGGTTGGTTGGTTTTTGGTTTTGTCGTTTGGTTTTGGTTTTTTAAACTGAGTTCAATCAGAAGCAAAAGCACTGGGTTCTCTGGTGTCAGTTACAATCTTCCGATCAGGTCATAACCTTCTTAGACACCTAAAGCTTTGAAACAAGGAATCATCTTTTGTTTGTTCTGCTTTCATGTGTTGCCTAGCACAGCGATGCCTTCGTAGGTAATATGGATCCTTGGCATTCCAGCAATATGAGTAATAAATACGAGTAGGTGACGCTTGGAGCAGTGAATGTGGTGGGAGTGCCCCTGATTTAAGTCAGAAATAGGTTATTGACCCCAAGCCACACTTGGACTCAAAGCTCTCTGGGACTGTGTTTTGTCACTGCACTTAAGCACAAGAAGGTACCCCAGTGTAAATGAATACCTGGAAACAATTCAGCTTCTGGATTGCCATGAATCAAGAGGCCACCTCCATCAAATAAGAATTTAAGCAGTGCCCTTACATAATTTTTATAGCTTGGGGCAAGCAAAGACTTTATTTAGAATGATTAAGTTGCAAGGCAACTGCCTTCCTAAATTCCTTTTCTGACTTATAACAAATAGGGAATTCTCTGCTTGCTCACTAAAACGTTTAGCTAATTCTGATGCACTCTCTTAAGTAACTTCCACCTTCTAGGCCGGCAGAAGCTACATTTCTTAAGAAGAGTCTCTCAGTATTTACTGATGACACAGTCATATAATCCAGGTTGGATGTGGCTCTGAGCAACCTGGTCTAGTGGACGGTGTCCCTGCCCATAGCAGGGAGGGTTGGAACTAGACAATCTTTAAGGTGTCTTCTGACCCAAACTATTCTATGATTCTGCAACTGCATTTATTCTCATAACTCAGGATGACTATATGCTTTGAGACCCTTCAGAATGACAGGCACTATAATGGTAATGTAGTAAGTTTTTATATGACACATACTGACCCAAACATAGCTTCTTATAAAACATACACAGCTCTGTACAAGGCTTCACCATCTGGAAAGCATGAGCAAATACAAGAAGCCAAATACTTCTTAATAAAGCAAGTGTTAACTATTCTATCACTTTCAAAACTCACACTTCTGGCTGCATAGAGTTCTGGTAGGTGTCATTACAGTAAATAAAACATTAAAAAGAACAGAACCGCTTGTGTATAGCAAATAGCAGGATAGAGACTGATCTCTGATACATCAGAAGCAATATTGAAAATACCTTTGCTAAGAAGAAGCAAAAAGTTCCTTTTCATGACTCAGTTTTTCTAGTTGGCGTTAAGGATGAAAATCAAGTTCTCTTCCAGTCCCAAACATAATTCCACTAAGAAACACGTTTCACATCAACAAACGCTAATAGAAAATGTTCCCCACTGCTCACATGAAACTGTTATGCAGATGAAACATGTTTCCTGCCAATAACAACAAGTTACCTGCGGTTAAAACAGCAGCTAATCAGCTTTACTCACCATTAACGTGAAATGAACACGATGCTAAGACTACAAAATGTTGGATCAAAACAGCCATGGTGGCGAGTTGGCTACACCAAGTGAGATGTCCTTATCATGTTCTCTAAGCACTGCATAAGCACAAGCCTTTGAAGACTGCTTTGTTACACTAAGGCATCATTCATAGTATCAGGCAGGAAGAGTTCTCTGCGGCTTTTACTTGCTCTCCAACGTAACGTGCATTTGCCTTTATTTTACCTTCCAGTAACACCAGCTGCTCACAGGGTTACCCTGTTCAGAACACACTGGCACCCAGCAGCCTCCTCAACTCAAGCCTGACTCCTACTTGAAAACAAAGTTGAAGGCATTTCACTCCCCAAAAGCGAACAAGCAAATTAACATCCACTTCAGTTTCTTAGTTCAGCTGTTTGGTCCAAACAAGATGATTACAAATTTCATGCATATTGGGTGGCATTTTGTCAAGAAATATGACATTTAATCACAAAACCTGACAGTAGTCCTCCTCTGTAAACTCTAACTCCAGTGTCCCAAGTCCCTTGCTAAGGTCATTCATGTCACAAAACAACTAGCAGCACCCGAACAGGTCATGATCAGATATGCCAATGCCACTATATTTTATATTGAATTAAAAATAGTGAGACTTGCAGTCATTCCTTCAACTCCTCCAACCACCATAACTCCCAACACGTTCTCCAGATGCTATTCCCACATACTGGCTTATGACCTCTGGCCAAAATAAAGCATAGACAAGCCTAACAGAGGCACAGATATATAGCCAACAGCACATACTGGTTATAGATCAGTCTTGACTTTTACTCAGCAAGGCTCTATGCAGTCTGGTATAAAAGCACAAGGATCCTTCAGCCCTTGCTGAAGCATCATTAGGCACTTTCCATCATAAATATCTGTATGTACCAGATCATATCTATCAGCTGGCATAAATCAGTATCACTCCCCTTGAATACAAAGAAATTACATTACTTGTTCACCACCCAAGGGCCAAGATCACTTATTTTTGGAAGGCTGAATTTTCAGTTCTCTGTAGCCAAATCACTGAATACACAGATTATCCATAGCAAAGCCACTCAGACAGCTTGGGTTAAGTAGGGTCATATCTCAGGTGCAAGGCTCTCCCTTGACCATACAAACACAGCAGTCTGGTGTCAGTAGACTCAGATGTCTTATTCCTAATTTTGAAGCAAGGGGAAAAAAATGTTTGGTCTGTAGTAAAGGCTGGTGGTTTTGTTAGGAATGGGATTAAAGAGATGTGGACAGAGCGCTGGATATTTGCTGAATTCTGCAAGGTAAGATAAGGCTAGCACAAGTAGATTCACATTGTCTGGTGGCAATGAGAGTATAGTGTACGATGCTGTATGTTTGGGATTTGAGTTAAAATCAGTGACAGCAGGATCTGAAGAGTCAAATTTATTCCTGACCTCTGTCAGACCTGTAGAGGAAAGCCAAGGTCTGAAAATGCCAAATTCCGGGTTTCTAAGCTGTGGTCAAAAGTAGGATTAGAGTTGGGGATGGAGTCTGGAACAAAAGAGATTAGAGGGGCAAATTAATTGTCTAAATCTTTAAAACTCACAAAACTGGAAGAAAGTTGGTGTTGCTACAGTCAAATATTTATTCTTAATTTTCCACTGATGGCAACTGTCTGGGCAGAGGTCAAGGCAGGGTTAGGATTACCATTAGGCTCTAGCTTAGCATTCTAGAAATGAGGCTCTGCTAAACAATTTTTGTGGCTCAATTCTGCCAAACCTGCTCAGGGATAAGTAGATTAAAATGTATCATTTTTAATTGTCAGACAGAATGGGGTTACTGAGCCATGATCAACGCTGGAGCTGGAATGGCATCATTGCTTGAGGTAAGATAAGTGGTAAAATCAGTATCAGCATATTTAAACATCTTCCGATTAACTTTTGGACATAACTGAATTTCTAGGCCATCACCCGTGCCAGGAATAAAGTGAGGACTACAACTAAGATTTAGCATACAGTTCTGTGCAGTCAGGTTTACTGATTAATTATGTCCACCCTGCGGTAGGATTGCAGCTGGCCTCAGTGGATTTGAATTTTTCATAGTCAGTGTTCAGAGATCAACAGGTTCTTCAGCTGTAAATGATGCTGTGAGTAGCTCACATTTAGGGTGTGGGACAGGAAGCTCTGCAGCATCATGTTTCCATTGCAGAAATTCTCCCACACCCTCCATGAGAAAATAAAAGACTGATTATAGTCTCAAACACTTTGTATTTAATTTCTGGGCAGCACTCAAACCCTGTGTTACAATGGTCAGTAAGGTTACGGCTTGGCCTGTCCTCAGGATTCACGATGGGAGGGTTTGGTGCTTAGTTTTGTCTGGTCCTTCAAGAAAAATTGAGTACAGCTGCTAGAACATTTAAATACGTTGTGTTGAGTTATTAGGAAGCCATAGGATACCTAGGCTCCGAACAACTCTAGGGTTAGAGATGGCATTAGGGTTTGGATCTGGGGTTGAAGGCCATGAAGAGACAGGTTTATTGATACATTTTCCTAGATCCATAGATAAACGAGAAGAGCCAGTATTAGTAAATTCATACACCTCACCCCAAAATTTCACACACAACTGAATTCCCATGCTACCATAGAATCATTCAGGTTATAAAGGACCTTTAAGATCATCGAGTCCTGCCTACTGTATCAGACACCAGTGTTTGGAAAAGCTTTGGCAGAACACTTTGGATAGGCAGGTACACAAAGCAAGCCTTGCGACAGGAGCTCCAGTGCTGTAGTGCTTCAGTACATTTAGACTGAAGAAGTAAAAATGAGTGGTGATGTCTGCAGATTTGACGATCTAAGCTTTATTTGCAAGCCATGTGGGCTATGAGCAACACTACAGTAGGGTTCATGGGGATTACTATTTGAGACAGGATGCTCAGCAGTGCACAGGAAATTACCAAATTCTGCCTGATCTGCTATGGCAATTTCACAGTGAAATATGGAAATCTGCCTTAAGAAAACCCAAACCACCCAAAATCTGACTTTTCCTGTCCCCAGCATAAATACGGAGCTCTTGCCAATCGTTTTGTTGTATTTGCCAAAATTGTACTGGGTTTTTTTGGAGATGCATTTCTGTTAACCCATTTCACCTCCATTTTAGCGATCACAAAACCACTTCTCTTTCCAACAAAAACACAGGTTCGTGCCTCTGTATTCTCTTCTTCAGCGTACAGTTGTTGCGTTTGACACCTTGTGAAGGTCTTGAGAAGGTTTCACACATTTCACTGTGATGAGGCGTTAGAAGACAGATCTATGCAGGGATCAATAGCAGTCTGGCTTACTGCTAGTTTAGTCCTTGTCTTGTAGAGACTCATACCCGTTTTTATCTCACACCCTAAGCTGCGTGGGGTTTGGGGTTAGGCGTTTCCTCCCGAGCAGCCTGGGCATGAGGCAGCGTGTAGCAGGGGATCACAGCCCCGTGGGGTTCGGGGCGAAGCGGGGAGCGCGCACTCCCCGGCGGAGCCGGCGCCCGGCCCGCCAGCCCCGGCCGCCCCTGCAAAACGCAGCCTGCGGCGCCCCCTGCTGGCCGCGGGCCCGGCCCCGCCGCCCCTGCCGCCCGGGACCGGCGCTGCTCCCGGCCGGAGCGGGCCGGGGTTCCCCAAACCGGCTGTACCCCCACCCCCGCTTCTCGCCGTGCCCAAGCAGCAAGTTTGCATGCAAACGCCCACCTGGACCCATTTCAGCAGATGCACATAGATTTCTATTCCTTTTCATTCTTCACAGAACATGTTATAATCTTTGATCATCATTTGTTTAAACTGTATAAGTAATCTGCCCGGTTTTAATAGGATTTTTCTATGAATCGGCAACAAACCATGAAATGTGATATTTTCACCATGACCGACCCAGGAAATTAGTCAACTTTGTCCTTGATTTACATGGGACCTGGCCAACTTCTCACACATCACGGTGGCAGGAGCTCGCTGCCTGCTCCCCCTGCATTTCCTTTCTTTATTTTCTTCCTCTTTCTAAGCAGGATTATATATTCCACGGATGCCCAGACTTGCCATCCATAAACAGAGCCTGAATTCAGCAATGTCGCCATGGCTGCTGAAGTAGCCCAAATTAATGAGCAAGGCCTCAGAAAACTGAGATTGAAGAAAAAGCACTAGAGATTTATTATTATTATTATTATTAAACACAATACATTTCAGAGACCTTGTTTTCAGCCTCTGTTTCCAATTCTTTTGAGGGCAATGAGACCATTTCTTTAAGTTTTACACAGGAAGTATAAGAACAGCAAGCTTCCTCAAAAGCAAGCTATGATAAATATATATATATATATATAATGCTTCATTCTAGGAGCTGGGCTACAGGAAAAAGGAATTGCTGTGGTACTCAAAAAGGTGGCCAGACTTGGAAACGTTGAAATGTTGAGTCACTTCTGAGGCAGACATGAGGCAGGCTGTTTGAGCCAATCCTTCTGTCCATCCATCCACCCAAGTGTTTTGCTTTATTTAAAATAATGTCCAATTTCTTTCCTAGCTTATATGAAAATCACTTTCATTTCATCACAGTTTCAGTTTTTGGGCTTGTTTTTTCACCTTGTTTGATGGTGCATGTACATGCAAGCTTTTGACAGAAAACAAAGCTGCAAGGCAGTAATTTGGCACCGAGACTGTGATGCAAAAACATCCAGCATGGTTCCTGCCTTGGTGACAAGTTCCTTAGCCTGGGCACACAAGTTCAGCCCTCCTCATGACAACAGGTTCCCAGTTCCCATGCAGTGTTGTTCTGCTGGAGACTACAACTGTACAGAGAAAGGTGTTCTTCCAAGCACTCGAGGGTCATGAGCAACTTTCCAAAGAATGTGAAGACACTGGAAGACAGCCTGGACAAACACAGCGCAGCCTGCAGAAGCTTACTGCTAGCTATTTAAATGGGTAGGAGAAAGAAGCAAACAGTTCTTCAACTACTTCCCCAGGCAGCCGCAAGACAGCACATTTCTGCTGAGAGAACCTGTGGACACATTGCTACTTACACTCAGTAGTGCTCAGCCTCTGTGATTCCACCCCAACAGGCACCTTGCATGACCATGCAAATGCTAAGAATGTCCTCAGCTGCAACAGGTAAGTATTACAGCATTGCAGAACGTATCACAATTATATTCAAAGTTTTCTCTCCTCTCCCCATGCAGACATGGTCCCTGTGCGTGTGCTAGTACGCTGCATTTGTTCTGGGTTCCCCAGTGCAACGTCTAAGCTATTGTGGCAGCTGCATCTGTGGTCTGGTAGGTAGCTTCTGCAGCACTGGAGCAGCCACGCTTTGCTCCTAAGCCACCTTATGACTTCACATTACCCATTTTCCCCCACTGCCTGTTTCAGGTTAAAATCTCTCACAGGCAGGAGCTCTCTCTCACTGCACATAAGTTTGTTACACAGCGGGGTAGGGACTGGCCATCAGCTGGCTTTTGGGGTGCTTCTCTTGTTCCTGAGCTTTTCTTGGCTCCCCAGAAAAGCCACCACATTCCTCATCAAACTAAACAAGGAGAGCCTCTTCCTTCCCACACTCAGCCTCTGCTCCTCCAAGCAGCCAGATTCCATGCCCTGGAGGCATTTACACCACTTTCCAATCCAGGCCTCCCTGCCCCCACATCCCGTGCGTTCCCCAGTATGTCACCCCTCTCCGCTCCCCAGCCTGCAAACAGCCCCTAAGGTTAGGTTTTACATTTCTTACTCACTGGCCCCTCCACTCCCACCAAGTCAAACTTCAACCAAACAAAAAAGAAAACAGAGGGATAGAAAGAAGAAAGAAAGGCCCCAAGAGGCTCCCGGTTGTTCCAATCAGGTCACTGTTTCCATACCAATTAGGACAGATGCAAAGCACATTATTAAAAATAGGTCTGCAGACCCATCTATGTTGATTATTGTCCTCCGTTTCCGTCCCCAGCCAACTCCGTTAATTAATAAAGAAACTGCCAGAGAAGGAGGGGGAGAAAGGGTGGCAGGGATTCCCCTGACTGGAGCCTCCTGTTCAGAGAGTTCAAGAGAGAAATTGGACACTTGAGCCCCTCTGCCATTTTCCATTGTGTGTGTTTTTCCTAATGAACGGTTTAGTGATGCAGGGCTGGAAGTCAGCTTTACCCCACCCCCACTAACTACCATCCATCATTAAGTGACCCAGTAAGAGGCATTCAGTACTTAACCCTCTCTAGAAGAAGTCAGATTGTTGTGGGGCTGGCTTTCCCTCCCCAACCATCCCTTCACTCCTCCTCAGTTTGTCTGCATCTGAAACCATCTTAGTGTGTTTCAGAGGGGACTGTATTTCCTTAGAGGAGCCCTAGAAAAAGACAGCAGTAGCTACCCCATAGCCAGCCTCCATACAGAAGAGAAAGCACTCATGTGGTGGAAAACCAGGGATAAGATCCTGGCTTTGTTGACATTGGTGGGGCCAGGATTTCACTCTCATAACTGTAAAACCATCTGCCTCTGAGAAGGCAAAGAAGTTGATGGATAGATGGCCCTTAGTCTGTGCAAGGGATATTGCTGATCAATATACACGCTGGTGATTTGCAAGAGGAGAAAGAATACATAGTCAGTAAAAGTCAAGGAGGGCTGTAAGAAACATAAGTGATAGATAATACTTGCAACAGAGAGCACGCTTGTCTCCTTCTAATTCTGCTAGCCCTGCAGGACTCTTCTCCAGCCAAAACTAATTTATCTTCATAACCCTTCCTCAAAAAGCACGACAGTGTTATTAGTCCTATTTTGACAGTGGGGAAACTGAGTCAAGGACAAACTAACCTGACCAAATGAGTCAGATGAAGCTAAAAATGGAACTGTGCAGTCCAAGGTTTCTCAGCCAGTGCTTTTGCTTTAAAGCGGGAAGTTAGGGGGAGGCAGAGAGGTTAAATGAACCATTATCATAATTAGACTTGATGAAAGCAAATCTGGGGTTGGGCCCAAGACAGCAGATCACGTTTACTGTGAATGAATGTATGCCAGTGCGTGTCCTAAAAATTCTCTGTTAAAATGCCCTCATGAGCTCTGAACCTGTGAGGTAGAAGTCCCAGATATAATTTAGAGTGCAAAAGGCCCTGCATGATCTTGGTCACATCACTTGATCTCTAATGACCTTCAAAGGCTCTCTCCATCTCTAAAACAAGGGCTGTCACACCCTTTTGGACTGTAAGCTGTTTTTGCAGGGTCTGTTTCTTACTAACACACTTTTACAACACTCATTTATGTGATATTGGGAACTGCTGATATTTCTGGAATAAGAACAGCCACAAATTGCAGCCATCTCTGCATCTCTGAGCTGACAGGCAGAACACATTCACAAGCAGAAGCAGGAAGGAGAACTGTAAAGCATAAGCAAAACACCCACCTGCAGATGCCAGCAAGGCTGTTCATCTGCAGACTGACTGCAATTTCCAATTAAATACCAAGCTACTTTCACACAGACTGTTCTTTCGTTAGACTGAAGGGTTTTGTTTTCCCTTTCCTGAGTCACTCTTTACTAGAGACTTTCCACATCACATGTTTTATTTTTCACAAGGGCTCTAATGCACCACATAATAAAAACTCACGTCATGAGTCCAGAAAATCCACTGCAGGCTTCAAAAATACACCAAAACAAAAGAGGTTTGGATAGAAAAGAGGCTTGGGTTTTTTTCAGCCCAATCATTTTTATGACAGCCCCTACCCAGCAAATTGAATTGCTGGGAACCTCAGATGATTGATTTAACACTGAGGTGCTATAATGTGCTCTCCTACATGACAGAACTGAGCTTCTACTGTAGTATCAGGCCTACTGTCACAAAGGAAGGAAACCACAAACAGAGAAAACGCTTAGTCCAATATCCCCATTTCTGCAAGGATCACTAATAACTCAGGATGCCAATAATCAACAGCCAGCACGGATACGTTTTAAGTTCACTGAAAAAAACATATCTGATGAGAAATAAGGTACTCCTGGAAATCCAGAACATCACCAAGATGTCTATAGAGGGGAAAGAGGTCTGGGAACTGACTGCTGCAATGAGCTGTACACTGGCAGTTAAACCCACCTGTATGTGATGAGACACTTCTGTGTACATAGATGATAAATTGCAGTCACCCAGTCGCAGAAACAAAAGCTGTGGGAAATTTGCATGTGGCAAGAAGCAGTCTTTTGATCTTACTGTACTAAGAATGCTGTATTTTCATCATTTTGGTTTCTGCAGGGTACAAAAATACATGCAAGACTGGGTACCACATCTTCAATAACTACACTGGAAATATGCCACCTTGGCCTGCACACCTGTGACTGAACCAAGGATACCTAGAGCTAGAAACAGGACCTGTATTCTTCGTGGGTCAAGTCCAGAGAGAAAAAAAAAATCTGTAAGACACCAAGGGGCCACAGAAATAAGGATTATTCTTTCTATTCCACCTGAAACACATCCCAGGATTCAGCAAGTACCTTTCATTCCTCCAAACCTTTGAATCTGGCCACTGGGAGCAAAGAATGTATCTGACCCCCTCCCTCATCCATGGGTTGTTGTATCATGCCAATGGAGAGGTCTTCAGAATACCCTTTTCCTTTTTCTCCTTCCCACAAGTAGAGCCTTTGTCCTGTGAGTGGGTGAGTGGGACTCACAGGTTAACCTTTTGTTGGCCGTCCACAAGGGGCAGGACTGGCAGAACCATGGGAGAAACTCTTCTTCCTTGGGAAAATTGTCTTTCATGCCATTTTTCCTCGAGCTGAGGCCCCAAGCAACCAAAACCTGACCCTTAAATGAGTCAATGGGACACCCCATCAGCTAGGAAAATGGCATCCTGCCTTACATTTATCTTGTAGAGCCCATTTCAGAGGCACTTCATTTCTGAAGCACTTTCAGGCCCTGGTAGAATTTACGCAGAGCACACTCTGCTCTCCAGCTAAGCAAACACTGTTTTGTTTTCCTTAGCCCTTGAGAGCTCTTGCCTCCAGTGTCCCCCCAAGGGGAAAGGAGCAGAGCCTCTTGTGTCGGTTGAGTGCTCACATGAGAGGCTGGTAAAGCAAGTGGTCCCTCTTGGCTCATGTACAGAGAAAACACAACCCATGATGCAGCACAAGATGCAGAGCTTATCCTGTATCTGAACCTGCTCACTGTCTGTTTGCTCCCTTCCTCCTTTACAAATGTGTGAGCAAGTCTCTGACCTGATTGGAACAAACCCTTCAGCAGATGTTTCCCTAACTTCCTGAGAGGCATGGTGGTAGCTCCTTGTTGTAGAGCCCTTGGATCAGGCTGAGAGCATCCAAGCGGGTCTAAAGCATGCAGGAGGGCCCTTCAACCACAGAGAGCCCAGCCATCCTTCAGCTGCTAAATAAACATAAGCAGCAGTGACAGAAAACCAGCACTCCACAAAATTGCTATGGGGTTTGCCAGAAAACACTGATACCAGCAAAAGCAACGTAATGCTGAGGGGGGAAGAGGCAAGGGAATGCTGGGGGTGAGCAATGGTACTACTGAGAGGCAGGCCAGTGCTGAAGGGGCAAAAGTTGGCATGACCAGAGATTTAATAATATCGAATTTGCCTCTTCTCCATCAGCAATTTGTACGCCAGCCGCCAAAGTAGTACTGATGACAGGAAATAGTGCAGAGCTAAAAACCAAAACAATCAAAGCCAACACAATTAGAGACCATGCAGACTTCACCTGAGGTAGATCTAGTTAGTGCTGCACTCCTGAACCAGAGCAAGAAAAGCCAGAGCAGACAAAAAGCCAAGCCGGAGAAGTAGTCAGCATCTAATCCAATGAATGGCACTACAACAACAAAAATAAACAACTTCAGGCCCAACTCAAAATGCACGTGAACTGGCATTCAGTGAGGTATGGGTAGAACCGAACAGGCCTTCATTCCCAAGATGCTCCTCGCTCAGCACATGGAAGAGGTGAAAGGACCAAATGCAGAGTCCATTATCTGCTACGTAGTATGCAAACAACTAGCTGTTCCTCAGAGATTCTTCTCTTCTGTGAGTCTGCCCTCCCTTCAGCCCAGCAACTTCTATACCTTTGGCCTACAGTGCAAGTCTACTGCTTCCTCATCCAGAATATCTGATGATTTATAAAAGATGGAAGATCTTCGCCAGAAGCAACTGAAAAAGCCTTACCATGGAAAAATTCAACAGCCTAGTATTCATGGCCTGCATCCAGTTTTGAGTTCCATATTCATACAGAGAGAGCAGAGCTAAACAAGGAGATACATTTATGAACCTCACATAAAGACAGGTATCTTGCTTTCTGGGTGAGAGGCAAGTGCCTAACTGCCAGACTACACATCCTACCCCACACCTCAACACTTCCCACCTTACACAGCTCCCCATTCCCATGTACTGCCTCCCTACATCTACATGTGCCCATATTTAACTTGGATGTCTGAATTTCACTGCGAACAAGTAGCCTAGAAACCAAGCAGTGCAAGGTTTATGCTTTTTTGTGGATTTGCCCCGTAAACTATGTTTCATTTCCCCACCTCTGAAATGGGAATAGCAGCAAATAATGATGGTGAACTGTTCAGGTACTGTTATAATGCAACAAAACTCAGTAATTCAGCTACGAAAGGAAAATCCACATTCCTATATAAGCAGTTAAAGGAGAGATACTTCCCAATTCTTCAACCACACTACAGCTTTTGTAGTTTACTGACAAATCCCAGTTACGTTTCCTCCAGCACTGCCTCTGCCATATGCATATAACCACACAGTTCCCCACACTAGTGAAATCTCAGTGATAGGACAAAACAGATGGGAAGTCAGAGGTTTTAGTGAATAAAATATTGAGTCAAAAGTGAACGCCATATTTTAGTACTCCAGTCCATAGAAGCCTCTAATGGCTGCTGCTTTCTTAACGCATTCATCTTTACTTAGAATCCAGTGCTCTTAATGACACCTATGCCCCCTGCACGTGCCATCCTGTGCGTCAAGAATATTCACCCCTAATTTCTCAATATAGCTTGCAAAATCCCATCCCTTTCTCTTTATATTATACACAAGAAATGTATGAACAAAATTGACTTTGTAGTTATGTCCCAGATAGGATTTGACTTCAGAGCCCTGGATTCAGACACCACGTGTAATAGCAGGCAGATGATCACATTTCAAAGCTCATCAGAGTTAAGAGACATATTACTATTATTCCAGTGGTTTTTGAATGAGACTCTTCAGTGTTTTTTTTCCACTCAATCTGAATCATATATTTACACTGTGAGTTCCCTGAGACAAACACTGTCTCTCATTTAACTGTTCCTTTTGGTACAACTGAAATTTAAGTGACACAACGATTATGCCCTGGTCCTGCTGCAGCATACCAGCTTGGGGATTGGGAAGGGACCAAATGGGGGCCCATCATCTTCAGTACATTTCCTGACTTGAGTTGTACAGCCTTATTTTTTTCTAACTGATTAAACAAATACACCAGAGAAGCAAGTTTCAAAGAGAGAGAGAGAGAAGTCCACTGTGCTTTAAGATCTTATTCCTGTGCTTAGGCCGTTAGATCCAAGAACTCCCAAAAGAAACCTAGGCTTAACGTTGCTGTTCAGAACTGCAGGAAAGATCTGGAAGTGTCTTATATCAAAACCTGCAGGCTACAAGAATACAGTGGCCTTTGATTACTGTCAATTACCATGTTGATTCACTGCTCAAACTGTAGTCCAGCCCTTGGAGGAAAAAAGGTTTTGAGCCTGTATCTGCATCTTTCCATTTTGCTCTTGCCAAAAGCATGTGCACTGTCTTAGCTCCAGCACAAACCACCACCACTAAGCTTATTTCTGCTAAAGTAAACATGACTATTCCTTCCTTCCCCAGTGTTATACCTTTTCCTCCAGAATTTTCCCTGTGTTCCCACACTCCTTCCCCCAATGACCACCATAAACATAGCTCCTAAAGTCCTGCCAGGAGACATGAGGCTCAACAAAGCATGGCCCACACAGCAAAGCCCCAGAAGGACTCCTAGGCTTCATCACACCATCACCTGCCCCTGTGGTCCTAGCAAAGCTGGTGACATAACAGCTGGAACACCCCCCAAATCTTCACTAATTATCCCCACAGACTTCAATGTCCACCAGAACCATTTGGAGGATCTTCCTAATTACTAGCCAGACAATGGAGAGTAGAGTTGAGTCCCTGGAATCCTCCAGCCTGCCAGTCCCAGCCATGCATGCTCCTATTTGGCTCTGGGGCTGACTGCTCCGTACAGAGACCTCCAGCCCACTCCCCCGCTCCCATCTCCACCCAGCTCCCTCCCTGCCCCCATCACCCCCACCCCCAGCATGTGGATTTTATGAATGAAACTTTCTGACAGTTATGGGGTTGGCAGAGGCCTATTCAGCAAGCCAGGGAATGTGTGAACATCAGGCTTCATTAGAGACTTCTCCCAGTCAGCTGATAGCTCATTAACTTAAAGTGGCCTCTTGTTTTAAAACCTCAGAGACCAGGAGGTGGGGTGTAGAGAAGGGGGGGATGGTTCTCATTGTTCCTCTTGCCTCTCTCCCCCTTTGCCCCCTGTGAGATTAGGCGCCCTTGAAGGGGAGAGAGAGAGGCTAAAACAACTTTAATTAGTTATTTTCAAAGATTTTCTCCCCCTTTCTTCCTTTTTTTTTTTGTGTGTGTGGAGCAGGGGGGGTCTCTCAGCTGGGTTTTTCTGCATGGAGGAGCTCACGTCATTATGCTTAAATCCAGCTCCTCCGTCCTTTGTCTCCTGGCCAACAATAGAAGAGGGCTTGTAAAAAGCTCCTTCCAAAACTCCTGGAGACTGTCTGAAAAGGAAGATGGGGTGAGGACTCCTCTCTTTCCTCCCTTGGGCACAAAAGTGACAGTCTGATGCCTGTGCCAACAGCTTTCCTGTGTTAGAAGCTAGTATTGGGGTAAGGCAAACAGACTGCTGATTCCTAAACTGCTGCTCTGTCAGGTGAAAAGTGGAGCCCAGACTCACATCACAAAGTGTCTGGTAACTGCTGTCTGTGTGGATTTAAGGTCAGGCTGGAGCTCTGGACATCGAGGTCAGTCTTAGGGCTTTATCCCAAGACTTGATCCTCCTTTATCCTTTAAAGTGGTCATAAAATCAGAGCACCAAGAGAACAAACCCTCCTTCATGACCCCACTTCAGAAGAACCTGAAATAAATAATAACCATTATTGTCACCCATAGGGCTGTGTAAGGAAATTGGCTGAGACCAGCACATTTATTTCATATAGGCAGCCAAACTACAAACTACAGTGACTTTCAGCAACTCAAGCTAGATGGAGTTTAGCAGAACAGAGAAGGTGCCATCCCCTCAGCTGTGGTATAAGGAACAATAAAAAAAAACACCACCACCACCACCACCCCCCACCATGCATCCCACCCCCCCCAAAAAACCCAAACAAAAAACCAGCGTGTTTGTTCCTTGTTAGCACCAAGCCCAGAACAGCACCCTAGAGCAGCAGTTGCTACAGTGTCAACCTCCAGCTTCTCTTACAGCTCTTCTTTCAGTACTGCAACAAAACATTTATTTTCATAAATTCTCTTTAGGCTCATTCACAAAAGAGACATGCCTCTAAAGAGGCTATAAGTTGAAGTTTCAGTGTGTAGAGAAGTTCATGTGTGAGGCAGAAAAGTCAACCAAGAAGCTTAACCAGGACATTTATACAATCTTAGGAGTTCCCAAGAATTTGGACTAATAGACTGATAGCTCTGAAACTTTTTTCTTACACTGCAGCACAGACACAAGAACTGGTGAGTTGGTCAGTGTTGCAGTTGAAGGGGATACCAAGGAGTAGGTGCAGATTGCCTACAATGGCTTCATGAATATGATTGAAAACCAACAGTCTGGACTACAAGCTTTTTAGGGTAAAGACTTCTACCACAGTTTATAGCACTCCATACCCGATTTAGTCAGCTTTCTTACATTAAACTTAACAGCTTTTGCAAGTTCTTAGAAACAAGGACCACCACTCCCTTGCACCTGCTGCAAAAACAGGGCATAAACCTGTTCCCTTTCAAGTCAACAGCATTCACCTACTACCTTTCTGGGGAAACAAGAGGGCAGGATCTTGCCCCCATTTAAACACCTACAGGCCAAGCAGAGTGGTTTGGAGGCATTTGGGCTGTGATCCTGTCAGTTCTCATAAGCACAGTAAGACTGGCTGGCTCACTGCTTCGTAGTCCTCCAAAGAGCTGTGCTGCATACAGCAGTGCTGCTAAAGCGGTGAGCTGGTGTCTCCAATTGGTGGTGGGAAGCACCATCCTGCAGGACTTACAGAGTTTCCCACTAAGGCTGTAAACAAGAGGTTCTTGCAACGTTTTTGTTGCAAGACTTTACAAAACAGTTCTTTTTGGCAAGGGTTGTAAGGATGATGACTCTCTCCATCTGTTGTATCCCTTCTCTTCTGTTTTTCCTGCCCTAATTTTTCCCCCATGGTTTGTGGGGATTTTTTTTAAATTCAACACCTCCAACATTTCATTCTAGAAGTGATTGTATTTTGAAAGTAGTAAACATGATTCTTATGTACTAATCACAGGCAAAATCATGTTCTATCATCGGTTGTCTAATGAGCCTGGCATCTTTGAATTAAATAAACTCTGTAAGTATTACTTTTTATTGTGCTTTCATTAAAGCAAAGAAGTTTCCTGCCTTGCTGACTGAAAGGATTTTAAAACATAGATTCATTTTTGCTTGTGGGAATTCCTAATTCTCTGCCCTCCGCATCCAAAACACAAGTACTACACTTTGTGATGAGTCGCATCAGTTTTCACTTGCCATGAACTGGTAGGCCCCAATGTTTCCAGGCAAGGCCACTCCCCAAATTTTGTTATATCATTGTTGAATGTAGAGCAACAAAGCCTTTAGCTCTTTGCTGCAGTTACCACCAGAAACAGCTGTACTCACCAAAATACTGTTCCCACCCCACACCCAGAAAGCCTAAGGATTACTCACAGGACACTTATCAGTAGAATGAAATCAAATTTATAGTGAGAGGAAAGCAAAGACAGTAGTACTATAAAGGCAGACAGGAAGGAGGGCGCGCTACCATACTATGTTTTATTTGTCCCTTAGTGATACAGAAACATACCAACATCACGATGCACCAAGTACTACACATATGCAGTTAAAAAGTAAGCTAAAGAGATGTTTGAATATGGGTGGGGGGTTTCCAGCCTTTGGATCTAAACCCAGAAGCCCATGCAGCCTGCACAAAAAAGCCTAACTGAGACAAGAGCAGCTCATCAACACAGACTGTGGCTCACTGACAAGAAAAGGACACTGTGCTGGACAAGTTTATGGTAGACAAGACAGAAAATGCGAGAAGGAATTGTCTTCCTCACTTTACATTTGGGTAATGCACAGACAGAGTATGTCTTCTCACAATCAAAATGCATGTTTGTCACAGAACCAGAAACAAAAGCTGCATTGCCTGACTATCACCCCACAGAATAAAAAAAAAATAATCCTGTATAGAAAATAGGGCTAGGTAGAAAAAAAGCCTGGTTTTTAGGCCAGTGGGTACATTGACATTGTTTCAACCTACAAACTTTATCTACTCCATATCTTTAGAGCATCACGACTACAACAAAATACACTTTCACTGAAAAACTGCATTCACCACCTCTGTTGGACCAATTCCCATGGCAAAATGGAAGCTATGCAGAATCTGCAAAGCAGTATGACAGCTCCTATGAGGCTAGCAGTTAGAAAAGACTGAGCAAAAGATGGGTCACAGCATACCAACCAGTGGGCAACAGAAGTTTTGTGCATAGCTGTGGCATTCAAATAGGAATTTTCCAAAGACATACAGTACTGACATTTTAAACTTCTTTCCCAGCATGAAGGCTGCATCATGACATGATCTAAATTTAACCTCAATAGGCTCTATGCTGCCACAGCTGGGATGCTCCCAGTACCCAAGGTAGCTAATGCAGGCTTTGCTGAATTGATTTATTTCTTGGCACCAGTCAGAAGCCTAAAGCACCTTTTACTTCTCAGTCTAATGCACAATTTCTGCCACATGGAGGCATAGGTTGTTATATTACTGCAGAATTGAGACTTCAGCCAAGATGAGGACCATCTCCTCTGCTGGATGCACACACAGGAAGAAAGACTTCATACTCAAGAAGTTTGTGATATGAATGGACTAAATGGGAAAAGTCTAGACAAAGAGGTGAAATGACTTACTGAGGTCACTGGACAGGACAATGTTATATCTAGGATAGGGCTTTGTTGCCTGGTGCTTCTGCATCTATGTTAAGGTGCCCCCTGGAAGGGAGCAGCTTGGTGCACACAAACTACTCACTCTGTTGAAGATCTCTTTCCTGGTAATGGATCTACTACAGGATGGCGTGATACAACCATTCCCTCCATGCACGTGGCACAGACTCCAGGATTAGCACATGTTAACCAATGCAGCATCACAGGCTGTGTATTATCACTGTAATATGCCAGATAAGAAATGAACTAGTAGCATCCTTAAGAAAAATCTACCAGCATCTCCCAGGGCACTAGACCTGCTATGCTATGCAGGGCTATAGACTTTGCTATGAGCACTTTATTACTTCATTCCCCAGCACTTTTCCATTTCAAATCCCCAGTCACAGGGCATGAAGAAGGGAAAGCAACCTACACAGCTGAACCAAACTCAATGTTCTTACATGAGCTGAGAACTGCCCTGACACTTGCTAAGGCTACAAGTATTTGATTTTAGTTCTCTGCTTTCACTGGGGCTCTGAAAGTGCCCCAGCAGGTGCTGGTCTTACATTTACAGATACTGTCCCATTCGTCTAACTAGGAATTTCAGGGCATTTGAGTATCCCAGCTGCCTTTTTTCTTTTATATCAAGATTAACACACACTCTTCCTTTTTTTCCTCCTCCCCTCTCATTCAGTGATGCCCAAAAAATAAGCATGGTACCAATCAATGTGAATCCTTCTATACCAGACAGTGCAATGCACTGATCTTCCCTGAACAGAAAAAAGTATGTCTGTTCCAAAAACTGGCTGGAGGAGAAAGACACTGTTACGTGGAGCATCTCTTGGCTGGTGGGAAGTGACATGCATTCTCTGTATACCCAAAACTACATCAGGATGAACTTTTGACTTCAACTCCTGCCAGTAATGAAGAATTTGAAACTTCTTTGTCCTCTCTCCTTGTAAAACAATCCCTCTTTACTGTGATGTCTGTGTGAAGGTGGCAACTAAGGCTCAGCCTTCTGTCATGGCCCATATCATTCCAGATTTAGCCTGACATCATCAAAGCTCATGCTGAACTGCCAACTTCTCTCCTTGTTTTCATCAATTTGATGCTTTTTTTTCTAAACATATCCATATGTCACAACTCAGACGGCATGCCTTTCCTAGCTGTCTTTTCCTCCTCCACTGTCACTATTTCATTTATGTATACAAAGATTCCTAGATCAAATACAGATCACTCATCATCCTGACATTCTCAAGAGCTGGCTATGAACTCTGATTTCAATCATGGAAAATTTCTCCTAAAACAAGTATCAAACAGAGTCTATTTTCTCCGTGAGACCTCAGCCAATGTAATCCTGACATGTGGAACTTCCACATGCTCAGCCACTGGACAACACTATGGCATAAGGCGATGGTGAGTCATCACTCGGAGCTACAAGTTTCTTTCTGCAGGTGTGCTGCACTGGCAGGGAAAGTTGAAGCTAGCTCATAGCTAAGAGAATGGTGTGCTACTGAAAATTATACTCAATTGTGATAGAAAGCAATAGTGAAGCATTACAAAATCCAGCATAATAGTAAAATGTAAAGCAATTATATGTCCTTACTCCCCAAAAGTGATTTAGGAGAGCTCAGAACATTTCAGAGGACAGGGCATCCCAACAGCACGGCACTTCAAGCACAGAGATGGCGGCAACTGAACAAGCAACAACAAGCAGTAGCTGTATAATGGAACACTTTCCTGTATCCCATCAGCTAATATTAAGGTAGAGTGGAATGCTTTTTATTGTAGCCCAGTTCAGGCAGGTTCTCAACAACATTTGGTTAGTTATGAAATTCTACTAGGCAAGAGGAAAAAATACTAGTAACAAGCCTGTCACCAAAGAGAGCATAAGAAAAAAAAAAAGACTGCCATGAGAGGGCAGTGAATGAAGGCACTAGCACTGCAACTGGGGAAAGGGTAGGGAGAAGATTCTTGAAGAAATATCATTATGAGGGATCAGGAAGAAAAGGCCATCTACTTGGTGCCTGTTCTGAAGGATGCAATGTTGTCAAGGAAGAAAGCAGAGAAGGAAAGAAAGAAATCAATATGAAGTTCCTTCAGGAATGCAATGAACACAGGAGGTGCCTCTGTTTGGCAGCCCCAGGACACTTGCAGCCCTGGCTCAGATTGTGTGGATATGTTTTTGACTTGTCCCGGTCAGCAGATTAATGGCATTAACGAAGTTTCCATTAGCATCGGAGATTGGGGAGGAGGGTGAAGAGACAGAGGCGTCCAAGCGGAAAGCCACATGACTGCAGAATTGATAAGGCTAAAGATGAAACGGAGCTTCATTGGCAGAAGAGAGGCCAGGAAATGCCACTACAAATTAGCCCCAGGCCTCATTTCTTTTCCCTTCATTATCCAAACCCCTTCAGGAGAAGAATGGAGGAGGTTATGACCCTCTCCCAACACACACATACACAGATATTGAGTGAGTCTCTCTCAATGAACATAGACGTGGGTATATCTGCGTGTGCCTAAGGGTCTGTGTGTGTGGTATATTTGTGTCTAGGCAAATCTGTATTAATATATTTAGTAAAAAAAAACCCAGCCCTGTATGTGCATCAATATATGTCTATGTATCTGTATATGTAGAGGCATGTGTTCTCATATCTACAATCTTTGCAGCTAAACCATGTAATTTTTTTCTGTATTACTGAGCTTTTACTGAAAGCAATGCCATTGAAAGCAAAGACCTTGCACAATTCAGTGAAAGTTCCAGCACCTGAACATGCTGTATGTGTGCACAGTAACTTATATATGACTTACAGAGTTACTAGGCATATATAAGTTTCTACATATATATTTTCCTGCAGACTTATCCTTGTACCTGCTTCTGAAGGTCTATGTACAGGGCATTCTCTGGGGGCACCTACACTCTTCCACAGGTATTTTTTTTCCTTTCTTCTGTGTACACGTGTGTTTCCTCCATGTGGGCTTCTATATCCCACCAGTTATGTGGTTCTTGTCTCTGTGTCCCACCTGTGTCTCTCCTGTGCATAAGAGTCTTTTTCAGAAGTCTACATAACTCAAGTAAGTTCTGGTCTGAGTAGGTGCTCCTGTGTGCCTGTTTGTGAATCTTTGAATATGTATGCATGAGAATACATATGTCTCTGTGTGTGAAAATTTTTCTGTAAATTACATGTAAACTATTCTGTGCAAAACTGTGGACAAGTTTTGCTGTCTGTCCCTGTGCATACCATTCTTGAGTATATATAAAAAAATCCTATTTGTTGCTATTGACTATTCATTGCAATTGAAAATTAACGAATACAGGTAAATACAACAGGGAAGACTAAGAAGTATTTGTCATAAGAAACACACAAATGTCATTATACAGGCATGAGAAGTAGCTAAGGAGAACGGAGCAGAGGATGAGATCCATTTTAGCTAATCATTCATATCCAGCAAATTTTGGGAAAGGAAGATTAAAGAATAACATTTCTCCAAGTCTAATGATATCTATGTGTTGTTATTAAGAAACGTAGGTTCTCTTCAAAAAGACTGATAGCCATAGGCTACTAACATGAGACACAACTTTGCCTAGGGGTAAACAAGAAAACAACCTCCTTCTGCGTTTGGAAAACAAAAAGAGGAGAGGAAGAAAGCCAGGGAAGGATGTGTAAATGGAGCTTTGTGCAATGGTGCTCTGTTATGTGAGCTGTATGTGACAATAGCCCTGAAACCCTATGCGAGCAAACTCATAAAAGAGGTCACTGTCTCTTTAATTAAAGCTCCCTGGTTTGAGGTTAAAAACAAACCCAGTGTTTTATGACCAGGTGTGCGTGTGAAAGAGATGGGAACCCGATCCCCAGCCCAGTGGCACAGCAGCAGAGAGGAGATAAAGAAGGAAAGCTTTTTATTAAGGTGTCACTTGAATGCTGGGCCAGGCAAGGCAAACACTGGAGAGGCAGGACACACAAGCCCCCCGAGACCAAGGCTGCAACAGGGCAGCACCAGGCAAAGGGAACGCTGGAGAGGCAGGACAAAGCCCCAGGACCAAGCCTTCCAAACCATCAGGAACAGGAGAGGGGGATCTAGAAGCATCAGCTGAAGAGGGAACAGGAAAAGCACCAAGAAGGTATGGGGAAAACAGCAACCATTGCTAGTCTCCAAGACCTACAGAGGCAAAGAAAACTGTGAGTGTGTGGTACCTCTCAGCTGGCAAACAACAAGGGAGAGAAAGCAACTCCAGAACCCTTGTTAGTAGAGCTTGAAAGGGGCCAATCCTTTGTAAAGCAGTCTGCAGGCAAGAGCCTCATATTGTTTGTGGAAACAATAGGGACTCAACTGATCCTAGCATATAATAAAATGCCAAACCAAGATAAGAAGTGGAGAGTTTGCACACTCTTCCTGAGCCTTTCCCGTCAGTGATGTATATATTGCTCAAGACATTCATGCCCATGACAGCATTACTGACAGCAAATCACACTTAGAAACTGGGGCTTCCATTTGCCGTATAATCTAATCTTTAGATCTCACTTCTAAGGTACCTGTCACTATAATATTGAACTCTAATGAAGTGCCTCCCCTCCCATGGGTCCATTTGGTTACGGGTCCTTTCTTTACAGATCCTCCAGCTGTCAGTCCCTGTCCCTAAAACTTATCAACAAGGAAAACATCAGTCAGTTCTCTTTTATACTTGCACAAGAGCTACAAATGTTCAACTTTAAATAGGAGACAATCCAGAAACAAGTCCCTGGGCTGCAGGCCACAGTCTCTCCTGGGCAGAAACACAACACAAGCCCTATATACCACTGTCACTGGGCACTTGAAACCATGTGTTCTGAGACACAAAATCTGATTTCTGACTTCAGCATTGCCATGATTATCCCAAAAGTTGAAATGACACAGCTATGAGAGTCTCAGTAGACAGATTTACTACAGTAATTGCTGGAAGAAAGCTGAAATGTAACATGGAACAAAAAACCTTGTGAACCTCCCATCTCATTAAACAGCTATGTAAATAACAGCAACAAAACATGTTCTTGAAGTGCTGTATTATGAACAAATGAAATGCTAACTTGGTATATTCTCTATTTGAATGCATGCAATTTTCTCTAAAATTATTTTAATTTGTATTTTTAAGAAAATGTAGATAAAATTTTGGTAGATACCATAAGACGACAGCAGAAGGTCAGCACAGCATTTACTGCATTCCGTGAAAATATCAGAGATCTATGGATAGGAAAAGCAAAATGAGAAACACAGAAAAACAAAAAGGATAGAGGAGAGAGCTGACTACAATCACAGAGTGATATTTTATTCACATTTATGTGTCTTATGCTGTGGATTTTAAGTTTATTTCCAGATGAGATTAAATATCCTATCTTCAAGCTACAGACAGGGAAATTAAGGCACAGAGAGGAAGTTTGACTGTCACAGAATTAGGAACAAAACCAGTCTCGATTTTGCTCAAAAAAAAGAACAACTCATTGCCTCAGCAAACTTCCAACAGCACTTCTTCCATTTTTTGAGATCTTTGGCTGCAGAAAGATGCCTTTTTTCAAAATGTACCAGTTATTAGGTTTGATCTTGAATCAACTGTGTGAAATTCTGCAGACTGTGGTATGCAGCAGGCCACAGTATACAAGCCAACAGTCCTGGGCTTGAAAAACATGACAAATGAAGATTAAATTAATCCCTGATGTAAATTCACTGGAATCAACTGAATTTTGCCAGGAATAGGTTGAAAACAGTTATGGTAACCTATTTGCTAAGACAGACAAGGCTCTGAACTACAGTTCTATCATTTTTATTCCCTTGTAACGCGCACAATTCTCCCACATGTTTCCACAGTCATGATTGCCCCTCTTCTTTTTACACCTACTATTAAGTCTGACGTCTAATTTCCAAAGTAGTGGGGCAGATTCATTGGTGGTGTAACTCTCCTACTGTCAGTAAAATTAGACAACTGAATTTACCCCTTTCCAGTATCACAGTCTGTCTTGTATTCAACAGTCTGTGCATAACGGTCCAAGCTGACAAGTATTCTGTATATGAAACAGTTCAGATATAAGAACATAGAAGATGTAGAACAAATATTTGTTTCTTTAAGATGGAATGATTAAACAAGCACTTAAATTGCAGATTTACATCACCTGCAAATTTCTTTCAGTGTTGTCTATTTCAGCCTACACAAATCAATTTTCTGAAAATTCATATCATTCAGTTTGATATGCTGAATATGAAATGTATCCCCCTTTAAACTCAAATCTGTAATGCTTTCTTAGAATTTAGTTCAATATTACATTGGGTTTTTTTAATAAAAAATTCCAACCACACTGTAAACATTTCAGGCCTAAGAAAAACTGTTTTAACCTAAAATAATTATCCCCCCACCTGCTCCATATCCTCCACTTTTTTTTGGTGCTGCAAGGAAAATAACAGATCAGTTATTGGAAATATCCTACTTCAACACCCAATAAGCCACCTGGTGTTCCTTGGGCTGAATTTTTTAAGCTTTGCTCACTCCTACCCTGTTGCCTGACACTGAAGCAAAGCAAGTGGAGCCTGTGTACCGATGAGTACCCGTTTACAGGGATAACCACTTCCATTTACTTTGTGCTTGCGTAAATAGTCACATAAACTGTGGGACTCGGGACATATGTTTATAGTCTCCTGCTGAGCAGGATCATTGCCAGCATCTGCCTGGGTCTCCTAAAACAAGATTTTAGTGTGAGGGCAAGTTACTACTTTTTTGGGTTTGGGGTGGGGGCTTGGGTTTGTTTCTCTTTTTTTTTGGCACATCTTCCAGCTTCGCTTCCTGCCTCTTCCACCTTTCTTTCCAGGTTTGAGGAAAACACCAATACCATCTCCTGTCAGTACCATATATTAACTTATACATAATTTCTGTGTTTTCCTTATTTTGGGGGGTGTGTGTGTGTGTGTCTGGGAATTCAGCTTGGTGACACAAGCAGATTGTCAGCTAGATCTCATTGATCTCAGTGCAGCTATGCTGATTTACACCAACAGCTTATCACAGTCTTTGAAAAGCTAGGTACAAGTCTTAATTTCCGCGCCCCCCCCCCCCCCCCCCCCCCCCCATTACTGAAGTGATTAAAGCAGCAATAAAGGTTGCAAAAGACCTAGCCACAAAAGATGTGGCTTCCGCATACTTTCTTTGCCAGGAACTCCAGCTACTTGGATTTTTTTACTTTTTCAGGTTGAAAATGTAGATTCACCACAACAAAACTTTCTTCAGAAAGTAACTGCTTTTGACAATCTACAGTAATCAAAACATTTGATGAAAAAATAATTTTAAATTTGTATGAAAAATTCCAGGTTTCATATTCAAAATTATTCTCAATACTAAGCTTTTTTTAGAAACCAGCTCTTCATTTCCATTTGACAGTTTAAGATCAAAATCTTAAATTCTCTCCACAACCCCAAACCCATGCTTGAAGTCTTCTCTCACTGTAGTTTATAAAAAGTGCTCACAAATTTAATTTCTCATTCTTGCTCAAGAAGGAAAAATTTCTCAGAGTTTAGTTTTTCCATAGATCAAGTACAGTATTTCCCATCCAGATTTACCACAATTTTGTCGTACCACTCTAAAAATACCATTACTGTCTTTGTGCCTCAGTTCTTTAACTGCAGAACTGCAATAACACCACCCTCACTCACCAAGGCCCTAAAAACTTGGGAAGTTTCTTGAGATATTTAGCTATTATAGGCTTAGAGGCATGGAACTACTGTAAAGTTGCACCCAAAGTTACAACCAGCCAATCTTTAGCATTTAGGGATTAAAAAAAAAATAAAATAGTAGTATACAAATGCACTAATTAAATCATAGGCCCCCAACAGTGTAATAGACTAAAACTGAATTGGATACCAGAGATTGACTGAAACTTCAAAAGCATCTTGACTGCCATAGTCACACACTCTTACCTTTTTCTTTGTTCACTCCAGCATTATCCTGAAATTGCGAGGTCTTGCTTAGGTATTCTTTGCTTAAGGCTCCAAGAAGGAAAGACATATCCTTGGGATTAAAGGCATCTATATGTGACTGTGCAATATAAATTCAAACTCGGCTACAGCTCTCTGACAGTAAACAAACAGTTTGCTTTGTTACTCAATTTCCCTCATTTCCCTTAGGTTTTTTTATCAGCCCTATCCAATCATTTTTAATTCTTATGAAGATTGTGTCATGTCCTTCTCAGAACCAATAGTCTGTGTTTGTATGGGTCATTCTAGATGCTCCCATAAAGTAACTAAGAGTAATAACATTTAGAAAGACGTATACACACAGCTTCCTGAATCAGAAGGAACTATAAACTGGTATAGTCTGGTGGAAGAGGGGAAGGGGGGAAAAAATGGGGGGGGGGAAAGAAAGACAGCAGAAATAATGGTAAAACCTAATATTAAAAAAAAAAAAGGAAGAGCATGAAGAATAGGCTGAATCTGAGTCTCTCACAAGAGCAAAAATGTTTAGGCCTCCTACAAAATACCCCTAATTAAGCAGAGCTCTTAGATCACTCCAGTTTGATAATTACTTCCATGCAAAGATTCCCACTCTTTTTATTGCAAACTCTGTTCACATCTGTGCACTGTGGGGTAAGATGGTTGAGATTTCTTTTTCTAATAGTGCTTTCATACAGTTCACCAAACAATTTGTGGAATTGCCAAGTCCGAGAAGGATGAGATAATGAAGGAAAAAGTATTAGAGAACTCTGCAAATAAAAAGTTATATACATGTGTTTTGGTGTTTTGCTACTCTTCCTACCCTGCTTTGCAGGGCTGAAAAAGATTAAGGTAAGAGGAAGAGAAGGTAGAAACTGCATAAGAACCTAGCAATCTGTATTGTTAAATTTAGTTCAATATTGAATTGTATAAAAAATACAATTACACAGAAGTAAAGCTCTGCTGGCTGGGACTACAGGTCAAGGGACATCCAGTGGAAGAATACCTCCAGGAAACTCCACATACTCTGGAGAGGAAAGCTAGAATGGCAAGACTGGCTGCTTTTACTCTAGCAAGGGGTCACTGCTGCAATGCCTGCCAGGCTACCCATCCTCCTGTTATCCACTTCAGGGAGCAGGCTGGTGTGCCGCACAGCTCCCTCTCTTCTGACGTGCCTACTTGCCTGTGCAGAGAAACTGGGGGGAACTGGTGTGTGTGGAGGCCTCACCCCTCCTTTCTCTATGGGACAAGGACACAATTAGGCTCACTTGGATTCCAAAGCATTTCTCCAGCTTGCACATATCCATACCAACCAAAACTGAGATCTAACAGAAAATGGTTCAGAGACAGTTACGGGAGAGGTCGCAAAAGAAACCAACTTCTTAAATGGCTCACAAAACCCCCGATCAAAATACCAGCATTGCTTTGCTTCTAGAAATGGAAGTTTCTGTTAACTTCAGTCACTGACCATCAGTTCCAAACCCACCAAGCTCCCCTCTTGGAGCTGTTTCTCCCCTACAAAAGAAAATTAACAGTCCCCCACAGACTCTTCTTCTAAAAACCTAACACACTATCTCTTTCTTCCACAAACCTTTTACCCTAGAAATGAGATTACAAAAGTCCCCCCTACATCTTGTCCAAGAAAGTGAACTAAGATTAAAGTAAAAGCAGGGGCAGCATGATGAAATGGTAGGTCTTCACCTACTCTGTGCTACAGCTAGCGCACAACATTGGTATCTTGGAACTCTTCAGACCTAGTGTCCTGGTTTCAGCTGGGACACAGCTGGTGCAGTGCTGTGTTTTGGATTTGCTGTGAGAACAATGTTGATAGCACGCTGATGCTTTTGGTTGTTGCTGGGTAGTGTTTGTACTAGGTCAAGGACTTCTTAGTTTCTCAGGTCCTGCCTGTGAGAAGGCTGAAGGGGCACAAAAAACTGGGAGGGGACACAGCCAGGCCAGCTGACCTGAAGTAGCCAAAAAGGTATTCCATCCCATGGGACATCATGCTGAGTATATATATATGCTGGGGGAAGAAGGAAGGGAGGGACATTCAGCATTAAGGCGTTTTGTCCCCAAGGAACTTACTTATGTTAAGAGTTTTCTCACTTTCACTCTTCTGATTCTCTCCCCCATCCCACTGTGGAGGGACTGAGTAAGCAGCTGCATGGTGCTTGCTTGCCGGCTGCAATTAAACCACAACACCTAGATAAAGACCTGGAGAAATTACTGTAGAGATGACGTACTGCTGCCCTGCAAGGGAAAGAATGGCTGATCTAGTATCCCCTTTTACTGCTCTCATTCCCCACTCCTTGCCTCATCCCATTTTTCCTCTGTTCTTTAAATTATTTGATTTCACAAACGGTATGAAACTGAGCGAGGCAGCCACAAATAGAATTTAAAGGTAACATTGCCTGAAATGTCAAGAAAGCCAGGCTTTTGCTCCCACTACCCATCACTGGCTTTTTGACAGTACTTCTAACAACAGAGTAGAGGCTAACAGTTCTTACCCATGCTAGTGCAAGCCCTAACAAGCCAGCTCTCTTCATAACCTGGTTCCTCTCTTCCCCTGTTCCTACCTTTCTTTTTGTGCTGCTAGTCATCCCCGCCGCCAGCTTTTGCTCATTCTTCCCCATGTCTTTCCTCCGCTTCTGTTTCCCCTCTCCTCCATTTCCATTCCAAAAGTTCTGTTAAAAGCATCGCCTGAAGCAAGATCACATCTCCAATAAGAGAGGCAACTTCATTATAGTTTAACATAAAAAGATCAGCTGATATCGATCCATAATTTGGACAAGTGCCACGCTATTGACAGGAAGACAAAATAAGTTAGAATGGCCATGTTTCAAAAATTCTGTATGTACACTCAATCACTAGAACAGAAATTGCAGCCGGGTATATAATAACACAGCCGTGTTTTCTATTTCCCCTGTAGATCAATGCTAATATGAGGAGGGCCACAGAAGATGGATGTTGCCGACAGAAAACCTTGAAATTCCAGGTTAGGACCTGGGTGGCTTCATGGATAAAAGCGTGTGCAATGGCAGCATAATTTAAATATGAAAGCCCAAATTCCTTCCTTAATACTTGAGAATGCTCTACTTCAAAGTAGTCACTTCTACATTTAAATTCAAGTTAAGGCAATCAGAAACTGACCCAATATCCTGCCTTAGATAAGGACACAGGCTTTAGTTCACACACCTAGGGGACCCCAGCTGGATTACTTAGTGGTGTCAGTCAACCATAGGACAATATACCTTCACATACTTAAACATACAAAGAAAAACACATATGAGCTTTCTGTACATTACTGAACAAACACCCTGCTAGAAGGTAATTCCTCCAGAAGGTAGGTGGTGGCAGGAGAAAAAGAATATTTTTCTGTTACTTTTTACTAGAAACCGTTTTGCCAGGCTACTGAAGTGCCACAAAATTTCTAGCCGGTGCTGGCTATGTTTTACTAGTAAAGTTTATGACCCCCACGTAACAGATGTTTAAACTGGTCAGCAAGAAACAAATACAGGAATTTCAGCACCAAAAATACAATCTCAACCATTTGAGCTAACTCAAACAGATATTTACTGTAACAGATATTTATTCTTTGTACAGACAATAAAAGTCGAACAAGGCATTATACTTACACTTTGCCAAGAGCAATTCTTTTTGAGTACTTAACTCTGTTAAGGTCAAATTCCCCACCACCAGGTTGGATCCAATCACAGTTCACATGGGAGGATTGCACAAGACTACAGGCCACAAAAGCAGCAATGCTAGTATCCCCAGAAAGCTAGCACTCCAAAAACAGTCAGCTGGGAGACATGTACCTCTACCACTCCTGCCTAAAAATCTCCTGTAGCTAGTAGGAGCAAAGAGCTTATTTTCTCTATGAGCCTGCTATTTGAGACCAACATAACTCACTTAGCAATGCATTGCACGCTACTCCTGATTATGTAGGAATACCAAGTAATTGAAGAGAAATAATACGCATCAATGACTAGGATTTTTAACAGGATTTATCCCTTCCTGTTTCCTCCAGACTGACATGTATTCATCTTCAAGTCTGAGGACTACAAGCCACACAGTTAACTCAAAACTCTGATGTTACATTGTTAAATCCTGCCATATAAAAGGAGATATATATATATATATATATAAAAACATATATATGTATATCTATCTTTGTCAGCTTTCACTACCCCTGTTCAGGAAGCTTCTTCAGTACTTTGAAGCAACATGTTCATGTTACTAACATTATACTGTATGAACAAAGCGTACTTTTTATAAGATGTGTAGTCTGGGTCATTCACAGAAAACGTTCACTTTCAAACTGTTCAGTAAAGCAGACTCACTTCCCAGAAAAGATGCTGCCCCATCAAAACTTCAGTTCACATTTCAGCCTTGATCTGAATCCAAACTCCACAACTAGCCTTTTATCTTGGCAAGCCAAACCTTTCTTCAAATACTCCTGCATTTTCCAAGCTGCACAAAACCCATGCTGAGGCTTGTGACTCATGCCCATTATTAGTTTAGTCAGATTATAGACAGTTTTGGTGTCTGGCCCTCAGCACAATGCTACAATGTTTAGGACACGTATGGGAATGGAGAAGGAGGGGGTTGCTAACTGCATTTCTATTGATCACAGACTTTTATAGACCTACCTCCAGAGAGACTGTACCAGCAGAAATGCTGTAAGAGCCACAGGTCTTCAGATCATCCTTAAACTCTCATGAAATCCCATCCAGCAAGCTAAAACTGCCCTTTCACCTTGCTCTTCCTCCTTCCTTCTGAGCCCACCTGGCTAATAGGTCAGAAGTGAGGACACCTGTGCACAAAGCCACTGAAGCTGGGAGATTACTTGCTAACTCTGGAGGTTTAGGTTCCATGTGAAACACCTGCTGTTGGCCCCGACTCACATGTGGCCCCTGATTCACCTTTTCGCTATTTGTTCTGTTAGCGTCATTAGAGGGGTATGCAGGGAGCGCGGCCTGTCCCCAGCCCCACGGGGCTTTCCAGGAACGAACGCTTCCAGCCTTCGCCGCCAGGATGCTGGAGCTGCAGAGATCCTACTGCGGCCTCAGAGTGGCATCTAGTGCTCAGCTGCGGCACTGCCCCTCGTCAGCACGCCGCAGCCGGGCTCTGCTCCCGAGCCGTCCGCCTGCTCCCAAAACCCAGGGACCTGGACAACAAGCAAAATAACTGGGCTCCCTCATGGAAACGAGTGCACCTCTCTCATAAACTGCAGCGTCAATTGATTCCACGGGGAGCAATCAGTAGTACAGTAAGATAAAAAAGGGAGTTAACTTACCCCTCTGGTTAACCAGACTGTGCTGTATGAAGATGATAATTTCTATATAGCACAAACTAGAAGAAGGCAAGTTTTATTTAACAACATTCACCCTCCACTGTACACTTGTTACAGTGGTTTTACTAGTAAGTACCTATGGAAATCTGATTTAAATTACTATGCGGTTCTTCAAAGGCCATGCCTGTTCTCAGAAACTGTGACCTGTTCGCTGCTGCTCAGAATGAATGTGTCTCCTACCCCTAATTTTTCAAACTCATTTTTCCTCCTCTTCTGTGTGCCAGCTAAATCTAAAAAGCAGAACCTCCAGAAGCAGGGCATCAAAAGAAGACAAGGAACTGGATGCACATCCAGGGAGTAGTTTCCAGGTATCAGAAACAACAGCCTTCAGAATCCAAAAGACACAAATTGCCTGGAGCTCTTAAGGGAACTCCTGAAGGCAACATCCTTTTTTATTATTATTATTTTTTTTATTACGTGAATTAGTCAAGTATAATTTTATGGTGTGTAATTTAATCAGAACACTCTGCAGGCAGGTACATTATCCCAGCCAAGTATGTTTCCTCTTCTCAGTCTGCCTTCAGATGAAGTGGTTGGATATGTTAAAGAAAAGCTACATAATTATGTAAGAAATATGCAGCTTTTTAATACACTTTTCAGTAGCAGATCTCAAAGTGTTTTACAAAAAAAAGGTCAAATATTGCTTCCCTTACTTTGCCCATCTGTGAAATGAGGATAATACCTGAAGACTGAGGGAGGTGAGGATCAGAACCTGAGTGTCCTGAGCTGTTTCCAGTACAGAAATAGTTAGATTTTTCCCCATTACATCTGAACAAAAGAAATGCATCTGAACAAAAGAAATTAGAGATAACAGTAAGACAGAGAGCTTAAATCATGTTCTGATCCTCTCCATATTTTAGTTCTGCCAGCTGCAAAAGTCAGGCATTTATTATGCAAATTCAGAGACATGTTCAAATATAGCTAAATATGTAGCATAATTTTCCAGTTCTTAAAATTCCTCTAAATTAGGGAAAGCCTTCACACTTGAATTCTGGCTGAGTTAGCTGCTACAAAAAAGAAAAAGACAAAAATTACTTTTACATATGAATCCAACAGAAGAACAGATCCTGTCAATATTTTATCTCTAATACACATGAAAAACCAACAAGCTTCCAATGAATTAAATTTAAAACAATTTGGCCTTGGCTGGGCAAGCTATCCAATATCTACATTGGCACATGGCTGAGAAGAAGTATTCTAGGGTCAGAAAGTTCTTGGCAGTAGGGCCTGCATTCATAGGTAAAATGCAAAAAAATCACAAGTCTTGATGCTGCAAATGTCAGTTGCTTCAGAACAACACAACATCCAGTGGTAGCCGACTGTTGTCCAAGGCTAGAAATGGTACTGAGAAAGCCCTGTATCACGCTTGCTGAAAAATTAAAAAAAGCATGTGTTGTGAGAGTCACACACAATGAGTAACACCCAGCCTATCACTGAACTCTCGCTACACCTACAAGAAGCTCAGAAAAGCCGTCCAATGTAGAGCACACAGCACTTACAATATCTGCACCCAGGACACCATGTCCAAATACTCAGCAGTCTAAAAGCTTCTCCTAGCTGTGCAATCATCTGACATTGTCAGCTGGGAAGTTCTTTTTGCTATAACTACCACCAGCTTTAGCATTACTTCTTCCACTGTCTTAAGTACATCACCATCCTATGAAACAGCACCAAGGGCCTTCTGAAGAACAAAAGCCTCTTCAGTATCATCATCTTACTGCTCCTTTACAGTTGGCCAAATTGAAGGAGCAGGCTCCACATGTTGTAATCAGAGACTGAAAACCCCGTTGTTACCCAATTACTTTGCTTTTTCGCAACCTCAAAAATGCTCCTAAGTAGCACACTTCCAACTGTAAGATGAGTCAGGGAACACAAACTCCTGATTCCTTTTTCAGGCTCTGCCACAGACTCATGCTGCAACTTTTGGAAATACACGTCATCTTTCTGTGCTCGAGCCTACTGTATATAAAATTATAAGATATAAATGTAAAGCACAATGACTGCCCTGACAGAAAGATGACAGGCAAATTGTTCGTTTACTTATTATTCATGTACTTTGCTATTTATTTTTAGATAAATTGCTCATTTCTCTGTAAAAAAAAATAATAATTATACCTGTGAACACTAGAAAGCTAAATAAGTCACAATACAAGAATGAAACAGATTTGTCACAGACAACCTAAGAATTGTTTGACTACAAGACCTTTGTAACTGTGCTAAGATGTACATATAGCAGTAAATAAGAGGCAAAGAATGACAAAAAGAACCAAGGAAGTACTTGCATAGAACTTTCCTGTTACCAAGGAAGAATAAAGACAAAAAGGCTCTAATAAGTCTAATCACAACCTTGAGATGCAGATTACTTTACCTGTGAGACTCTGAAATTGTAACATGAGTTTACCCAGGGCAATAAAAGGAAACATCTTTTAGATTTCAAATTAAGCACATTCGTAATCAACTGCAAAAGAAATACGAGAACATGGCAATAGCATTTTCAGTGTTTAAGGACTTACGCTTTCAGTTGTCTGCCTTCTATAATATACCCAGCAGAGGGCTGCAGGGCTCCAATCTTGCTTGTTGTCCTGAAAAGCAGCAATCCTCCGAAGTTCCTGCAAAATTGGAATTGGAGAGCTAGAATCTCTTTTGGCTGGAGTAGAAAATCTGGGAGCGGTGTGTGCTTTCAAAGGGGCAAACAGAAGTTTCTTAAATTTCTGTAAAGCTCTGAGATTGAACACTCATTGCTGTTTAAAATAACACAGACTTTGTTCTCAAAATACACTTACTTTAAATTTAAAAAATGGGTGTCTGTAGAAGACTGAAGATAAATCACAATTAAATTTCATTTTGCTTTAGTAAGAATAAAAGCAGCAGACAAAAACTAAAGCTAAGCACTGATATTCTAGGCTTAACAACAGCAAAAATATTTTGAGCAGTCTCAAGGATACATATGAAAGTGTGATAGGATTAACTAAAACAATGGAAAATAACAACCAGAATATCAAGAAACACATCCTTGTAACAAGCACCTTTCTTCAGATCAAGCCCCATTGCTGGAGCCTTTCAAAGCTAGAGTAGACAAAAAACACAGAATACTTACTGAGGGAACATGCCTTAATTAAGCAAGAGGCAAAACCAGATGGAAAGGATAGTTTTTAATTCTCTAATTTCAATTTAAATCTAAAACAGAAGCACGTGTAACTGTTAAAATTACTCATATACAAATATCATCCACCCACACATTAAAATACCACAAAACAAACTTATTTCAAGTAAGTTATACAACAAGGAGTTAATAACAAGCTGGAGAAGGAACAATTTTCCTCTGGCTTGATTCAATGCACTTGCATTATTCATGATGTTTGTGAAAGAATATGAATCCCATCAAATAATTTGATGGTGTGTTAACCTCCCTGGTTTGCAGCAGCCTGTGACTGACAAGTAGAAGGGCTCTCCAGGAGCAATTTCCTGTGCTGTCGCCCCTTTCTGCCTGGACCTTTGGTGCTTTGGTGAAGGGTGTATTCTGTATGCTTGTGTAGGGAATCCCTGTGGAGTTTTTGTTGAGCTTTAGGTCAAAACCCTCTAGATTTAACTTTAAAGTGGGGAGCTATTAGATGCCATATTTGTTCTGGTATCTATTACCAGTACCGGTCATCTTCCATTAGTATAAATGGGGAAAGGAAAAAAAAAAAAAAAGGGGAACCACCCTCTTACATCATTTTTGATTACAGTAAGGTGGGAAGGTGAGATACCAAATTGCAGTACAGTATGCTAAAAGAGAGAAGTCTAGTTATAGGAGAATTTTAGTACCATTTTAACTTAGATTTTCTCTGTCCCGTGTGGTTTTCTCCTCCCTTTATTACCCCCAGGATAGACTGCCCTGATCTTCAGCTAGGTTGATGGTCAACTTTGAAGTACTTGTGGTAGCAAAACAAAAACAGAGGTCTTGTCTGTTGTTCTGGAACCAGCAATTTACAAATCATAGGATTTGCAAGGATTTACAAATTGTCTGAACTGATGGCACCTGAGAACTCTCAAAATTTCTCATGAGCCTCGAGGTTTCCAAGCAGGTCAAGGAAACTACAAAGCAAACTGAGGCAAAACAAATAAATCTTTAAATTGTGCTGATGAATGGCGTGCTAAGAACCACCTATGGAAAAAGCTGGTACAACCCCATATGCCGTCGTAACATGAATTAGTTTCGGAAGCTATGTTCTAGTTCAGTCAAGAATTGATGAGGGAAGTTATGTCAGACAAGGTAGCTAAAATTGTTTCTCTTAGAAAGACTGTTAATTTCTAGGGGCTTTACATACACTGCTTCATTTCCTTCAAAAATTCCCCTTCCACTTCACTATGATGTAATCCAATTTCCACCGTGTACCTGCCCCAGAAGCAGCTGCATTTTCAGCACATCCTTTATATGGTGGGGTCACACAAACTGAAACCCATCCTAGAAACAGGCTTGTTGGGGGATTTTCAAACTGTTTCCAAAACTAAGGTAAAACCACAGATAGGAGGACAGAAAATGCAGCGTAGCTGATTAGTTTCAGTTAACATATGGGTAAGTGCAGCAAAAACCAGCCAATTCAAAGACAATGAATACTTCTACAATTAAGTATATTCGTGCAATGACAAGGGAGGAACATATATACATTTAAATGGAAATAAACAATGGAAAGAGACTCTGCTCTTAATGACACTGGAGTGAGTGTGGAGTGATGTTCCCTACTCAGCTGGTATTACTCTGGATTGTTTCTGGTACCGGCAAAGGCAGAATCAGGCTCATTTGTTTGGTATTTAGCAATGCATCACTGAGGAGCATGAGTCAGAGAGTAACCATGCCTCACTGCTCTATGATTTTTATGAAGGAAAAGCACTTGGCATCGCAATTGCTTCTCCAAAGCCGCTCCAAGAAGCACCTACTGTCCTCATCAGAACTCAGTAAACCAATGAGCAGCTCACCTGACTGGGAAGGGGACCATGCTGCAGCACAGCATGGCTTTGCTGCAACTTCTCCAAGAGCCTGTGGCCGCCTTAACGTACAGCAGTCCTCCAAAGCACCAGAATAAAGGAATAAGCAGCAGCTTGTCAAGCGTGGGGTGGAGCAGGGGGGCCTTTTAGCAGAAGAGGAAGGAGGGCCTGGGGAGTCTACATGCAGCTCTCAACTTTTGCAAAGACAGCAGCTTTAGGAACATCCCCCCGGTGGCACATCCACCTGGCAAGAGCTTTGGCTGGGGAGAAGCACCCTGAAAAGCAGGACAGCTTGGCCCTAACACTTGAAAAGGTGCTAGTTTCCTCAGGGAACAAGTCTCTCGAGCTTGGCAGGGAGAACCGCGCGTGATCTCTCTCAGGGTGGCTCTACAGAGTGCTGCCATGTTCCCGGACCTCGCAAAGACACTTTTGTACTACCAAGGCCGGGCACCCCGTGCCGCCTCTGAGTTCCTCTCTGCCTTCGCCGCCGGCGCTGCCCGGGGCCCCAGCCCGGACGCGGCTCGGAGCTCTCCAGGGCCCCCCGACACCGGGGAAGCACGTCGCCCCTCAGGCCTCCGCGGCGGAGAGGAAAAGCCGCCTCACGGCTGCTGCCCCAACAAAGATGGCGGCGGGGGGGTGTCCGCGCGCCAGCACGAAGCCGCTCTATCCGGCCGCGCGCCCTCCTCTATGCTTTGGCGGCGGGCGCGGCCACGTGACGCTTTGAACGGCGCCGCGCGGGACCTGCGCCGGGAGGGAGCGAGGCCGCGGCGGGGGCGCGCGGGCCATCAGGTGACCCCTGTCCTCCCCCGCACCCCGCCCTCCCCAGCGGGACCCCCGGGCGGGACCCCCAGCACCCCGGGCGGAGCGGCCTCTGGGGCCCTGCTGCCGGCGGGCTGCCAGGAGCCAGCCTGCGGCCAGCACCCCCGTCCCCGCCGCGGCCGGTGCGTGTGTGTGTCCCACCCCGGGAGCGCGGGGGCCCGAGGACCCGGGCGGGGGGGTTCGTTCCGGGGCGGGGGGCGCGGCAGCAGTGCCCGGGGAGCGGGCCGGCGGGGCAGGGACCGGGCTGTGCCCCCTGAGGAGCCCGGCTGGCGGGCAGCGGCCGGGCGCGGGCCCGGGCTGCCGGGGCGCGCTCTGTGCACGGCCCCTCAGCCCGCTGAGGTAATGCCCGGCCCCCGGTTGGGGCAGCCCCGGCCCCGCGGAAACACCTGACGCCGCGGCGCAGCGGGGACGAGCCGGTGAGGGTGGGCGCCGGCCGCCCCGCTCGCCAAGGGTCGGGGGCCGTGGGGCCGTGCCCCGGGCACGCAGAGGCGCGGCGGGGAGCCCGGCGCTCGCTCCCGGGCTGCATCCCTGCAGCCACCGGCAACAGGTTGTGCTTCGGAGGCCGCTGGTGCTGTTGTGGTGCTCGGGGATCACCCCAGGCCTCGCTACAGAAATTGCAGTTGCTGAGAAGCGTCCCAGCGCGGCAGCGACTTCGAACAGACAAGTACACTGCTCTCCCATCCAAGTTAGCCTTTCACGGGGCGCGTTTTGCCCCAAAGGATAAAGCTGTACCCTTTGCGTTGGGGGAAACAATCACCAATGACATAAAGCATAAAGATGCCAATATATATAGAGAGAATGATCGTGTTGTGCTCCCGCTCCGGCTAATTCAGCGTTCCTTTCCCGGGAAGGGCTGCCTGGTTTGTGGCTTGGGCCAGGCAGCCATAGGATGGGCCATCGACTTCTGCCAGCACTCAGCTGACTTTGTAAATGGGCCGTGAGCCAAGGTCCGGGCACGAGCAGTACTTCTCAGGCACGGGC